>NC_080026.1:131881146-132181146 GCF_030020395.1 Manis pentadactyla | reverse complement strand
CAAGATTTTACTGTATATTTTACAACTCTATTTAGCAACAGTAAATTAATCATGACCAGAATGTGATGCCTTTAATACTAAATATCAATATAATAAGCCAAAGAACATTTTTTAAACCCTCGTTTAAAACCCTCATTATCCTATAGCTAAGTATTCTTTCCTTTTCCATCTCTCTCCAAAACCCTAAAATCAGAGCCATGGTTTTAAAGAGCAATAAATTGACTAGTGCTTTGCTCACAAGAACCATTTGACCCAACTTCCCTGCACTGATCTTGAGCATGCATGCGGTGATTACCATAGCAACATCTCATCAGTGGTTGGATTGCATTAATAAGCCCAGTAAAAGCTCTGTTGGCCTGGACGGAACTTGAAGCTTTCCAGCAGTGTGCTGGCGGACCGACGGTGTGCGAAAAGCCATACTTCCCCCTTCAAGCTTGGCCCGAGGCATGCGCGCGAGTACCTGCTCCCTGTAGAATAGCAGCATGGAGGAGCAGCAGCCACGGGAGGGCCCGGCAGCCCATGGTGGGAAGGCTTCCAGCTCCTGGGAAACCGGGGGTTTCGGCTGTATATTCTCTCCAGCCGCCCTGCGGGGGCGGGCCGTGCAACCTGACTCCCTCAGGCGTGGATTGGCAGGCAGTCAGGGCAGGGGGCCACTCATCTGCTGGGGTTTTCTGCACACATTTGCAACGGGGAAAGGGTGGTTCCCCCATTAGGGGCATTCTGGGGAGCAGCTGGAAGGTGAAACGAGATAGAAGGAGAAACGAACTGCGTGCTGGTACCTGGCCAGACAGGTGGAATCTTCTGGCCACTGAGAGGGAGAGAGAGGCCACCAGGAGCCCTAGATGTCACTGAAGGCATCACTGGCATGTGGCAGTTCCTAGAGAAAGAAGCTGCTGAAGTCTGCCCTCCTTTCCATGCCCACACCTGCCTCTTCCCCTTCCTTGAAGTTTTCCCTTATTCTCCAACTACATTCTCAATTTCACCCAGACATTTGCAAACCCACTTGGTGCCTCTCTTACAGCACTTACTACATTCTGCTTAATTGGAGTTACTAGTGTTTTGTCTTACTTCTGCCATTAGTTTGTAAATCTTTAAGGGAAGACTTAGCACGATGTCTTGTACTTAAATATTTGTTGGGCACATTCTGTTTGAAGGATTTTGATGATGAATTCATTTGCTAGAGCTGCTCTAACAACATGATTGGAGTTGTTTCAACACTAGAAATTCATTGCCTTGCAATCCTGCAGGCCAGACTTCTGAGATTAAGTGGTTGGCAGGGTGGCTTCTTTCTGAAGGCTGTGAGGGTGGATCTGTTCCCTGCCTCTCCCCTAAAGTTTGGTGGTTTTCTGACCATCTTCATTGCTCCTTGGCATGTGGAAGCACAGCCCCAATCTCTGCCTTCATCCTTACTTGCTGTTCTCCCTCTGTGCCTGTCTCCAGATCTCCACGCTATGTGAGGACCCTGTTCATCCTGGATTAGGGCCCACTGTGATGACTTCCTTTTAATCTGATTACCGCTACCAGGACCCTCTCTCCAAATAAGGTCACATTCTGAAGTACTAGGGTTTAGGACGTCAACATGTGAACTTTGGGGAGACACAGGTCAGCCCATTACTTCTGGCATTAACTAGACACTCAGCCCCCATAGCAAGGCTTTCTCTTTGTCAACAATGTGAGCATGCACAGTTGCTCTCACGACATCCTCAGTTCCAAATTGAAAGCCATCAAAGGCAAAATGGAGCGCCCCAGTCACTCTCTGCTTCCTTACCAGCGTGTTCTGCCCCTTCACCCCCATCTCTGCTGTCTCATCCCCTCCTCCCTCCTGGGCCTCCTTGGGATCCTTAGGATCATGACTGTGCTCAACTCCTGCACCATCCACGCATCTCTCGGCACCACTGTGCTATGTTCCCCTACATTCTCCTCACCCATTTTGCTTCACAACTCGTTGGCCTCCTTAGACAGATGTGTCATTGCCTTGACACCACATCAAACATGTTGAACAAGGGCCTGATACCTCAGTTGTCCACCCACAATGGCTGCAGCTGGGGTGCAGGACAGCTAAGATGATGAAGACAACAGTGACAGCTGCTGAAGGGATCGTGCTGATGGACAGGGGCCACAGCTGCTGCTGAGAGGCCACAACTGCCCGAGGAGATGGAGCTGATATAATGGTGGTGGCAGTGCTGGCGGCTGCCACGAGGGCACTGCAGTGGGTGATGGTGGCTGGGGCGGCACAGCTGTGAGAACCACAAGCCTTGCCTGGGGCTGAAAGGAGGGGAGGTACAGAGGAGGGGTGGAAGGTGCACCCGGCCTTCACTGGGAGGTACCACAGGTCACTCCTTTTAGTCTGAAGGCTACTGTGAAAAATGTTAACTATTGATTTACCATTTATAGAACCAATGTACTCTTGGACAAAACAGAGGCAAAGCATTGCACCACCAAGTCGTGCCAACCCACCATTTTGGGATTCTCAGCACTGGCCGCTCAGGTCTCTTCCCAGGACTGTGTCCCAAGGCGCACAGTTGAAAGATCATGAAAATGTACTCTCCTTGGGGTCAGATCCCAAATGACACAAACTGTGACTCCCTCCCTCTCACCCCACAAGAGCTCCAGTATCTTTAGGAAATGTTTTGCCAACTAGGGTTTTAAGATAAGATGGTTTCGTATTTGTATACAGTAACTCACACTATCTTTTTATGCATGCCCAATTGGGTTCAGCCTTCCCAAAGAACGTGACTCCTCCCCAGGTAAGTCCCAGGTGGGGCAAGAGGTCTGCAGGGGAAGTTCAGAGAAAGAACAGCTCTCTGCACCATCCTCTCATGATATGGAGGGAAATCTAAGCCTTTAAGGACAACTCTTAAGTTTCTCCATATTTGTGGAAAAGATCAGGGTTTTCACACAGACATTTGCAAACCCAGGGGGAGCAAGCAGGGGTGCTTCCTGAGAGAGGGCACAGCACATTTGCGGCAGGAAGAGATAGTTGGGGGCACACCGTGCATGTTATGAAACCCATGCGAGAGTCCATCCCAAGATGATGGTGACACCTGGTGATGTTTTCCTGAAAAACTGAGGGCGCTTCAGGACTGAGACCTGCCAGCACAGCGGTTCCCCCAGGAGAGACGGCTGGAGTTACACCACTGTAAAGACTGCAGATCTTTCCTACTGTTGGTGACTGAACCCCTTGAAGTCACCCCCTTAAGCACCTGGAACCACAGCCCCTTTACTGGCCCAGAACTCCTCAACATACAATGTAAACACCCCAATAAGTCTGATCAGCACCCCTGATGTGGCCCATACTGGGGCTTCAGTATTTCAAATACCACCCTGCCTGTCACAGGAGGGTATGAAGGCTGTTCATCTGGTATGTTTTGGAAGCAATGCCTTCTAAAACTTTTACTAATATTGTTTTAAATATATAAAATATATTTAAATGAGTCAAGGCACATATAGCTCATAGACCAGTGCTCACACTAATAAATGTTCAACGAATATCAGTTAATATTACTGTTAATTTTGGTGCCATTCCTCATTTCAGAGCAGACCTGTCAACTGAGGGTGGTGGCAGTGGGCGCTGCTAAACCCTGGCCTCTCAGTGTTTTCCTGTGTGAATTTCTCCACCCTCATATTCAATTTCAATCTCCTTATCAGACTCATTTGCATCTTTCAGTCACCCCACCATTTCCTGGGGAGTCTAATCTCAGATTATATTGAGATTGGTGGTTTTTTGTTTTGCTTTGCTTTTCCTAATTTTAAATAGTGTGACCTTGGGCAAATCATTGAAACTTTCCCTCAGTACACTGGCTTCTTTGTCTATAAAACTCGCTTCAATGGACCTCCTGGGCGCTGAGCTGACTTGTTAAGGGTCTCAGTCAAATCAGCAAGTTGGGGCTCCCACTGCTGGTGTGCACAGCACCTAAGTCAGAGGACTAAAATTGTTCGTTTTTCTTATTTGCATTTAAAGTTAATCACTTTTTTTTTTAAAGCTACCTTGTATCTTTGGATTTGGTCTGTGAAACATATAATCTTTTATTCTCATTTTTGGGAATACTCTATTTTAATTAGAGAGAAATGTGTAGACGTCTTAAGAATTAGAAGAGTGATTTATTCTGAAGCATAATGTATCAAGTCTTGGTAGAATAAGACACAAATCTATATCCCAAGTGTTCTGAAGCAGTTTGCACTGGCTTACCCTCAGACTGACTTCTAACTAACCTTCTCCATTTGGGTTTGCTAAACATGTCCCAAGTCGTTTTACAGTATAGGTGTTTCAGATTTTATTCAAAAATCAAGTGTTAAAAAGACAAGCTGGAGTTGTAGAAACTGTTTATGAAGTATTTTCAGAATCAGGTCAACTGAAATTACAGAATAAATAGTCTTCTTAGTCTCTCTCAAGGGCAAAATGTCCCCTAGGAGCCGTGAAGTGCACTGACTAGTGATATCTTCCCTGCACAGAAAAATTTCAACAGCAGCTTGTGCACTAAATACTTCAAGTCTAGCTAAAAAGTGACAGTTAGGTAAAGTTCCTGTTTATTTTTCCCATGCACTTAAAAAAACTTGTATTGCTTTCATTTACCTAAAACCAATAAACTCTAACTGACCTTTTCAATATCTGGGAAGGAATTTGCTAAGCTTCACACAACAAAAGATACTTTAATAAACTGTGAAAAGTTTAGAGAACACCACCTATGTATATTTCTTGGCATATGAAAAGCAAACATTCTTTTTTGTTCCCTTATCTTTTAAAATTGTTAAATATTTTCCCCTAAAAGTGTCTACATAGGTCATATTGAGCTAAGTATATAATTCTTGGAGAAATTTGTAAGCGAATAAACCATAAATACAAACTTCTTTGAGGACAGGAATGTCCTGATAATGTTTTGGTAGCTTTTACATTAAGGTATGTTTCTGTTATTTTTTTCGTGTTTAACCATTATACTAGTTGCCTGGGCTTAGGATTACTTAAAGTCATGGTCTAGAGTAACAACTGTAGTTATTATTCAATGAGTCCTCTCTAAATTATGTTCCTCCTCCTTCAAGTGAACCTCATTTTTACATAATGAATTGCAGCAAGAGGCCACATATGTAAATGATGTAAATATGTACATGTAAATGTAAAGGCAAGAAAGACCTGATTGAAAATTAGAGATAAGGCATGTTTAACAAACATGTAGAGATAGTTACCCACAGGAAAATTCTTTGTAGGAAATACCCATACTCAGCCTGAAAGAACTGTGATCCAATCTTAACAAGACTTGCAATGTGAAAGTAGAAAGTAAAAAGTAGAAAGAAAAGACAGACTATGCAACCATAGAATTATAAAGACTTCAACTTAAATTACAACCTAAATAACAACATTTTACACTGACATGTGTTGGTTTCTAATTCGTAATTATTAAAAGGGAGCTGGAGAATGGTCGTTCTTTTGAGGTGTCAAATAACCTGCCTGAAATTATGGTACTCAATAGTTCATCAACACTAAATTTTTTACTATCTAGGTGCTGACAATACAACCTTGCATAAGAAGGAAAACGCGCCTGCCTCCTGTGAACTTATACTCTGAAAGGAGGAGAGAGAAAAATAAATGAGTTTTTTTTAAAAGGCTAATACAAAACAAAAGCAAAAATCTAGAAAATAGTAAGTGCTATGAGGGAAATACATTGAAATTGATATGTAGAAAAGATAATACATCATGGCTAAATGCAGACTGTTCCAGGAATTCAAGTTTGGTTTAACATTTGAAAATCAATCCGTGTAATTCATCATATTAACGAAGTATAGGAAAAAATTGATCATCTTAATAAATATAGAAAAAAATTTGTCAAAATGCAACACCTGTTTATTGTAGAGGGAACTTCAACTTAATAAAGACAAAACACTAAATGCTTTTCCTCCATGACTGGGATTAAGACAAGTATGTTTGCTCTCACCCCGACTATTCAACATTTTACCAGCGGTCCTAGCCAGTGCAATAAAGCAAGAAAATGAACTAAAAACCATGTAGATTGGAAAGGAAAAATTTCTATTTTTAGATGACATGGTCAGGTAAGTAGGGAATCTTATGAAATCTAAAAAAAAATAATAAGGTAAGAAAGCTCATAGAATTAAGTGATTTTTAGAAAGACTGCTTATGGCATGCTTGAGTGAATGAATGTATGTATGAATGTATTAATACTAAAAAGCATATCCAGAGAAAAATGTTCTCCCTTATAGAGTCCTACATTTAAATAGACCAAAATGTCCTACTTTTACCCTCATATAACAAGCTTCTATGCTGGCAGACTTTGCCAGTAATGTCAATACTTGTAAACATGCAAGTTTAATGGCTAATCCATCCCATGGGGTGCTTCTGTAGATAAAAGAAAAAAGAGTGAAAAGTTTGCCCACATAGAGTCAAATGTTACTCTCATCCCATCACTACCTCCTAACCCTAAATGGGCCAGGTCTTTGCCTCTGTATTTGGTGGCTCCACATTGCTCTGGGAACTCAGATATGCCAGAAAACCACATGACCTTGTGACTCCCCTTCAGCCCTTTCTCTTTAACTCTCTACCAGTGGGATAAACCACCAGTAAGCCCTTTATCTGGTGAGCTAGATGGGATATAGCTCCCAGAGATGGCCAGTTCCTTCCTACCCACATTCTCCTTTTGAAAGTTTACTTCTCAGATGGGGCATGTAGCAAACCAGACAGGACACAGAGCTAAATCAGATGTCAGTGGGACATGGGGCACCAGAGGACAAGAATGGAGCCTGCACCTGCCTAATCGTTCTTTTCCCATTCCATGCCCGTCCCTTCCCATCATGGAAAGGGGAGAGGAACACCGCAATCACAATCTTGATTTGGTGTGGCTCTTCTTTTATTTGTGTCCAGATTTTGCAAGGACTGACAGGCAAGAGGGAACATTCCAAATACAGGAAGTCTGCCCATCCCTTGTCTCCTGCCTTGTCTGGTTGTCGTGGGACCAGCAGAATCGCAGTTGGGTTTGCTTGGCACCATCTCCATGCCAGACTAGTACAGGAAGTCATTTAAAGATAAGGGACACCACAGTTAATACTATCCCTCCATAATCTGATGGAGTCTTGGAACTGCTAAGTCATTTCTGCATTAGCCAATGGAAAGTTAAGTGGATTTCCAGCCCGAATCTCCAGCGAAGTCCTTAAGTTCAGGTATTACCCCAGCTGCAAGCTCAGACAGCTACTTGCGATTTCATGGGAAGAGGCAGATTTCATGAGCAGGGACCCCCAGCAGTGCCTCCAGCCACGACAGAGGGGGACAACCAAATACCAAACTCACACCACAGCCAAAAGTCAGGGAGGAGAGGGTGATTTAAAGCTTGAATGGAAGGGATCATTTTAAAATGGAATCTCTTGAAGGCAAATCTACAGAGACAGGATGTAGACTGGTAGACTGGAAGTTGCCAGGGGAGTGCTGTAAATGGGCACAGGGGATCTTTTTGGAGAGTTGGAAATGTATCAGAACTGAACTGTGTAGACAGTTGCACAACTTGGTAATTTACTAAAAATCATTTGAATTGCATGTCTAAAACAGGTACATTTTATGGGAGGTAAACTACATATACCTCAATGAAGTTTCAAAAAATTAAACTATTGAGTGCGTCACCTCCTGCGAAAGGGGTGCTCTCCCAAGGGAAAGCGCCAAGTCTTCAGTGTGGCTAGCAGTTCTTCCAGTTTTTTCCTGCCTCTTATCTGGCCTCTTCCCTCACCACATCCCCACGCTCCTCCTCCTGCAAACCCAAGCTGCTTTCAGTTCCCTGAACACACCGCCCCCCCAGCTCTCTCTCGCTTTGCTGTTTCCTCCCTGTGGAATGCCCACCTTTCTTGCCCACTGTATTTTCCTTAAGGAGTTAGGGCAGATGTCACTTCCTCTTGACAGGGATCAAATCAAGCCCAGATTGTCCAAGGTTAGGGGTGGACTCACCAGGTATAAGAGTGTGAGACTTCATGGACCATATCCAAGCCCTCTTTCCTGGGACTCGCCTTCCCCTTGGGGGTCTAACTAACTGCTGTTGTCCCAGTGTCCTGGCCTTGGAGGCGCTGTTCATGCTGCCTCTCCCCAGCCCAAATGTAACCTTATGGCCAATACTAGTCTGGAACGGTTAAAGCTCAGGCTCACTGCTGAGTGACGTAGGTACCGTCATTAAGGAGCATGGGATCACAAGGTTTGGCTCATCTCTAGCTATATTCCATCTTGGGGGCTCTTGGTCTGGCTCCTGGTTCTTGACTTTTCTCCCACCTATTCCATGTGGCAAAGGTCACTTTTCCCTTCCCACCAGGGCACCTGCAAGATTAGGGCTTCTGAGGTCTAGATGCAAGAGTGTAAGACTCAGAGAATGGTAGTAACTCCCTCTCTGTTTAAAGCCCTTTTTCCACATGACATTTTCCTGCCTGAGGCCTGGCCTTGTCCCTTATGCCTTCAAGGAGACCCCTCCAGCTCCCACCCCAGTGGTGTGGCCTCACCTAAATGATTCAACTGGGCAAACAGAGCAGAAACCAACCCTGAGAAACATGGTGTCAGGAGCTGAGCGTTGTTCTGCTCTTTCCTTGGCCCCCTGCCACTCCTCCTGGGCCAGCAGAGGTGAATCTTCCCACACATGGCCCAGAGCTCCTGGTTCACATTTTAGTGCCATCTTAGCGAAGTTTTTTTTTTTTCATTCCACAAATATTTATTGAGTGTCTTCTATATGTTACAGACCATAAGATAAATTAAGTTCCTGGGCCCTTGTCGCTCCCCTTCTGGAGGGGAGAGTGAGATAATAATAAAGGTAATTGCAGATCACTACAAGGCAGGGATTCCTAACCCAGCTGCAGGGGAGGACCCTCTGCAGGGCATTCAAACATCGCACTGTGCAGGCCATGCCCCAGAGAGCTCACATTGGAATCTCTAACGGTGGAGTAACATTTTACAGAGCTCCAGCGGGTCCAATGCAGTCCGTGCAGAGAACACCTGCTAGACGAGCTTCTAGAAAATGAACAGCATTGATGAAGAATACCTGGAGATGGGACCATGTTACAGAGTGGCCAGAGACTGACTCTCTGAAGAGGTGATCTTTGTTTTTTAAGTTTTTCTTTTTCCAGCCCTCCAGCCTAATATCATGTTGGCTAGGAAATTGGTAAATGCTGCACATCTGGGCTTTAATTTTTCTCCCCAGAGATGGGGTTGCCAGGTAATATATGGGACACTCAGTTATATTTGAATTTTTAATAAAAAAGTAATTCTTGAGTATAAGTAGATGGGACATATATGAAATTCAGATTTAACAGGTTGTCACGTATTTTTATGTGCTAAATCAGACACCCCCACTCTGAGAGCCAGTAGTTAACATTTTCGAGCACACTCAGTCTGACGCCGTACTCATATTCTTGACCGCTATACTCAACTACACCTTTACCTTGAACATTTTATCAAAACCCGCCAGAACAGTCAACCAACACATTAGAGTCTTTACATCTATGGCCTCAACTGGCCGTGTTTCTCAAGAGGAAATTCTGGTACCTAGAGACATGTGTTTGGGAGTCTGTTAGCTTGTAACATATACATCCATTGACCTTACCTTGAAGTTTAATGCCTGCCCTGTTACCACTCCAGATCCAGGAACCAAGCTCTCTTGTACCTCAGAAAAGAATTTCTGATGCCCTGTGATGACCGTAGAGTCATCACACAGCCAGAGGATTCTCAAGGTCTCCTTTCAGAATGAGAATGTGGCGTTGGACAGCAGTCTCCATTAACTGGGGAGGGAGGGGCTAGTGAGATCCCTTTCTTGTGCCCCGTGTCTGTTTAATCAGCTTGCCCTCCAGTGGGACAGATTCCATCTGCTAAGGGGAATCCTCCCTGAAGGGCCTACAAAGAACCCAGCAGGGATTCTGGTCGGTGGTGGTGGTGGTGGGGGTAACCAGCAGCCCACGTGAGCAGGAATATCATCACCCAGGCCTAAATTAAGGCTGACGCTTGATTCCATCAGTCATCTGAGACTTTAACTTCCCCAGATAATACTGTGTTCCCCCTCAGACAGAAAAAAGAATCAGAGACCCTGTTTCTGATACTGCAGTGTGGCCAGAACATTTCCCAGAGGTCTAAATACGAAACAGCCCCCCCTCCTTATCTGTAGGCTCCACTGTTCTGGGTGGACCTTCCAAAGAGGCTCCAGAGGGGGCCCAGCTGACCCCATTCTTAAGTAACTATTTGTAACAACTCTGCTGGGCGCCAGCACCTTCTCAATCCCTACGCCAAGAGGAAGGAAACTGAGGGAGTTGGAAACTGGATTTTAGAAGCAGTTTGGCAGACGGCGGTGTGAATCCTGGCCACAGGCCCTCTGGGCAGACCCCATGAGCATCAGTGTGGAGGTTGTGTGACAACTGATTCCTCAAAGGGCCAACCAGCCGCCTTTCTCATTTGACTGCACATGCGATTCGCCTAGGGACTTGCTGCAGTGCACACGGTGACTCGGTAGCCTCCAAACCCTGCATTTCTAACGCGCTCCCAGGAACACCACTGCTGCTGGTCCACAAGTCACACTTGGAGAAGCACCTCATGCTACTTAGTCCCACACCCTGGACTGCCACTTTGTTTCTCTTGGGCCAGTGGCACTGGCATTACCTGGGAACTTGTCAGAGGTGCAGATTCTTAGGTCCCAAACCAGATCTACCAAATAAGACTCTGCATTTTAACAGGAAATTTATAGGCACATTAACATTGGCAAAATCTTGGCCTAGAAGATCTTTCCAAGAGGCTGGTCTGCTTAAAGCCAATGTTCTGTAGAAGAAGCTATGATTTAAAAATGCACAGCTTCTAGTATAAAGTCTGGATATTATGCAGTGTTGGAAAGAAGCAGCATTCCCATAAACTGCTATTTACAGAGAATAAACCCTGGAGATGAGAGATGGCTGATGGGGCTTTGGAGAGCCCTCTTTCAATGGGCTTCAAGATCCACCAGAGGGAGCCAGGCCTCAGGAGATGACACAGGGCCAGGGCTCAGGAGATGACAGAGGGGTCCGGGGCTCAGGAGGTGACAGAGGGGGCCGGGGCTCAGGAGGTGACAGGGGGCTGGGGCTCAGGAGATGACAGAGGGGCCAGGGCTCAGGAGACGACAGAGGGGCCAGGGCTCAGGAGATGACAGAGGGCCAGGGCTCAGGAGCCAACAGAGGGGCCAGGGCTCAGAGGATGACAGAGGGGCCAGGGCTCAGGAGATGGCAGAGGGCCAGGGCTCAGGAGCCGACAGAGGGGGCCAGGGCTCAGGAGGCAGGGACATGTGCAGCCAGAGGGGAGAGCCCTGGTCTTTTTGTGTATGACTTGCACACACACACACACACACACACACACACACACACACACACACACACACACACACACACACACATAAAAGCACCAGTTCTTGATAGCCATTATAAAAGTAATTTGGAGAATATACTTGAAGAAAAAGAGGCAGAAAATAATTAAAATTAATAAAATGAGAATAGGAAGTTAAGAAGCTTCAAAGGAAAAAAACAAAGGCTTTAGAGAATAGTACAGAATATCATGACAGATATATACATAATATCATATGGGAGAATATAATTCCTACTTGGGATACAAAATGATTTCTTAAAAAAGACATGGAAAATGCTATCAAGGGAAAGATTGATACAGTTGGAGTGCGGCTGGTATAAAATACACCTTAAGAAAGGAGAGGAGCAAGTTAAGAGCAGGGGCAGATATCTGCCACATACTTAACTGGCAAAGGGCTTATATGAAGAATATATAAGGAAGCCCTACATATCAATTGAAACCAAAAGTTTATTTGAAGAAATGGGCAAAAGACTTGAAGAGACACTTCATAAAGGGTTACCTCAACAGCCAGTAGAAAAAGTGTTCAACCACATTTCTAACCAGAAAAATGCAAATTAAAGTGATAATGAAATACCCCAACACACCCACCAATGTTGGCAAGAGGGCATTCTCATATATTACTGGTGGGAGTGTGAATTGGTAGATACTCGTTGTAATAGAGCTGAGTTTTCTAGGAAAATTGAAGCTGCATATACCCTAGGACTCAGCAATTCTACTTGTAGGTAGGTAGGCACCCAACAGAAAAACACACACATAACCCCAAGGAGACAGGAATGCTCCCCAAACCAGGAAAAACTCAAATGTAAGCAACAGAAGACTGATGAATAAATCAAAACACAGTCACGCTAAATGCCAATGAAAATGGCTGAACTAAAGCCAAGTACATCTATAAGAGAGTCTGAAAAACATAATGTTGAGTGAAAAGATCAGACACAAAAGAATACATGCCATATGGATCTACTAACAGAAAGTTCAAAAGTGAGCAAAACTATGTACAAAGGCTAAAAACCTGATATTAAACCATTTAATCTAATCATTTAAAACCTGTTAAATATAAGTAGGTTTGATGGTTAAGTTTATGTGTCATCTTGGCTGGGCCATGGTGCTTAGTTGTGTTTTGGTCTGATCCATCATTCTGGATGTTTCTGTGAGGGTGTTTTGGGGGTGAGATTAGTCATTTAAATCAGTGGACTTTGAGTAAAGCAGATGATCTTCCATAATGTGGGTGGGCCTCATCCAATCAGTTGAAGGCCTGACTCGAACAAATAATGTGTCCCTGAAGAGGAATTTCTGCTAGCAGACTTGAATTGCAAGGTAGGCTTTTCCCTGGGTCTCTGGCCTGAGGGCCTACCCTGCAGATTTTGGACCTTCCAGCCTCCATAATCTCGTAAACCAATTCCTTAAAATAAATTTCTATCTATCCTCTCTCTAATTACCTAGATCTAGATCTATATACACACAGACATATGCATATCCTATTGGTTCTGTCTCTATGAAGAACCATAACTAATAGGGTGGGTAAAAGTGTTTAAAGTTTGATAAGAATAGATGAAATGCATATAAAAGGTAAAGGCTCCAGGCAAAGAAATAGAATAAACATGAAGGTAAAATGTAAAGGGCTCAAATGATAGATTTCCTCAGGGAAAGAGGAGAAGTTGAAAATGAACCTACATGAGGTTGATGACTGAATAAAAGTGAGAACAAAACCTCACAAAAAGTGAGGAGAATAGTTGAGAACAAAGCCTAATGTAAAAATGATTAGGGGCAATAACTTCAGAATGGAAATGAGAGACAGTACGAGAAGGAAGTAAGCTAAAAGCAGGAGTTTACCAAGTGAGAGAAAAATTCATCTCTTCACAGTGTCGAAATCTATTGCCATGGTGACAACCCTTCCAGGTACAGTTGGCAAGATGCCCTTCCTTACCCTCCTTTCTCATGATGTCTGGAGGAGCCAGGTCTTAACTATGGCACCCTTTCCTGTCTGTATCTTTTGAGATGGGCAACAGCTTCCCTATTGAAATATTTGGAGACAACCAGGTTGCTGGTACATGGTCAGCCCTAGGATATCTGCCATCAGCCCACAGCCTGAAATAACCACTGTGGATGTTTCTGTGTATTTCCTTCTAGTCTTTTTTCCCTCTTGCATATTTATTTATTGCATGCAGGTCATCCTCTATACATTTTGTATTTTGCCTTTTTTTTTTTACATCACATTACATTATGAGCATACTATTGGAAATTTTTCAAAGACTAGATTTTTGATAGGTAAATAATATTCCATCATTGGTTGTTCCACAAATATTTGTTGAGTGCGTTCAATGTACCAGGTGTTGTGTGGTTTGTGCAAAGTCACTCTTAATTAGCAGCTAGTGTAGAACAATGAATACAGTGCAGGAGGCAATTTCTTTAGTGTTCAGAGGTGCACATTGCTGATTTCCAGATATTCCAGATAAATGAACTTGCTCATGTGAACAGGAAGCACACTGTCATGTTTTAGATGGCTGACACGGGTACCAGCAAAGGACCAAGTTCTAAACATCCCCACTTGGGATTTCTCAGTGGAAGCAAAGGAAAATTTTAGCACCAATGCTTGTCAGAGATGACATGGCAATCCTCTTCCGTGAGGTGCTGTTACTTTTTAATTGTTTCAATAGGTAATACATTCACATGGATCTAAATTCAAGACAAATAATGTATACAGTTGCAAGGCTCATTCCCACAACTTCCTCATCTGCCAGTTAACCACCTCAGATAACTTTTTAAATATGTCTATTATTCTAGAATTTCTTTATGCAAATACAGATACACATGCTTATTTTTTTCTTTTCAATACAAAAAGGTAATCTACAACATATACTTTTGCTTTTTGCATTTAACAATACTCCTTGAAGTTATTCCCATATATATAAAGGTCTTCCTTCCTTGATCTTTATTACTCATGTAATTCTACCTGTCCTATACAGTATTCCATTGTATGGTGAACCATACTCTCTAACCAATCTCCTGTTAACAGACATCTGAGTTTGCCCTTAGGCTTGTTATCCCGAACAGGCTGTGTTGACCAGCTTTGCTGGGTCAGAGGGTATATGCATTTGTAATTTTTTATTTATATTGCTAAATTACTTTCTGCAGAGGCTGTGCTGATATACATTCCATCAGCAAATTCTTGACCCCACCTTTGGCCAGAAGCCAGGATGATTGTTTACTGAGTCAGCAAGCTGGGTGTCTGCTCTACACCAGGCCCCATGCTGAGCAACAGCATTACAAAGGATAAGATGCTGTTGGTTCCTGCTTTTGAACAGAGGGGACAGACTTATTGGACAACCAAGTCAAAACGTGGCAGAGCACCATAGCAGGATACAGGAAGTACTGTGAGGACCGGACAGAGGAATGATTTATTCTGCAAGGAAGGCTGCAGAGGAGATAGCAGTTGAACTGGATCATGAAAGACACTCAGGTTGCTAAGGAGAGAGAGGTATCCGAGCCATGGGGAGCTGCTTCTAAGGTCTATGGGTTGAGTGTCCTGCTGGACACCGTGGAACTGAGATTGGAGAGGCAGGCAAATACCAGAGAGAGACTTCAGCTGAGTGTCAGTCTTTGTGGGCTTGTGAGTGACAGTGCCACGGTCAGATCCTCCCCCAGTCACACCCTACCCACTCTACTCCTCTGGACTCCGACATGGTGGTCTGTGTCTGTTTTGCCTCAGGGGATCATTGGATGCCTAAACCCAGACCTCACAATAGCTCCCAAGTAGGCGGTTAGGATGCAAGAAAAGTCTGTGACTGTCCCTTGGGTTCCCACTAAACTGTCTGAGAAAGAAACTCCAAGTATTGACACCTCCCATCTTAGCAGATTGCTGGAGTATGATCAGAGAATGGGAGAATGGCTATCAGAAGGCTGGGAACCAGAGGGCCAGAGATTCGGGGGCCCAAGGAAGGAAGACTGCAGAGGGGAAGTCAAATAACAATGGAATGCCAGTCAGAACACTTAACAGGAGCCATGTTTTTCAGTATCAAGACTCCCTGTGCTGCCAAGGGAGTCAGTGCTCTGAGTCACCACCGGGGTGAGGGCAGCCTGTGCTTCGGGCCCCTCCCTTCCCACCCATCTCAGAAGGAGGCCAAGTGGAGGAGCTCAGCCCGTGGCTTCACCGTCCCAGGGCTCCTGGCCAGAGTGATGTAGAATTGCCCTTTACGAGGTTTTCCACTCCAGAGGGGGAAACCAGGAAGAGCCTGTTTCGAGTTCTGATACACCTACTTCTCTGCCTTTCAGGATATGGACCAAATTCTACAAATCAGATCCACGCATTGCCGTTGGGAAATACTCACCCTTGGAAAAAGAGATCCTAGTAAGTTCCTTGAAATTTATACACAGGGAGGCCCCACTGAAGACAGGCAGTTAGGCTAGGGGGAGCCAGAGGTTCAAAGACCAGCAGTAATAGAGATATAAGTCGCCCCCCACCCCTGCGCCCGCAGTGGCCTTGAGCTGGCTGCCGCACTTGCGCAGAATACTCTCTTATCTCAGGTCCCATTGGGAGTATAACAGTAAGTGGTGGTGAATGATGGAGGCTGCCATTCCTCCAGCCCTTCCCTGGCACTAGTTTTCATTGAAGGGTCAGTAAAAGTCTTTCAGATTCATGGTAGGTGAGTAAGAGAATTAGGATTTGAACCCAGGTCTGTCTGACCCCAGAGATCCATCTTCTTTCCCAGCACACAGAGTTTCAGACACACTGAGCAATGAATGGGGGGAGGGGTGCCACCAGATAATCCTTTCTGTGGGTGCCCCCTGCCCCTGACCTGTTGAGATTTTAACAATTCCCTCTCCGTTGTCAGCGTCGAGGTGGCGTACACACCGTAGCATCGAGAAGGTTTCTGACTTACAAACAAGAGGAAGAACGGAAAATGCTCAAGGAGCTGCAGTTGCTGTCCTCAGACTACAAACGGGCACTGGAATATAAAAAACAGCATTCCCCTCCGTGTGCCACCTGTGGGCCCCTAGAAAAAATATGGACGGCGCAGGTGATCGTGTGCCCGGAGGAGTTCAGAATGCCCCGGCGAGAGAGGCTCAGCATCAACAGACACGTAGCACGGATGCAGCTTGCTCAAGCCCTGAGAAATCAGCAGCTTCTAGCCTGCACCGAAAGATTTAGGAGCTCTTCTTCTGTGTCTGGAGGGGGGCTGAGCCCAACGGCAAAGGACAAGGCCCGGGAAGACAAGGAGGGGCGGGGGCAGGACGGGGAGGACGAGGGTGCCACTCACGACCACAGTGATGCCAAGCAGGAGGAGAGAGACGAGACGGAGAGCAAAACCACGAAAAAACAAGAAATAAAAATGAATGTCATTTTTAGGTCCAAAGAACCAAAAAGATGCTCAGCTTACCAACCAAATGATAGGAAGCCATTCCTCCCCACCAAGAAAATGGAACGGTCCATCACTGGCTTCACAAACCGAAATCTTCTACACTTGGCGGAATTCCCTGGAGACCTACTGCTAATGAATCAGGGCTTTATCTCACGGGGAGTTCACCCCAGCGATGCAGCAAAGGCCAGGCATCTGGAAGAAGACAGTCTCTGGAAAGATTACATGCACAAACCTGCTCCTCACCATTATTAAACTTTTATTTACTCCCCATGGTAACTGAGTGTCCTGGTCCTATTTCTCCTGTGGCTCTGCCCCAAGTGCTTCCCCTACCCATCTGATTGTGGGCCCCAATTTCCAGGGGGCCTTCAAGGTAAGGCCTAGACGCTGAGGCTTCCTGGTTTCAGGGAACTCTGGGCTCTCAGCTCCTACCCTCACCAACAGCTCCGGCCTTCCCTGGACGCAGGCTGCTCTTCTTCACCTACTCCCACGGGTCCTGTATCACTTCTTTCTTTCTGTGAAAAGATCACCCCAAAATTTAGTGGCTTAAAACAGCAATCATATTTAGCTTCTAACGCTGTGGGTCAGCAATGTAGGCTGGTCTCAACTGGGCCATTTTCCTGGGCTCAGCTGTGTTCTTTACGTGTCTGCACAGGTCAGCTACAGGTCATTTAGGTGGCTATCCTGGGGTTGCCAGTTATCAGCTGGGCCAATGGGAGTGACTGAACCACGTGTTTCCTTCTTCCAGCCTTGGCTTCATCACGGGGCCATTGTAGGCGCCAAGAAAGTAGGTGAGTATTTGCAAGGCTTCTTGGAGTCCAGATTGAACACTGGCACACCATCATTTTGCCACATTCTGTTAGCCAAAGCAAGATGCAAGGCCAGTCCCGACACAAGGGTCAGCAAATGGACTTCTTCTCTTGATGGGAGGAATTGTGAAGTCATACCGCAAACGGCATGAACCCAGGGAGCCAGCTGGTTGGAACTCCGGCTGCAATCAGTTTATCACAGAGTCCCAGCTCCACAGACTGTCGGGAAATAACCCAGTTAACAAGGCACGTGCAAGTGCATGCCACCCTTGAAGAAGCATACATAATGAACTTAGATCCAGATTTGAAGTTTTAAAGGTTTCTGAAAAAAATCTCTGGATCAAGTACCTATTTATCCTAACTGCCTACTTGGAGTTACATAAATATACCTAGATGACAATATTTAATAAAGAGATAAGTGGACCAAAGTCCTACAAGAGTCCTATGCTCAGTAGATAAGGCTCTGGTGGAATTAGAAAGCCTTGGGTATCAGCATGAGAAACAAGAGCACTTTGGACACGTCTAGACTTTCAACTCCATTTCCTAAAGAGATGCTGTGCACTTCCTGCTGACATCCACCCCTAGGCTGGGCCTACTGCCCTCCTCCGGGATCGCACAGCACCTGAGTTTTCTGCCTCCATCTCACCATTGGCTTCACCTTTACCCATATCTGTCCTCATGCAGAACCTACTGAATGATGAGCCATTTGTGTGACCCCAGTGAGTAGGCCCCACTTAATCTTTCTGCTGCCCCTAATGCCTAGCACACCATATGAACTCAATAAATAACTGCATCATTGTAATGAAGTGAAATTTATATTCCTAACCTTCAACAAGCTTATAAACTAGCTGAAGAATGAAACAAGTACTCCTAAAAATAATACTAGCTATGAGTCAACCTTCTTCCTCTTTGCACCATAAATACCCAGTTTCAGCAAACGGGTCGTCAGAGCAAGCTCGGAAAAAGCATTCTGAGAGGTTTGTGGCAGGGGGCAGATGCGGGTAGAAATTGCTGTTCCGTTACGAGGTGAGTGTAGAATCTCAGTCAAGTCACTGGACGTAGCTCAGCTTCAGGTTCCCTGCCTGTTGACAGGAGCAGTGATGTGTCTACCTCACCGAATGTTGGGGGATTAAATGAGATAATGCATGGGAAACATTAAAGATAGCTGATTAAGTGAGGTTTACTACTTCATAATTACTTCCTATTAGCTAAGAGTTTATAACATCTGAATCTCTTTTATTAGTACTATTGGGTTCAATCTGGCCTCCCCATGTCCTACCCATCCCATAGGTCTAGGTCAAGGCCACCTCCGTAGCCATTTCTTTCCATCTCCATAGCTACCTCTTGGCTGAGCCATCATTCTCTCTCGCCTGGACTAATGAAAGAGCCTTATTGAAGGACTCTCTTATAATACACAGTCCATCCAGCAGCCAGAGTGATATTGTTAGACATAGGTCATGTCACTTCTCTGTTTAAAACAGTTATAGATTGAACTGTACCCACAAAAAAGATATTTTTTTATCTTAAGTTTTAACCCAGCACCTCAGGGCAGGACCTGATTTGGAGACAGGGTTTTTATACAGGTAAACAAATTAAAATAAGGTCATGGGAGGGGGGTCCTAATTCACTACGTCCACATATAAAAAGGGGCAATTTGGGCACAGACACATGGGGAAGGAAATACAGAGAGAAGACGGCTACTTATAAGCAAAGGAATCCCAAATCTACAGAAGTTAGGAGCGAGGCCTGGAAGTGATTCTTTCCTGCTACCTTTAGGGGACCGTGGCCTTGACTACACCTTGATTTTGTACTTCTGATCTCCAGAACTGTGAGACAAAATGTTTTTCTTATTCAAAACCACCCAGTTTGCTACAGCAGCCCTGAAAACTAATGAAAAACCTTCCATGCTTCCCACTACACCTTAAACAGAATCCAAACTCTTAAGCTTGGCCCACAAAACCTGGCCTGGCCCCGGCCCCTTCTCTGTTCCTACCTCTGACCACCCCCCAGCTCCAGCCCCACTGGACCTCTGTTGGTCCCACGAATAAGCCCAGTTTGCTACCGCTGAAGCTCCGTCGCACCTGCAAACCCCAGATGGCTGGTTCCTTATCTCGGCTTAAATGTCACCTCCCCAGAAACAAAGGTCACTGAATGATGACTGTATCTGGGCCTCACTGATAAGATGGAACTACTGGTCCTAGGCTGAGCTTCCCCTGCCCCTAGTGGGGAGGAAGCAGCCACCGATGGTAACCATGGTTTTGTCAACCCAGTGTCCCCAAAAGCCAGACTATCTGATGGGCTAAGCCAGCTTCCTCGTTCCCCTGCTGGATTCAGTTTCTCCACTGGTCACTTTCGCTTACATCATCACCGCCTCTTATTCCCTTCCGTTAACCACCCACTTCCTACTGGATACCTCAAATATTCAGCAAAGTTATGCTAGAAACTCAAGTTCAAGATCAAGATGGTACACAGGGCTGGCCCCTCAGATATGGAAAGGTGACACTGCTGATGCCTTTTGGAATGACTGTTCCCTGGAAAACTGGGCCCGGTGCTCAGGAATGGGGCCCCTTCACAGCTGGTAGTCCGTGCGCCTGCCCTGCTAGCAAGGAGCAATCCAGCCGTGGGTGGATGCTTGATGCCTTCTGGAATAATCAGATTTTCTCCCTGGAAACTTCAAGATAGAAATCTGAGCTACAAGGGGGTCTTTGCTGTCCCTATAAATAGATGAACTATCCATGTAGATACATTGAACTATAAATAGATAAACTTGGAAGGCAGCCACCTTCTATAACATGCGCAGAGAAGAGGACGTTGCCAGCCTAGGGGGAGGAGAGCGTGAAGCACAAGTGCCAGATGACGAGGAAGCCCCACAGACAGAGGCCGGGCACCTTCCCAGACTGGGTTCCTCACCCCGCTGCCCTGTGATATGACAAGCAAATCCTGGGTCTTTTCATAGCTTTCCCAGTGGGCCAGGGAATTTCCTGGGATTAACTCTCAAAGTTTCTTCTCCCAGGAAGCCTCTCAGTCCTGCCTCACCTACAAAGCTGGTCACCCTCACACCACCTGAACTTTTCTTGAAAATTCTGTAATGGGACCAGGGATCAATGGGCTGATGGAGGAAACACACTGAATCACATCGTCAGCCAAGAGAATGACCCAGCTTCATGTGTGAAGATTCCCCCCATCAGGACCTGAGTGGTGTTTGGGTCTGAGAGGCCTGCTTGCCCTCACTGGCCTCCACGGTTGGCACTCCCTGTGTCTGATGCCCACAAGGTGACAGGTGGGCACAGCTCAGCTTAGGAACCAGACGCCCTGGGCATGTCCTATGGGCCGAGAACTGGACAGCTTTGGGTGACTTACTTGCACCGCCCAAGCGTCTGTCCACTCCTCTGTGAAGGGGACCCTGGGAGAACCGCCGGTGGGCTCAGCAGGCTGATCCACACACACCAGGCTCAGCGCCCAGCTCAGGGAAGCTCTGCACAAAGGCCCCTGGCAAGGTCAGCACTGTGGGACATCCATTTCACTCCCCAGACAGAGGACATTCCTCCCTGGGGACATGCGGATCCACATGGTGCTCCACGTCCTGTCTGGGGCTAAAGCTCAACGGGAGACTGAGCCCATCCAGCCCCCCAGCCAGGCCCTGAGGCTGCCCTGGTCTTCCCGGGGGCCTGGAAAAGTCCCCCAAAACACGAGGTGTCTATCACCTCTTCTGGGGAAAGGCTAAACCACCATTTGCCAGAGAGCAGCCCTCAGGTGCAGCATCCTAGACACCCTATCCGTTCGGGTGACATCTTTGGACTAGACCCCTCCTGTAATGACCTCCTCTCGGCTTCATCCTTAAGGCGAGGCCTTGAAGCATGGACGTCACTCTGCCCCTTGAAGAAATTCAGAGGGCAAATATGCCATAAAAGATGCCACTTTGGCATATTGATGACTTTGAGCCGAGGGCACTTGAGAAACAGTTGTTGGAAGGGCTCTTATCTCCCTCTTTCTACCCGAAAAGTGTCTATGAAATTTCCCAGGAGAAAAGTACCCTGTGCCAGAGATACAGGACATCCGCCTCCTCTTTCCCCGAGAGCAGGACGGACGTTCACTCGGCTCTGGGCGCACACGCAGCCACTCAGCCCGCCTTGTGCACTGGTTCTCCAAACAGCCCCGAGCAAGTGCCGGCTGCTTACTGCCTGACTGTGCACCAACGCTTTGTCGTCTCCCTTCCTTCCCAGATTTCTCATTTCTTTGTCTAAGAGGAGCAGAGCTGTCTGCTCTGGCCATTATTTGTGACACTCTCATGTACATGTAAAAAATTTAATATAATATGTACTTTTTTCTCATGTGAATCTTATTTCACTTTAACCTTAGACTTATACAAAGAATGGGCTTAAGAGGGTAGAGGGAAAAAATTGGCCTTTCCTTATGTGTCAGTAATTTCTAACAAATCCAACTTCAAGCTATAAGATAATCACCTTGCGTGGAATTCAGCCTTAATAACGAACTCCCCTTGTATTTGCAAAAGGCTTTATAACTTTCAAAGGACTTTCATGCTTCTGTCACTCTTACCAAGAGACCTGGTGGGTACTATTTTCCCATAGCACAGTATCAAAGAGGTTGAGTAACTTGGCCAAGGTCACACAGCACTTACCCAGTTTCTGCAGCAAGCCCAGGGTGCTTGCAAGTAGGATCTCTGGGGTGGAGGCCTGATTCCAGGAGCTGCCTGTAAATATCCCCAAGCCGTCATGCCAGGCCCTGCTCAACTCTGCCCCGACGACTCCCAGGAGAAAAGCCACATCCTTTCGCAGTGCCTTGGAGATGTAAATCTTACCATGTCTTTGCAATGCCAACATCCCAGGACATGACTAAAGTACTGCCAGCAAACACTTGAAATGGAACTAAAAAGGAAAAGAAAAAGACAGTTTTTAAAAACAAACTACACAAAAGCTCTCTTGTCCAAAATCTAGTCTACATAAAAATACTTGTCAAAGGCAGATACAAATCTTAAAAGTCTTCTCCACAAATACGAGTAAAAAGCTTTAACTGTTTGAGCAGATAAACTTAACTTGTTCCATCTGCCAGGAACACAATTTGGATTCAATTGTTCCTTTATAAACAATTAAGTTTTTTATTTTTGTATCTGATACAGGTAACATTTTCAAGTGAAAGCTACAATGTCTCTTTTTTCATCTGTATGTTTATATATGTCTCTGGACATACTGGATGTATGTATATGTGATATTTTTTTACCTTTGGATGGTATTGCCGAAATTAATTTGTAAAAGAAATCTATTTAACTGGCCTAGAGAAGAATACATGCGTATATAAATTAAGACTAGTCAACCAAACTTACGTCATCTTTATTAGATATTTGATTATAAAAGATAAAATTTAACCTATGAACAAAACATAACATAAATATTTCTTAATGTATGTCAAACACAGCAGTTAAAGAAAGTCATATATTTTACTTTTTAGGTGTTTTGTTATTATGATGTTTGATGTTTGTCTAATACATGTAAGTTACAAAATTTGTCACTAAGAAAAATAACGTGATGGCTAACTAAAAACAAGTATCTTATGAAATACAATTGTTAAGAACAAGTTAAATAAATTTAAGTGAGCTATGAGTTTATAAGTGAACTTTCAACAATGATTTGTGAAATCATTTTTATGAAATATAAAAATGTCCAGTGTAATATAGCTTCTAAAATCTTTTTGGTAAGTTGAAACCTTATAGTTATACTAAGTTAAATTAAATTGTGGAAATCCATTGAATATATAGATCATTTCCAAATAAAATATTGAAACATTGGTGACTGAACATAAGTTTACCTACTTTTGGCTTCCTATTTTCGCTTCAGAGGAGCTAAAGATATTTGGGTCTGGTAGTAAACTTGTCCTGAGCCACATGGAAAAACTGTACTATGAAGAAGCATGTTTCTAGAAAGCAGGAAACAGTACATTCATAAATGTGCCAGTCTACAGAATGCTGGTGTGACAGTTCATAGTTGGTTACTTCCTAGTTTCCCCCCATCAAATTAAGGTTTCTAAGAGGTAAGAATTCTAATTAATATAAATATAATTTAAACTACTAGAAATAATAAAGGAAACACTCTGTATGCAAGGAAAGTAGGATGCATTTTTGGTAAGAAAAAGTATGAGATACGAAGATGTGTTTTTGTGAAGGGAAGAAGAGGGTGTTTTTGTCCTGAAATGAAATATTGATTGTTCTGTAATGAAAAAGAGGAGAATAAAGGACAAACTAAATGAATAAAGAAAGTCAGGGGGAGAACGAGAGAGAGAGAGAAAAAGAGAGAGAGAAGCTTATTTAGTCAAGATGGCTAAAATTGGCTGAATTTATTATAAGGGTTTAAAATTGATCTTTAATATCATGAGTACACTGATGCAAAACTAGAATTGAGTCTAGCCTCTGTTAAAAGGACAAAGTTTTCTTGGACTAATGGTCTGCTCTTGGTAAGAGATTATGAAAGTTATTTTTATATATTGAGTAATCTACCAAGAAAGCAAGGATTTTTATGTCTTATCAGAATCGTTTCCTGTGCATCATGTCCTACTTATCTGACTCTTCTCCATTAAAAGATGTAAGTTTCTTTTCACATCTAAGTGACTTTCTGTATTTGTCTTTCAAATCCTTTTCATTTTAGTTAAATGGCTAACTGTAAATGTTGTTTCACAGTGCCCTATGATCCTATTTTTGACAAATCTTCCCCCCAAAGTCAATTTCTAAATGAAGTCTTTTTGACCTTGAACTAGCTTTGGGATTTTCCATTAAGTGCTTGGGGGAAACTCAAAAGAATTTGTTCTTTGTCCTTATAAAAATGAGAGAAATTACACTAATTAGGCTTATTTGATCTGTTAAATTACATGGGAAGCATTGTCAAATAAGTAGTGATGTTTAATCTTTTTTGGTTATATTTGTGTGGGTAAATTTGTTGATATGTTTTCCAGAAATTGTACAACATTCCTCAAAATCTGATATGTCCTGATATAATGATATCAGTCATAATTCTAGTTATTATTTAAAAATGTTATGTCACAGAAATAACCAAATTTCCTTGTCAATTGTATTGTAATGAACTCTCAGGTCTTTAACGATGGCCATTTTTAAGTCTTTGGTCATTACAGATGTTGTTTTACTCTTATGCTTTTGCGAAAAGTGCTTCATTTTCCAAAAGATTCATGGAAAGGACTCTGATAAATCCAGGTTTTTAAAAACTTTAGTTTATACCGCTGACCTGGGTAAGAATTTCCAGAACCCTAATGGAAAAACTGGATTCACAAAACTGCTAACAAAAGATCAAGATCAACAAGTATTAATTAATTACATGGGCCTGAATAAATCTTTCAGATTGGCCTACCTGCCTGCACTCCAGCTGAAAATACTTCAAGCCCCAAATCTGGAAATCTCAACTGACTGTCCTCTGGACTCAAAAACTGAGTTTAAACTTTGTTCTAACCTTTGTTTTGTTTCCATAGAAATGACCAGGCCTGAGAGACTGGTTCGGTGGGTTAAGGGACAATTTATTAACTCCGTTTATGGACTGTAAACTTCTTGGGAGAAATTTCAAATGGGAGAATGAATAAGTTTCAGGACATGCTATCCCAAAATATGACAAGTTGACATATTGAATATCTTAAGCTCAAGGAGTTTGGGAAATGGTGCACGTGCACTATAAACTCCCCCTACTTGCCTTTCATCCCTGAAAGTTGTCATCATTAAACTCCCATATGAAAGCTACCCTCCCTGAGTCAGGAGGAAGGAAGACACCCTTATCACCAGAGATGAGGAATTTGGGACCAAGCAATCTGTACGAACAAATCTTGCTAAACTAACCCTTACCTTCCTGGTTACTTCTTTACCATTTACCAACCCTAACTCAAACCTCGTCTTCTCCAACCTTCACACATTTACTGTCTATGTATTTAAAACTTTAAAAGCTTCCTGCTCTGGTAACTTTGGATCTTCATTCTACTGTGAAGGCTCTCATGTACATGTAAAAATTCAGTAAAACTTGTATGCTTTCCTCCTGTTGATCTTTGTCAGTTTAATTCTCAGACCCAGCCAGGGCTTCTAAGTAGGTCAAAGAAAATTTTCCTCCTACACAATACAAATGACTGCATCTTTAGTGTTTCATTAAGGTCTCTGAGAGACAGTCAAAGCTGTCAGGAAGTATAATCTAATAAATATCAAGAATAATCAGTGGGAATTATGCAAAGTATAATGCCTAGGAAACACCGATCCTAAAGGTTTATTAAAATGATTCTTACTGACTTACATAGCCTTTAATTTAATTGACTAGATTCTCAAAGATCAAATCTATATGAGAACTATTACAAAACTCTGATGAATGAAATCAAAGGATAACTAAAAAATGAGACATCCCGTGTTCATGGAGAGGAAGACTCAATATAGATATTTCAATACTCAGTATAGTTGATATTCTTTTATGCAATTGTAGGCAGTTTTTCTGCTTTATATGTTTATATTTTATTAGAAAAATTAATAAACTTTAGTTTTTATAATCTGATCATAATTGTTATAACAAAGGAAAAAGTGAGCAAGTTGGTAAGCCAGCTTATGATAGAGGAACTACTCATTAAGTTCACATTTCAGTTCTTCCCAATTTTTCCAATGGATTCAATGCAATTCCATTCAAAATTCCAGCACATTACTTCATAGCAATTGACAAATGGATTCTAAACTTCATATGGAGAGGCAAAATACTCAGAATAGTCAACGAAATATTGAAAAGGAAAAACAGTATGGGAGACTGATCCTACCTGACTTCAAGACATACAGCTATAGCAATGAAAGCAGTGTAGTGTTAGAAAAGAATAGACAAAGAAATCAACAGAACAGACTTGTGAGCCCAGAATTAGACCTAAGAATAAAGGAATTAGTAATCAAAACTTCTCTGATCCCAAAGATCATACTTCCGATAGTTTTACAAGGAAATATCACTGTCTTCAATAACCTTTACCTTATCCAAAACATCTTAGAGGAAATGAAAGGACTACTCAATTCATGTTACAAGTTTAGAATAATCAGATATATCTATAATCAGATATACATAATGGGCAAGAACAGTACAGGAAAGAAAACTTTGAACAATTTAATTTATGAACATAGATGTAAACATGAGATAAAAACAAAAGGAATAGGACAGAATTAGAAACTGAGTAAGTGTAAAAAATATTCTTAAAATCTAAGGATTTACCCCAGAATGCAAAGATAATTCAAACTCAGAAAACTTATTAATTTAATTTCTCATAATAACAGAATAAACACAAAAATCCATATTAATAGCTCAATGGATTAAAAACCAAATTCAACAAAATTCAACAGCTATTAATAATGTATAAAAAAACTATTAGCAACTAGTCTTTGAAGGAATAAGTTGAATGTTTGAAGCACAACAATAAAATTCCTCCACCAAACGTCTGAATTATAGCTGAGACTTCAGAAACCATTCCACTAAGTTAAGAGTGAAACAGAATGGCTGTCATCACCCTTTAGCAAACACTGTAATGGAGACTTTAGCCAATTTAGCCTTTTCTTCCACCAGAAAAAGGAGTAGAGGTTATATGAATCGACAAAGAAGAACTAAAACTACCCTTGTTTTCAGCCAATATGATGCATATTGAAAATCTAAGATTATCCATGATTAATTTATAGCAAGCAATATTTCGATGAGAGTTGCTGGATCAATGAGTGAAAATGAATGAGGCTTCTAATTGTAATAACCAATTAATACATCAGGTTTTTATGGAGAAAACTGAAAACTGGCATTGAATGCCAAAACAAAATGTGATGAAATGGAGAGACATAAATGTAAATGGTTCAAAGGCCTCGATATCATGAAAAAGTTTATTCTGCTCACCAAATCTATTAATTTAGGGCACTTGCAATCAAAATCATATTTCCTAGAATATGACAAGATAATCCAAAACTCATTTGAAGGCCAAAGTTTAAAGAGTAGCCAAGATAATTTTGAAAAGCAACAGAAATCATACGTACTGCCAAGGAACTGTACGGATCCCCCATTAAGGGTAGTCATGAAGCCTTGCTGATCAGCCTGTCATACCACGGGCACAAGCACAGACAGCTAGCACAGAGGCACAGGAACAACTGGATATCCACACAGAGCCAGATAAAATTAACATCTTACCTTACACCACCAACAAATAATCAAAGACTATAAATGTCCATCAACAGGGAAGTGGGTGAATGAATATGAGACATTTCATGCAATGATATACTTTATGGCAGGTATACTGAATGACTTAGAGTGATTTCTACTGATCTGTATTAATATGACAAAATATAATATTGAGAAGCAACACCACATCAACTTAAGGATAACCATCACATAAACTTACAAAGAGTGACACACTGTAATGTGTACAGATGCAGCAGTGTTACTACTTAGGTGGCACTGTGGTTCTTCGTTGCAATGTGAATGTGAAACAGCAGTTGAAGGTGAGAAACTGCAGTCTTAGGTTCCATGAGTGTGTCATGATTTCCTTGAATGTTCTAAGAGGGTAAGAACAATCACCGGAGTGTAAATTATTAAGAGTCCTCTTATGTAAAGTTTCAGGATGGGTTTTCCAAGTGTGGTATTTTGCATGTTGCCCTCTGATCACTCTTCATATTGGCTGGGTTGTGTTTTCACAGGGTTTTGGCTGGCTTGGAGAGGTTTCGGTGAGGCCCCCACTGAAGTAGCAGGGCTGCATAGATGCCGAAGGGCGTCAGAGAGGCTGAAGCTAACATTTGGTCAGGAAGACTTGGAAAGAAAGGGCTCTGTGCAAAAACATGTCCAAGCTGTTTGGAATCGCCAAAAGTGAAGGGCCGGTGCAGGTCTGCTCGGCTTGGAGGCTCAATCACAAGACAGACTGCTGTTCTTCTAAGACTCCCCAGGGGGCAAGCACTTATCTTCTGGGATTCAGGAGACCTTGGAGGGCTGAGGTTGCTTTGTGCTGCATGTGACAGAAAGCCCAACTCAAATTGCCTTGCACAGCAAGGACAGATGTTGCCTGCTTTACAGGACGAGTGCTGCTGCAGGGCTGACATCTCCAGGGGCTCGGCACTTGTGTCCCCCCATTCCCTTGCTCTGCCTCCCTTGAGGGCTGGCCTCACCCTCAGCATGGCAGTGAGTGCACAGCAGCCACCACCGCCTCCCTCTGGGGCCCACTTGTCACTCCTCATCCAGGACCAGAGATCGGAAAGGAGGCCGAGAACCCAGCCACATTCTCAGTATAGGTGAGCAGGAGCCCTGGCACCACACGGTTCTCAGAGGAACCAGGGGATCAGGTTTCAGGAGCTGCCTCTATATAGGCCCGGCCTCCAGGGCCAAGGACACTCCTGAGGCTGTGCCAACCGCCCCCATGAGGCTGTCCGGCGCCTGCACGTGGGCCTTGCTGCTCAGCACAGGTAATGCACGGCCACCAGCCCCTTTCCTGGGCTCCCCGTTCAGCTAAGAGGCTCTGCACGGTTTGCTTGCTGCTGACCTGGGCCTCGTGGGTGACAGCCTGCAAGGCACTGCCCTCCTACAGGATGCCAGGCTCACCCTTAGGCTGGAGGAGGAGGGGACAAACGGGAGGAGGGGACAGCACAGTCCCTGTGCTGAGGCCAAATCATTGTAAAGATTTTCTGGGCTCTGGTGTCTTGTCTGTCACGTGTCTGGTGGGCCTCCCTGCCTCCCTGCTGCCCTGCTGCCTCACAGCCTTACCCTGGGCCCTGCCGGGGTCGTGCCGGGCTCAGCACAGTTGTTCCAGAGGAGAATCACCTGCGGCTACTTGGGAGGTGGGAGCGGGCATCTGAGGCAAGGGGAACAGGGGCGCAGGAGAAGCCCCACAGTGATGGGGTGCTGTGCACGAGCCCCGGGCAGGGCCACACGGCAGCAAGAGTAGCTCAGGATGCTCAGGAGCAAAGGGCAGCTGCCAGCAGGGATCCCATCGATCCCTGGTCCCATTACAGTGTTTTCAAGCAGAGCTCAGGTGCTGTGAGGGTGACCACTGTGTAGGTGAGGCAGGACTGAGAGGCTTCCTGGGAGAAGAGGTTTTCAGACTTAATCCTGGGCGATCCCAGGGCCCCGGGGAAGTTGGTGAGCCTCTCAGAGCTGCCTTCCCTGACTGGGCTCAGGAGCGGGATCCCCGTCCCCTCGCCGGGCTCATCGTAGACACAGGTGAAAGCACCGAGTGAGCCAGTCTTCGCCTGCCGAGGGCAGCTGTTCGTTCTGCTCTGCCCTGTGGGACCAGGCTGTGCCAGGGGTGGGGACAGCAAGGTCCCTCCCCGGGTGCTCGGTGCCACCCTTGGCCCTGCACTGCTCAGCAGCTGTGCGTGTCGTCCAGTCTCCTGGTCTGGAGCAGTGACATCACGTGCTCCTTGTGTTTTCCTGTTTTGGTGTCTTTTCAGCCATGCTGGCGTCCACTCAGCGTCCAGAGGGTAAGTGCGCACACGGCATTACTCCCCTGCCCCTCCCCCAGGACTGTGCATCAGGGTTGGAGTCCCAGTGGCTTCTGCACATGGGAATGAAATGTGCCGGCGACATCTTTTTGGCAAGAGAACGTGGAGTGCCTGAACTGGATGGTCCATTTCAGCCGGAGCAGTCCCTCAACCCTCTCCCCTGCCTCCGGGTCCCCTCCCAGCCACTGCCCTCCCACTGCACCCAGGCAGCCTGCTGGGGCCTCCTGTGCGCGCAGCCTCGCCTGGCAGGGGAGGGAGCTGCCTCCCACCAGCTCAGGCCCCCCAGGATGGAGGCCCCTCCAGAAGGCGGGAGGATGCTGAGCTGAGGTGTCACCACCTCAGTGTCAGAACTGAGGGCATCGAGGGCACGGGGAAGGCCGCAGCGTGGGGAGGCGGGTGGAGGGAAGAGGAGTCTCCTGGGGACCCAGGCCCTTGTGGACTGGCTGGTTTACGTCGGGGTGTCCGGGTCCAGCTACTGTCCCCGCAGGTCACCCACATGAACACATTTGACCCCAAACGGCCCCGACAAAGGTCTGATTTTATCCTACTTACAGTTTGGATGCGGAGGCCTCACTGAGCAGGGTCTCGGCCCCGGGTCCTGCAGGGTCACAGTGAGGGCTCCTCGGGAGGGTGAGGGTCAGGCCCCTGGGGCAGGACTGCCTGCCTGCCGTTGCCCAGGCCCGTCCTGCGAGGGCAGCTTCAGGGGCGCGGAGTGAGCTGTGGGTGCCGCCTTCCTGCTCCCGGGTGCGTGGCTCCTGGTCGTCAGACCCGTGGTGCTAGCCAGGTGTCGAGCAGCTTCTGTCCCTCCTCAGGACGATTCGGGTTCACGGCTAGGGGTCCCTGAGAGGGCTGCGGGGAGAGTCGGGCCTAAACGCCCACCTTGCTTGTGGGCCACGGGGTGTGGGTCATCGCGGTTGGGATGCGATCGTGGGACCGTGAGGGCCGGAGGGTCGGCACGGTGTGGGCCCAGGGCGGCCCCGCTCTTCCTGGGGCAGGGCCTCCATAGGGGATCTGCATTCCTTTTCTTCTCTTTCTAGTGTATAGTGACTGTGGAGGTGTCTTCACAAACCTGACGGGCAGGTTCTACAACTACATCGGGCCTGAAACACTTTGTGTCTGGACCATCCAGGTGCACCCAGGTCACAAAATTCTGCTGGCATTACCCTACGTCAGGTGAGGTTCAGGACGTGAGTCTTCTGTCCGATGTTGTAGTTTTACGTGAGCGGCCCACGTAGTCCTCTTCCAGGTGGACCATCTCCACCAGCCTCCACACACATGCAAAACACGCTCTGACCCATTTCACGGCAGGCTGAGCCCCTTCCATGGCTCCCTCACCTCTGGATAAGGTAGCCCTTGTGTGGCTTTGTAATGCCTGCGTGGTGGCCAGTGGGTATCCCGTCCCTCTGTCCCCTTCTCCCCCGTCCTCCCTGTGCTGAGCCAGCACACACTGAGGCTGGACACCTGCCCTCGTAGCAGCTCCGTGCTGTGCTCACACTCTCCCCTCTGCCCGGGATACACCTTTGACCCCTGACCCACTCCCCTTCCTGCTGCTTGGGTCCCCGTTTCACACTTCACGATTTTGCTGGGGGACTAACTTTTCCCGGCACCTACAGCTCCTTTTCTGACTCCCTCCCACCTGGGCAGTTTTCTCTGATTTCAGCCCCATCTGCTCCCTGTGCAAAACTCTAGACGGACCGTCCAGTGTCGTGTTGCCCTTGCCTGTGTCCATGTTTGTGTCTACTGGATGGCAGTCTTTCCTTCATGGCTCAAGGAATATTTTTTTAAGTAACGAGTGACTGATTGAGTGACTGAATGAAAGGGTGAGTGAAGCGGTAAGGCCGCAGGGCATTTCTGATGCAGCAGGAGCCACTGCAGTTTTGCATCAGGCGGTCTGCAAAGGTTCTCACATGGGAGCCGCATGCCCATCAGTTCCAGCCCAGCCACACGCGGCTCACGATGGGTGCCGAGGCAGGGTTGAGATCTGGGTGACCGAGGGCCCCTGCCAGTCGAGACCTGCTATGGGGTTGGGATTCCCACTAGTTCGTGTAGGTGCTCCCTGGGATGAAGGATGGCTTAGGGACGGCCGCCACCTCAAAAACAGGGCCTGGCCCATCCACCCAAACCTTGCCGCCAGGGCGAGGGGCCAGGCATTTCTGTACTGGCATTTCTCTGAGGGTCAGAAGGATGGATTATTGTGCATTTCCCCCTCATTTCCTTTTGTCCTTTGAGATTGATTTTGGATCTGACTGTCCTTGGCACCAAGGAAGGACTCAGGTTGCCCAAGGGCAAAGCTGGTAGGAAAGGTCCCGCGTGTGCGTCCTGGTGGATGCCCCTCCTTTTCTTGCTCTAACCCAGAGGGGCTGTGGCCTCTCTCCTGTGGGAGCCATGCTGGTGGCTGGGTGAGCATGATGGGTAGGGAATCAGGTCCTTAAGGGTAGAAGAAAGAGGTGGGTGGCCTCAGCAGCAGTGTGACAATCCCATGTGCACAATGCCTCCCAGGAGGTAGGGATGGCCTCCCCTGTCACCTACACTGGTCATGGAGGCCAAGCTTGGGTTTCTGGGCCCCTCTGCCAGGGAGGTGGAGGGTGAACCAGGAGTGACATCCTCACACTCAGGTCTGGGGCTGCTCAGCCTGACCCAGAGGTCATTGCCCGAGAAATCATACCACAGTCTTGGCTGCTCTTTGACCCTTATGGGCCTGAAAGACCAGTGTCTCCTGATCCCCATCCCCTGCTTTGGCATCCCAGAGGCTTCTCAGGAGATCATAAGTCACCTGCAGCTCAGTTGGAGGGGAAGAGCTCTTCCCATGTCTGAGTATCCTGGAGTGACTTTCCTGGGACGACTGGGCACTCATCAAAAGAGAGAATGACTCCCCTTCCCTTGTTCCCACCTGGCCTGGCACCCAAGGCAAAGCTGGTGTGATTGTGCCCAGTCCCTGGTGGTGAAAGGCGACTCCCGATGCTGATGCCTGCCGGTTCCTCTTCCTCAACAGCCTCAACTGTAAGAAAGAGTATCTGGTAATCTACGACGGGCCCCTTGGATCTGATAATTACGAGAAGATTTGTTATGAGTTAAGTGTCTTCCATCGTTCTTCCTCCAACGTCATGACCATCAAGTACTCCAGAGAGCCCAGCCATCCTGCTACTTTTTTTGAGGTGTATTATTTTGGTGAAACAAATGGTAAGTAGGTGTGGGGAGGGTACCTGCTAATGTCCCCTCCCTTCTCCCTGCCTGGCTACGTGACATGTTGGCATGTGGCTGTCGTGTTTCTGTTGGAGTGAGTTTGACCCAAAGTCCTACTGGGCTATCATCTGGTTAGGGAGGGTCACTGTGACCCTCTCCAGAAGCATCCAGAAGTTCTGTCCCAGCATCTTGGGGTTTGGGAAACTGATAGGAATCCCCATTTTAAAATTATACCTGTCATCTTGATTGCTTACCACATGTCTCTCATAACATTTCTATTTATTGATCTTATGATCATTCCTTTGGCATTTTCTAGTATACTTAGATGTGTGATATGGATAGTATATACTCTACAGAAGTTATATTATCCATGTTATATGAATAAATATGCATACAATTATACATACTCACATGTATATATGTCTATCATGTGCATATTTATATATGTATCTATGCATAAAAATATGTGTATGTATATGCCTATGTATATATGTGTAAGTACCTAAATATGTAAAAAGTATTTATTTGTATATGTACATAAACATATACATATATGCAAATATACATATAAGCACACATGTATATTATGTACATATGTATATGTATTATTATACATAACCTACAACAAAGCAGACAAATCCCTTCCCCTTTCTCATTGATTAGCTTAACTGTTTTTCCTCTCCTGTCAATAGGAAGAATAAGCTCATTGAATTGACTTACACAAACTCTAGTGTTAGCTGCCTTCCTCCCCACAGGATTCTCATCTCTCCTAGACCACCAATGATGAATAAGTATTGCCGAGTAGAAAAACTTGCCTTGAAGACCCTTCTGGAATCCTCTGACCATGAGGAGAGACATTCCTGATTAACTGTCTGATCGCAGATGTTCAGCCAGTGCCTACCCTCCATCCTCCCAAGCCTTCTGCCCTCCTCCCTACAAGGGTAAATTCCTTTCTCCTGACCTGTGAGATCCTTGCCAGTCTTGTGGTCACAGCATTCTACTTATTACTACAATCAGTTTGAATAAAGTCTCTCTTTACCTAAATTGCATTGTCTTAAATTTGAAAATCCTCATTTCACAGCACAAGGCCTCAGGCAGCCCTTAGAGTGATGGGGACAACTTTGGTTGGCATTTGAGATAGGATGGAGTCTCCTTTGTCTGGGCACATCTAGGGCAGGAGAGCTGCCTACTTGCTCTTTCTGTTGGGCACGAGGAAAGGCTATAGACACACAAACAAGACCCTGGGCTGGGTTTCTGCTGAACTCTCTGGCAATGGGGTTGATGATTACGAATATTTTGGTGAGGATGGATTACTGTTCTTCTGTTCCTCACTAGCTGGGAACAGATTACTGTATGAGGGGATGAGTCTCCTAAAAGCTAATGAAAAGAGTAACTCAGACAAGCCCCCGTGCTGATGAGGGGGTCATCAGACCTGGGTTGATGTCACCTGCTTCCAGATGACCAGGAAGTGAGGGCGATCATAAAGGATCTGGGCCACTCGACAGCACAGCCCCTGTGGGTCCCAGGGCTGCCAGAACCTGCCTGTCCCCACCTCCTGTGTGGAGAGCCTGGGGAATGTGGGGTCCTCCCCACAGGCTGGACGGAGTCATTAACTCCCTGGGAAACACACTTCTGTATCTGGACCCTTGCGCCGAAGCCACCCCAGCAAGTCAGCGGGGATTTCCTTTCCCCCGTTTGAGCTCAGGGTGGGATGATTCTTCCATGCTGATGTGATCGTAGGTCCCAGAAGGAGCCCACCTTGGTCTCTTCCAGCTCCCCCTGCCCTTCCTACTGAACCCCATCTGATTCATGTCTACTCCCCACAAACCCCCTGCAGGACTCCCTGCCTTCCCCATAAAATCTGCCTTCCTCAGGGTGGCTGAGAAAAGCCTTCAGGTCTGGCCTGACCCTTGCTCCGCCCTCTTTTCTGCCCATGTCTCCTGGGCCGAGCCAGTGCACACATTTCTCTCCAGGGCCATCTTCACTGACGTTAAGGTGGGGCCACAGCTCTTCAGATCCAGACTCAGCCCCTGGGAGGGTGAGGCAGATGATGTGATCTGTGCTTCTGAGGGCCCCAGTCCCCGAGGACCTGCGGAGGGGTCCGGACCTCCCCCTGGTAACTCAGGTGGCCTCTAGGGTGAAGGGCACCTTGGAGACGGCGCCTCACAAACAGGGCTTAGACCACCTGCTGTACGTGTCCTTCGGCAAATGTGGAAAAGGCCGTCTGGTCATGGATCGTTCCTGAGAAACAAAGAGTAGGAGGTTGAGCATGAAGGAGCCAGGCAGTTCCCATATCATCACCGACAAGGGTTCAGACAGACGGGCTGCTCCAAAAACGTCTGCACACTGTCCCTTTGCCCTTTTCAAAGACTGTTGGCTCATACTGTCAACCAAGAAGGCCGGAGGCTGGGCCGGGTGAAGCTGGCAGAGAAGGTCCCCAGGGGTTCCACTGGATGTCCCCTTGCTGCTGCTGTGTTTGCCACCAGTCCCTCTGCTGTGGCCGAGCGAGGATGAAGATGGGACATTGGGGTGAGGTCTCAGAGGCTTTGCTGGGGTGGAGAGGGAGGCGAGCCGGCGAGGACAGGGAGGCACCACTGCAGGCTGTCTCCGCAGAGAGGCGATGCGGTTCTGCTCTGCCCTGAGACTCGGAGGGCTCATGGGCTGTGGGGCCATGCTGTCCTCCCACCCCACCTGCCCGGGGAGGGCAGGCGGCCCAGGGAGGCCCCCCACTGGGTCAGAAGCAGGGCACCGTTCCTGAGGACAGAAGCAATGGCACTGCTCCTTTCCTGCAGGGAACCCCCGCTCCCCTGCATCCGCTGCCCCGTCTCCCCTGGGTCCTCCTTCTCAAGGGCAGCACCTTTGAGGGATGTGGTGGGAAATCCCCCACCTTGATTGGTGGGTTAGGTTGGGTCCTGCCGGCATCTAAGGAGAGAGGAATTCATGGATCAATGGTTTACCCTGAAATGCCTTAAACAGCACGGAGATCAGGGGAGGGTGTGGGATGGCAGGTGGCTGATGCATGCTCCCCAGCGGGCTGGGGCAGTGACAGACCACAATGCACCCCCAGGGAGAAACTCCAGGCCTTCACCTACAGCCCCAGCATCCTCACACCTCAGGGGTGACGATGCGGTCATGGCCATTGCTGAGGGTAACTGATGGCAGTTCGTGGGGAGGGTTGATGTGATGACATCTGACTGTCCCGGGAGTGACAGCAGCTTTCACACTTCTGCACACTGAGGCAGGCAGTGCGGTGTGGCCCCGGGGGACTGGGAGAACCGACAGGGGGGAGGGAGATACAGTGGCACAGGGGTGTCGCTCAGAGGGCCCATGGCAGCATAGCCCAGGTGTGTTGCCCAGAGCCTCTCTGCCCTTGATTCCAGCTGGGGCACGTCTGTGCTTTGGATTGACCTTCCTTTTCCTTCTCACAGGTGCGCTGCCCCACACGCGTGTGGCCCGGGAGTCCCCAGCCTCCTGGCTCAGGACTTCCTTCCCTCCCTGGGCTTTTCCCCTTGAACATAACCTGTCCTCATTCTCTTTTCTGCAGAAACTGTTCTGGCAGGATATACGGCTTTTTCCACCACTGCTCCGTCTATGCCCAGTGGGGGCCTTCTGACCCAGACATGAAGACTCACCAGACCTCAGAGAGTTTACTCTGGTCTCAGTCTCCCATGGACAAACATAAGACTGAAAATGCTGGCTTCCAGAAGCAGCCTCAGGCATTCCTTCCTTCCGCGCTGAGCCCTTGCATCTGTCCACGGGCAATCTGGCGCTAGTCTCTGGCCACACTGGTCAGGAAATGCTGACTCTGTGTCTCTTACCAGCTGTGTTACTCTTTTTGGAAGCTCTTAGGAGACTCATCCCCTCACTGTAGCATAATTTGGTCCTGGCTAGTGAGGAACAGAACAGTAACCCACCCTCACCAAAATATTCTTAATCTTCAAGCCCACTGCCAGAGTGCTGGAGAAACCCAGCCCAGGGGCTCATTTGTGTGTCTGTAGCTTTTCCTCGTGCCCAACAGAAAGAGCAAGCAGGCAGCTCTCGTGCCCTAGATGTGCCCAAAGGAGACTGTGTCTTATCTTAAACGCCATCCAAAGTGGTTCCCATCACTCCAAGGGATGCCTGAGTCTCCTGCACTGTGAAATGAGGGTTTTCAAATGTAAGACAATGCAGTTTAGGTAAAGAGAGACTTTATTCAAACTGATTGTAGTAATAAGTAGAATGCTGTGATCACAAGATCGGCAAGGATCTCACAGATCAGGAGAAAGGAATTTTCCCTTACAGGGAGGAGGGCAGAAGGCTCCGAAGGATGGAGGGTAGGCACTGGCTGAGCAGCTGTGGTCAGCTGATGAGGAATGTCTCTCCTCATGCTCAGCAGATTCCAGAAGTTTGCTCTGCTTCGCGATGCTTGTTCGCCGTTGGTATTGAGGCGGTCTGTCCCATCCTTTGGGGAGAAGGGCTGCTGAAATCGAGTTTACTTAAATCCATTTACAAGCATTTCTACTGATACATGGGGGAAAACAGTTCAGCTAATCACAGATGAGGAAAGACGGAGAATTTCAGGGACTGTCTGGGGTTGCCTAGAAGAACAAGGGGTCATAAGCCGGTCTTCTCTAAGTCGTTTGGGGAAAGGAGGTCTTTGCGGTAAGAAGTCCCAAGGACACAGAGGGTCTGGTAAGGAGCAGGGGCGCTCATAACCATCGTGTTTCCCAGAATCACAGGGCTTGAGTGATGTTCACCATTGTCAGGATAAGAAATGTCTGCTGTAGGGGTGTTCTAGGGTCAGCGGTGGCCAGGCAGGTCAAGTGCTTACTCCATACATTGCACATTTTAAGCATCAGGTAAATAAAAACATGAAGTTGCCTGCATGATGAGGAAACCCTTCTTCCCTTCAGCCCACCCCCCTCAAGCTGCGTCCCCCCATTTCTGACACTGAGATGGTGGGTGACTCTCAGTTCTGCAGGTCCCAGCCATCTGGAGGCGGCGCCATCCTGTGGGACAATCGCCCGAGGGAGGCGGCTCCCTCCCCTGCCTGGTGAGGCTGTGCACACCCGAGGCCCCAGGAGGCTGCCTGGGCTGCAGAGGAGGTGATGGTGGAGGGGGCAGGAGGGAAACTCAGGAAATCTACAAGAAAGGAGGATTTATGGATTGTGAAGGCTGAAGAGAATGGCAAGGTACTTATGACATTGTTTCGGCACCAAATGTGTCGTAGGCACGTGCAGTTCCCAGCAAGCCGTTTGCATTTCACCCAAAAGCACAGAATCCCTCTATGAGGAGAGAGAAAGGTGAAATAATATTGCCCACACTTACCTTTTCTCCTCCCAGGTATGCGAATGGCTGCTGAAAAGTTGCCTAGACAGAAAAGCAAAACGAAAAGCTGGAAGTTACTGATGCATCAAGGCACAAAAATGGGAAACGCAGAGCACGCTGGGAGGCAGAACTTGAGTGCCCGAGAATGGTTCTGGACACAGACAGGAGAGAAGCATGATCACATGTAGGGAAGAGCAGAAAGATCTGGTACACCTTCCTCGCGGTGTACGAGGATCCAAAGAATTTTTTTGTAAATAACTCAGTCTGAATCTGGCACCTCATAATCACTCAATAATGAGTGAATGGATCAATCAACAGTGGCCTGCATCCCCAGGAGACCCTTCTTCCCTCCACCTGCCTCCTTCCGGCTGCATCCTTCCCTGTCCCCTGGCTGCTCTCATTCCTGAAACTGAGATGGTGGCACCCTCAGCTCTGTAGCTCCAGCCATCTGAAGGTGGCTCCGCCCTGTGGGACACATGCTGGCAGGATGCGGCTCCTTCCGCTGCCTGCTGAGGCTGTGCACACAGGGGGCCCCAGAGGGCTGGGGGGCAGGTAATGGGTAGGAGGGGACCAGGAGGCAGCCTTGACAGGTCAGGGTTTGCTAGGGCTGAAGTAGATTGTCAGTCTCAGAAACACTTTGGTTCTTTGGGCAAGAACGTGTCCCTGGCACATGATTACAACATGTCCCTAGTACATGTGATTCCAGGTGAGTCATTCAGATCCCAACCACAGAACATATATTCTCTATGTAAGGAGAAGGAGAAGTGAAATAACATCGCTCACACTTACCTCTTATCCTTGGTGATTCGATTACATCTGAAAGACATCAGAATGGAAAAACAAAATGACAAGTTGCAAGTTATATTTATGGGTCAAAGTATGAGAATGGAAAACCCCCTCCTCTGTGAAGAGCAGCTGAGTGGCCAGGGGCGGTGCTGAGCAGGAATAGGAGACAGCACTGCTGTCCCCACCCCGGGGACAAGCCTGGTCACACAGGGCAGAGCAGAACAAAGGTCTGCCCTCAGCATGCAAAGACTAACTCATTCCTACCTTCTTTTTTCTTAATTCCACTTAATTAAATTACAATGTTTCCACTCAGGAGCCACAGTGAGAAAAGTCAACTCTGACCAGGGTTACCAGCTGGTCCCAAAATGACCAGGAATTGACCTGGTTTAGCACTGAAAGACCTGTGTCCCAGGACCTCATTCCTGGCTAAACTAGGAAAGTTCATCATTCTAACTCTGACCTGTACATTTCTTTTGTTGTAAATTCTGTAATAAGATTGATGATCAATTTATTGGTGGAGTAAATCGATTGAATGAAATTTTCCAGTGAGGAGATATGAGGCATCTTAATGTTTAGATATTTCACCATTTCAGGCACCCGAGTTAGGTGCTTGGATCCAGGAGTTCTTACTGCAATCACAGGGCCTCCCGCAGTTGGCAGGGCACTCCGGATTGCTTTCACGACCTAACTCACAACAGCCTCAGAATCAGACGAGCGTGAGCCACAGTCCCTGAGGGCATTCAATGGATGGCTTTGACCAAGTTATTCACCCTCTCTACCTCAGGTTTCTCATCTGTAAGATGGGTATCGCAACACTAATGACGTAGGATTCTTTTAAGATGACATTGATGAGCTGTCCAAGGTACCCAGAGAAATACCTTGAATATCATAAATGCTGAAAAGTATTACCTGGTTGTCATCATTATTGTCTATTTAATGTTCTCTTGTTCCATCCCCAAATTCTAAATGAGGTAACCAAATTCAACAAAGATGAAAGTAATTACCTAAGTGCACCTGAAAATCCTGTGTAAGAACTGAGACTAGAAGTTGTTATTTTTACATCTCTGGCTCCATTTGGCCTGAGTTTGACAGGATCCTTTGTAACTGAAGACCAGAAGCACACTGAATGGAAGCCGGGATTTAGGTGATATTATTCAATTTCAGGTGTTTTGGGGGACCTCACAGTCAAAACTGCACACTGTGCTGTGTGCTGTGACCACAAGGGGACACGGCAGACGTGGGAGAACCAGAACAGGAGCAGTACCCGAAGACCAGGAGCTGCTTTCTTCTCCAAAAATGTCCATGAGCTTTAGGACACCTATTAATCTCCAAGCAAATACTCAAACAAGAGGAAAAGGGACTCAGAAGGAACCCCTGCCCCACCTACCTTGGGAATCTCTGTAGTAGTAGTAGGCATCAAAGAGTGCGGACTGGCGACCGGCGTTTCTGGAGTACGACATGGTTAAGTAGTTGGAAGAGGGTGGGTAGAAGAGAGACATGACTCGACAAATGATCCCAAGGGAACTGGGTCCATCAAGGACTTCCACCTGCTCATTCTGGCAGGCGAGGCTGTTGAGACAGAGGGAGAGGCAGGCATCAGTGTTTGGAAATGCCTTCTTTCCACCAGGCAGCTGCCCAGCACCAGTGGGCGGACATCAGACAGGCGCAGCCACGCTTGTGAGAGGGGAAAATCCATATGAGGACACGGAAGGGAGGCCATTCAGTTCTGACCGATGACGGGCCTTTACAGGTATCAAAACAAAGCCAACACAGTTGGGAGTTTCATGGGGCCCCCACCTCAGTGTCAGAGTGAGAAGCCCCACACCTGAGTGTGTGGGTGCTGTTCCATGTTTCTGCTTCCCCTTCCTCTGGCAGATGGGGCCTCCCAGCAGCCACCGCTCACCCTCCCTGACTCAGGGCAGACGTGCCAGGGGTGTCCAACCCTTCCCACTGTAGGACAACATGAACACGAGGCTGTCATACTCCCGCTGATGGCTCCCTCCTCTTTGTCCTTCTGTGCAGACCATAGACCCTTCAACACAGGATTTCTCATTCCTCTCCCTTACTTAGTGACCAGTAGGTCCCATGCTCACAGAAGAGAGGCCAGAGACTCTCACGGTCCAGCATGACAAGGGGAGGACCCTAGGACACACCGATGGCACCCTTTATATCAGGTCGCTCTTGGCCCAGCCTGAGTCCTTCCTCAGTGCCAAGGACAGGCAGGTTCAGCAGCAGTCTTTGACAAGGACAAAGGACTAATATGGGAACATTTCAAAACTGGCGATTCTTTTGGTCCCTGGTGAAGTGGTGATGCAAAATGCTCTGTCATCCCTGGCTCTCTCCTTACCTCCCTTCTTTCTCTGTGTCCCAAACCTGATCTCAGTAACTTGCTTTTTCAAAAGCATCGAGCAAGTTTGCTAAAATGATACAAATCCTATTCTTGTCTCTAAGGTTCCAGAAAGAACCTACATAACCTACAGGTGGTCCCTATCACTCAGCAGGTCTGCAGGGGCAGGGCCCTTAGTCACACAAATCACATCAGGTCTCATCCACCACCGTGGGCTGCATTGGTTTCATCTGAAATTGATGGAAATGTGGCTCCCATGTCAAAACCTGTGAAGAATGTTCAGGAATAAAAACGCTGTGTGTTAAGGATGTGCTGGAAATGCCTTCTGTTGCCTTATCATTACTTTCATTCATTTTTTCATCCATTCATTGAGTCATTCATTCAAAAATATCTCTTTACCCCAAATGAGTTTCTGTTCTAGTAGACAGAAGCAAAAGCATCAGCAAGGATGTGCTTTTTTTTACACTTTAAGGACCAACTAGAGATTCGCACAGGATATCTGATAGAGGAAGAAGGAGAGAGATCTGAGCATCTGGGAGAAGGTCAGGGGACTTTATGAAACAGTGAGCCATTGGGCTGAATACAGAAATACTCATGGAGGACCCCACTTGGAGGGCAGGAGAGTGTGGTGAAGGTCAGAGGCAGAGGGGAAAGTGCGAGCAAAGGCACAGAGATGCCGGAAGGTCTGGGGTGTCCAGACTCAGTTTGTGTGGCTCAGCAGAGAGGGGAGAGGTGGTTAGAGGGAGGGGACATCAGGAGCCAGATAATGAAGGAATTCAAAACCTATGCTATGGGGAGTAAACTCTCTCCAAAGGCAGGGAGCCCCCGCAGGGTTTTCAGCCGAGCGTGGAAATGGGGCTGGATCGTGTCCAGACACCTGCCCTGAATGGTGGAGGATGAGCTGGAAGAGGCCATCCCGATTCCTTCCCAGAAAACTACAGTAACATCAGAAAGGTAGCTCACATTCTGAGCACTTCCTTGAGGAAGGGAAATCCCAGCAAAGCTAGCTTCCCAAGTTGGCTTCAGGAGGATGGTCCAGATACAGGCAGTGTCGTTCCCAAGAGAGCTGATGGTATTGCTGGACAGGCCTGTGAAGAGGCTCCCACATTCCCTAGACTCTGCAGACAGAAAGAAGGGGCCTGGAGGCTGTGCACGGCAGCCCAGGCCTGGGGGGTGCTGTGCTGTTCTTGGGGCCCAAACTGTTCTTGGTTCTCCAAACTTGCCAAAGTTCCAGGGGAACAGCATAGGCCACCTAAGTCTGATGATTCCACAAAAAAATGTGGGTTTTCTGTGTACCTGTGAAAAATAAACATTTGAATACCTTTCTCCTGTTACTATGTCTTTATCAGTTTAATTTTCAGACCCATTCAGGGACCCTAGGAGGACTGAGGAAAACTTTTTCCTCTCCTTGAACAAATAAATCCATCAATGGTGTCATCCTCATGCGGCATCCTTCCCTGACACTGACATGGGACGTCCTCGGTGATGCAGTCTCGGGCCTTCTGGAGGGGCCTCCATCCTGAAGCTGGTGGGAGGTGGCTCCCTCCCCTGCCTGGGGAGGCTGGGCACACAGGAGGCCCCAGGAGGCTGCCTGGGCTGCAGAGGAAGGGCAGTGGCTGGGAGGGGACCCGGAGGCAGGGGAGAGGGTTAAGGGACTGCTATGGCTCAAGTAAACTGTCAGGTTCAGTCACTCCAAGTTCTCTTGGCCAAGACCGTGCCCCTGGCACACTTCATTCCCATGTGCAGAAGCCACTGGGACTCCAGCCCTGGAGTACAATCCTGGGTGGGGAGGGGAGGGAAATAGTGCCATGTGTTCACGTGCCCTCTGGACGTTCAGTAGAAACCAGTGTGGCTGAAAAGACACCAAAACAGAAAAATGAAAGGAAACCAATGGCTCAAAATACAGGAATGGAAGGCACACGGCCCTGCACACAGCAGCTTAGTGTCCCGGGGTGGTGCTGAGCGCTAAGTGTGCTGCTGTCCCCTCCCCGGGGACAGGCCTGTCACCCAGGGCAGAGCAGAATGAAGGTCTGCCCTCGGTATGCAAAGACTAACTCACTCAGTGCTTCTCCCTCCTTTTCCCCAGCTCCACTAGATTGAGGTGCAATGGTCCCCCCTGGAGCTAGAGCCAGAAAGGTCAGCTCTGACCTGAGTGGCCACTTGTCCAGCCGCCTGGCATTCCCCACTTACAGCACTGAGCGCCACGGTGTCAGGACGCCTCTCCGTCCTTGGTAAACAGGACAGGTGGCCATCCTAACTCTGACCTGCACATCTCTGGCCAGTTCTGTGACAAGACCAATGATCAATTTGATGCTGGAGTAAACCACTTGAATATGCTTCCAAGAAAGAAAGATCAACCATTTAAAAGGAAGTCTGACCATGTCAGGGACCCAAGTTAGGTCCTTGGATCCAGGAAACCTGGCGACAATCACTTGGCCTCCCCCACTTGGCATGCCCTGGGGCTGATCCTCACACTGTGATGGAGTGTGCTCAGCACAGCTGAGGAATCAGAGGGCCCCAGGTCATAGTGCTCGTGGACATTAGAGGGGAATGGCTTTAGACACGCTATTTGCTCTCCGTGAGCCTTGGGGGGACAAAGCCTAGACACATAGAACTTGTGAAGATGAAATTTCATAACCTCCCCCAAAGTTTTCAGAGGAGTCCCTGGAGTCTGGTAAGTACTGGCTGTTCCCATTATTATATACCGAATTGCTTTGCTGCATCATTTCTATCCTCAGTTTATAAATGACCAAACAGAAGTCAAAATGGGTGAAATAATTATCTAAAGCCACGTGGTGAGCAGGCGTCAGGAGAGGGAGTAGAACACTGACACTGTTTCCCCTCGGGCTCCTTCTGGCCAGAGGTCAGCTGGACTCTTTAATCAAGGACCCTGAACATGCTGACCGGAAGCCAGGACTCAGCTGACAGTATCATATTATTCAATCTCAAGGATTCTCTGGGAACATCGAATTTCTGGAACTGCAACACTAAGTCACATGCTTATTGTGTGCTATTAACATATACTGATATATTATAAATATGCACACATGTATAAACACAGTTACATGTAGAAGCAGATACACCTATCTGTACATATACAATATATACATGTATCATACATTATATAGTTATGTAATATATATTTACATACTGTATATTATGTTTTATATATTGTAATATTTAATGCATGTAATTATATAATACAATATATATACATATATATAATGCATTAAATATACTAGGCACACAGGAAAAATAAATTAAAAAATGCTAAATGACATATAATGATATCAACAGAGGGATAAGATTCTTTTGCTGAGGTGTATATGCCCCGATATTTGGATGAAGAAACAACTTGGAAAGATACTGCATCTGGGCATGTAGAAATGCTGAGAGAGAACATATCTGTAATGACAGGACCTATGAATGTTTTGGGAGAGGGTCATAGGGTCCCACTGACTCCCTCTCACTCAGTAAATTTCCAACTGAGTGATGACTGAACTTTATTTAGATAGTCACATATGCAGCCACATGCACAGCATGTCACAAAGCCAGGAGAGAGGAACATCAAAGGATCCTCTCTCACTTACCTTCTAGATCACCATAGTAATATGCGCCAAAGAAATTGGGCGGCTTGCTGGAATTTGTGGGATACTGGATGATCATGATGTTGGAAGATGGTCGGTAGACTAGAGAGAATCCTGGACAAACTTTCCCAAGGGAATTGGACCCGGAAGTCCATCCAGGATTTCCACCTGCTCGCTCGCACAGGTGAGGCTATGGGGGAAGGAGAAAGGCAGGGATTAGTGTTTGGAATCACTTTCTTCAGCAGATGGTCTCTCTCCACCCGTGACTGGACACCAGATGGCACCAGCCTTGCTCATGAGAAGTCCAAGGCCAGATGAAGACAAGGGAAGGAAAGTTCACCAGTTCCACTGAAAAGACAACAACCACCCCAGGACCATCTCTCCTCCCCTGGAAGGCCTTACCCTCCGTCTGGGCAGGAGGTGTCTTCTGGGTCACCCAGGGAGTCCTGCCTATGGTTCTGAAAAACCAATGAAGGAATTTTTATCTCAGACATCAGCTGGGTTTCAGGCCTCCACAAGAGTCAAAATATAGTCAACGAGGTGCTGTGTTTCCTTTTGCCAAGGCAGCTATGCCAGGGTGACAGGCCCAGAGACGAATGTGTGGATGCCCCTCCTCAGTGTCTGCTTCCCCTCCTCTGTCAGATGGGGTAGGGAAGTGGGGTACGGCCCTGACAGCCAAAGCTTACCCTCCTTATGTCAGAGGAGAGGAGAGAGGGGTGTCCAATTCCAACTAATGTAAAACAAACTGCACATGGGGTGCTCTCAGTCATGGAAGTATCCCCACTTCCTTCTCCCCATACTTTTCAAGACATCATCTCCTACCCCTTATCCGTACTTAGCCACCAGCGTGTCATGCTCACAAGGAGAGAGAGTAGAGCCTCTTTGGGTATAAGAAGACCATGTGTGGGACATCTCAGTACCTCACACATGCTGGAACCTTAATACTAGTTTGCTTTTGACCCAGTCTGAGTCCTTCCTTGGTGCCAAGGATAATCAGATCCAAAACAGTCTTTCAAAAGGACAAAAAAAAATTTGGGGGTGGGGTGGATCTTTCAGGAGCCCATCATGAAGATTTTGCAAAGGGTTTATCCAGAAGGCAGGGAGGCACTGAAGAATTTTCAGTGGAGAGTAAAAGAGTCAATTTTTTTAGATGCCTCTGGGGTAGGGGAAGGGTGGATCAGTGAAGGCCAAGAAGAGCTCTTCCCATGAAACTACAGCATCAAAGAAAATCATATTCTAAGTACTCACGTGAGGGCTGGAAATGTCAGGTGGATTCTCTCTCTTGGCTTCATCATGATGGTCCAGACACAAGAAATTTTGGGACTGATCGAATTTATGATCCTTCCTGATTGATCTGTGATGAAGCCTCCACAGGCAACAGGCCCTACAAGAAGCAGATTATGATGAAGGGCTCCAGGGCAGCTCCAAGTCTGAGGGATTTACCATTCATGCGGCCCTAATTGTTATTGATAGTCCTAACTTTTCAGTTCTCCCAAAGAAAATGCACATAATGACCAACTGTGATGAGCCCACAAACCACAACCTCTACAACTTTCACAGTGGAGATCCCCAAAGTGCTAGCTGACACAGATCCCAGCGATCTGCTCCACAGAGGATGCCAGCAGCTTTGGACTATAAGGCGACCAGAAGTCATTGCTGCTGTGGAACCGCAAGAGAGGGAGACACTGGTGTGCCCCTACCTCAGAAGGAGCTGAGTTGCACCTTACTGGGACCAGGGCTGCCAGCCCACCTGCCAACTCGGTGCACCACCTAGACCCCAGAGCCATACCCACTCCATGTGCACCATTACCTGGCTCTCTGATAGAGCTTGTGCCCATATCTCAGGCACCACAACCACCATGGCTACAGGATAGCTAGCATCCAGGACAACAGAGCTGCTGTCTCTCCTCAAGCACCTACGATCAGACCAAACTCCATGGCCACTTTGAATACACCACACAACAGTCACTAGTGTCATCACCACCACTACAAGGGTGCCTGTGAGCCAATCCCAGCGTCAGTAGGGAACCCCTTGGCCACACAATCACACACAGAAGAAAAGGAAACAGGAGGTCCTCAGCAGACTTTGTGACTAAAGTCCTCATTTACTACTGCAGATACCTGCAGCCTTAGTCACTGAGGACCCCTTCAATCCTCACCAATGCTGAGCTCAGGTGGCTGAGCTTCATGGAGATACACTGCTGGATCAGAACTAGCACATCTCACCCAGCTAGTGTCCTCACACCTACAAATAGGAGATCTTTCTCCAACAAAACCAGTCCTTAAAATCTGGAATATGTGATTGCCCTTCAAATGCATACAGAAATGTGAAGTTACTAATAAAAAGAAGGAAACTTGATGCAACCAAAGGAACACAATAATTTTTTCAGTAGCTCATGCCCAAGAAATGGAGATCTACATATTGCTGAACAAAGAATACAAAATAATTGTTTATGGAAAGCACTGCAAGTTACAGGAGAACACAGATAGGCAACTCAGTGAAATCAAGAAAACAATCAAGAACAAACAAGAAGCTCAACAGAGTGATAGAAATCATTTTAAAAGTCTTTAAGCTGAAGATTGTAATGAATTAAATAAAAACTGCAATACAGAGCATCAACACCAGACTTGATCTGTGAACTTGAACATGGATCATTTGAAATTATCCAGGAGAGAACGAAAAAAAGTGAAGAAAGTCTGTGTGACTTATAGGATTTCATCAAGTGAAGTTATGTTCACATTAAGGGAGTCCTGGAATGAAAAAATAGAGAAAAAAGGCCTGAAAGATTATTTAAAGAAATAATGCCTGTAAACATCCCAAATCTGGGAGAAATATGGTCATCCAGGTACATGAAACTCATAGGTTCCCAAATAGATTCAATGAAGGCTTCACTGAGACACATAATAATAATGTTATTAGAAATTAAAGTAACAGAATTGTGGAAATTGCAAGAGAAAAGAAGCACATTTCATATAAGGGAACACCCATAAGACTATCAACAGATAGTTGAGAAACAGAAACTGTGTAGGTCATGAGAGAGAGTTTAAAGTGCTCAAAGAAAAAAAAAACTGCCAACCAAGAATACTTTACTCAGAAAAGCTATCCTTTAGAAATTAAGGAGACATAGAGACTTTCCCACACAGGCAAAAGCTGAGGGAGTTCATAACCACTAGACTTCCCTTAAAAGAAGTGCTAAAGAGAGTTCTTGAAGCTGAAATGGAAGTTCATTAATTAATAACATGAAATATACAAAAGTATAAAACTCACTGGTAAAGATAGATACATAGTTAAACTCACAATGTAACATTCTAACAACTCTAGAATAAAAATTAAAGGACAAAATATTAAAAATAACTACCTACAACAATTTTCCAATGGGTAAACAATATAAAAATATATAAATTTTTAGATCAAAAACAAAATGTTGGGAGAGAAAGTCAAGGGTAGAGTTTTTGTATTCATGTAAAGTTAACTTGTTATCAACTTAGAATAACCCTAGGGCATCTTATGTAAGTCACAGTAACCACAAAGGAACACCTAGAGTAGATACACAAAAGGTAAAGTAAACAAAGCATACTACTAGGGATAATCAAATATTAAAGGAATGAAGCAAACAGGAAGAAAGTACCAAAGAAACTATAAAATAGCCAGAAGATAATGAACAAGATGGCAATAGTAAGTCTACCTATTAATAATTACTTTACATGTAAATAATTATATTCCTCAATCAAAAGACATGGAGTGGCTGAATGGGTTAAAATTACAAGACCCAAGTATGTGTTGCCTATAAGAGACTCACTGAGGCTTTAAGGACACAATAAAGCTGAAAATGAAGGGACAGGAAAAGATATTCCATGGAAATGGAAACCAAAAGAGTGCAGAGGTAGCTATACTTATGTCAGACAAAATACATGTAACTGTAATAAAAAAACTGTAATAAGTGACAAATAAGGTAATTACAAAGTAATACAAAAGTTAATTCATCCCAAGGATATAACACTTGTAAGTATATGTACCCAAAATCAGAGTGCCTAAATATATTAAGCAAATATTAACAGATCTGAAGTGAGAAATAGAGAGCAATGTAACAATAGTAGGGGACTTCAGTACCCCACCTTCAACAATGGGTAGATCACACATTCAGAATATCAGTAAGGAAACATTGGACTAGAACTACAAATGAACCTAGCTGATGTATACAGACCATTCCATCTAACAGCAGCAGAATACACGTTCTTCTCAAGTACACATGAAACTTTCTCCAGGATAAATCATATATTAGGCTACAAAACAGGTCTTTAAAATTTTAAGAAGATTGAAATCACAGCAAGTATCTTTTCTGACTATAATGGTATTAAACCATAAATCATTAATTAACAGGAGTGAAGCTGGAAAATTCACAAATATGTGGAAATTAAACAACACCCTCTTGAAACCAATAGGTCAAAGATGAAACCAAAAGAGAAATAAAAAACTATATTATAAGAAAAAACAAAAATGGAAACGCAACATACCAAAACATATGGGAAACAGCCAAAGAAGTTCTAAGAGAGAAGTGTATAGTGATAAATGTGTACATTAAGAGAAAAGAAGAAAAATCTCAAAAAAAACCTGTCTTTATATCTCAAGGACATAGAAAGAAAAGAACAAACTAAGTCCAAAGTTAGCAGAAGGAAGGAAATGACAAAGATCAGACCAGAAGTGAATAAAAGAAACTTGAAAAACAATTGGAAAGATCAATGAAACTGAGGATCATTTTTTGAAAGATAAACAATTGACAAACCTTTAGCCAGACTCATTAAGGAAAAAGAGAGAAGACTCAAGTACAATTAGTAATGACAAGAGACATTACAACCACTGTCACAGAAATACAAAAGGTCATAAGAAATTCTTGTGAACAATTGTGTCAACAAATTAGAAAACCTAGAAGAAATGGGTAAATTCCTAGAAACTTATAACCTACCAATACTGAATTTTGAAGAAATGGAAAAGCTGAATAGAATAGCAGGAAAGAGAGGTCCAATACCAGATGACTTCACTAGTATATTCTACTATATCTTTAAAGAAAAATTAACACCATCTTTATGAAACTTTTTCAAAAAATAGAAGAGGTGAGAACAATCCTAAACTTATTTGAAAAGGCCCCAGTTACCCTTATAACAAATCCAGATAAAGACACTTCAAGAAAAGAAAATTATAAGCCAATATCCCTGATGAATATAGAGGTAAACATTTTTGGCAAAATATTAGCAAACTGAACTCATCAGCACATTAAAAAGTTCATACACCGTGACCAAGTGGGCCATATCCCTGGGAAGCAAAGGTGGTTTAACATGCTCAGATCAAGAAGTATAGCACACCACTTAAACAAAATGAGGGGCAAAATCATATGATCATCTCAAAAGAGGCAAGAAAAGCACCTGACAGAATCCAACATCATTTCATAAGAAAATCTTTCACAAAATTGCTATAGAAGGAATAAAAGCCATATATGACAAGCCCTCAACATATCATGCTTAATAGTTTCTCTAAAATCACGAACAAGACAGGGATGCCCAATCTCACCACTGCTATTCAACATCATACTGGAAGTACTAGCCAGAGAAATTAGGAAAGAAAAAGCAATAAAAGACATCCCAATCAGGAAGAAAAGCATAATTGTCTCTATTTGTAGATGACATGATCTCATATACATCGTACACCCTAAAGAGTCCCCAAAACTGTTAGAATAAACAATTTCAGTTAGAGGACACAAACTCAACATACAAAGTCAGTTGCATTCCAGTGTATTAACAAGAAACTACCTGAAAGAGAAATCCAAGCAGCAATGCCATTTACAATAGTACCACCACCAAGCAAAGTACTTAGGAAAAAACTGAACCAGGGAAATGAAAGACCTTTACACTGAAAACTGTAAGACATTGATGAAAGAGGTTAAAGAAGACACAAATAAATAGAAAGATGTCATATGTTCTGAGATGGGAAGAGTTACTACTATTAAACTATCCATTCTACCCAAGTAATCTACAGATTCCATGCAATCCCTATCAAAATTCAAATGGCATTTTTCACAGAATTAGACAAAACAACTCTAAAATTTCTCAAATAGTCAAATCAATATTGATAGAGAAGAAGAAAGCTGGAGACATCATATTTCCTGATTTTGAACTCTATTACAAAGTGACAGTAATCAAACAGTATGGTATTGGCATGAAAACCAACACACATAGCAATGGAACAGAACAGAGAGCCCAGAAATAAACCCACACATGTAAGATCAAGTAACCTTTGACAAGGGAGCCAAAATACACAATAGGAAGAAGATAGTCTTCCTATTGTGCCAGGAAAACTGGGTATCCACATGCAAAAAAATGAAACTGGACCCTTATCTCATATGACTCACACACAAAAAATCTCTAAATGGAATAAAGACTTAAAAGGAAGACCTCAAAATATAAAACAACCAGAAGAAAATGTAGGGAAAAAATTCCTTGCTTTTTTAAAGTGCCTTGATTTGGTGTTGGAAAATAATTTTTAGATATGGTATCAAAAGCACAGGCCACAAAAGCAAAAATAAACAAGTGTGAATACTCAAACTAAAATGTTCAGCACCGCAAAAGAAACAATCAACAAAATGTAAGGCAACTTACAGAATGGGAGAAAATTTTTGTAAACCACATATCTGATAAGGGGTTAATTTCCAAAGTATAAAAACTCAACAGAAAAAAACCCCCAAGTAGTCCCAATAATAAATGAACAAGGGACCTGAGTAGACATTTTTCCAAAGAAGACAAATACCCAACAGGTACATGAAAAAGTGCTCATAATCACTAATCAGGGAAATGTTAATCAAAACTACAATGAGGTATCACCTTACACCTGTTAGGATATTTATTATCAAAAAGATAAGAGATAACAAGTGTTGTTGAAGATGTGGAGAAAAGGAAACCCTTCTGTACTATTGGTGGGAGTGTAAACTGGAAAACGGTATAAGGTTCCTCAAAAAATTAAAAATAGAACTGCCATTGATCCGGCAATCCCACTTCTGGGTATTGTTGGGGAGGAAGAAGTTTCCTCTGGCCTTCAAGGTTTTTCTAGCTGGTCTAAGAACCAAATTGACATGAGACAGATAAACAGGAGAAAAAAACAAAATTTAATAGTATACAAACAGGGAAGCCATATGCATGGATTCCTAAGACAGTCAGGGAACATGAGGTCTATTTGTCATCCTGAACCGAGGAGAAGCGGTAAAGGTCTGAGACCTCAAAGGAAAAGGGAAGCAAGTCACAGAAATATGAAAAGGGTAAATGTCTGATAAACAAAACACCTCATGGGCCAGCAGAAACAATAGAGCACAGAGAAATTTCAACAGACTTAGCCACATTCCTTCCCTGTCTACCCCACCTAGTTTATAATATAGCTGCTATGGTGACAGCTCTCCTCCAGGAGCAGTTAGTTCGTCCCTCTAGATTCTTTTTATGCAGCCTTGGAGGTGGGATGGAAAGAGGTTAAAGTATCTTCCTGAGTCTTTTGATGGTTTCCAGCTCAAAACAATCTGCACATCACAATGGTCATCTTGGATGACCTGTTCTTGGTGCCTACAGTATATACCCAACAGAAGCAAAATCAGTACCTCAAAGAGATGTCTGGAGAGAGATCCATGTTCATTGCAGCATTATGCACACCAGCCAAGATATGGAAACAACATTAAGTTTCTGTCCATAGATGAGAGGATAAATATATGTATATATATATAAAATGGAATGCTATTCATATCATATATATAAAATGGAATCTTTTTTGGCCATAAAGAAGGAGATCCTGCCATCTGCAACAACATGATTAAAACTGCAGGGCCTAGTGCTAAGTGAAATAAGCCAGACACAAAAAGGCAAATACTATATTGTATCACTTACATGTGAAATCTGAAAAAAATAAGTCATCTCATAGAAACAGAATTGAGGGGTGGCTACCAGTGGGTGGAGGGAAATGGGGAGATGCTGGTCAGAGTACAAACTTTCAGTTTTAAGGTGAATAAGTTCTGAGGAGCTAATGGATAGCATGGTGACTATTAATAATACTATAGTATATACTTGAAATTTGCTAAGAGAGTATGTATTAAGTATTCTTACCTACCCCCCCACAATCAGAAAAAAAAGGTAACTGTGAAGTATAGATGAATTAACTTGATTGTGGTTATCAATTTACAACAAGTATGTATATCAAATCATCTTATTGTACACTTTAAATATACACAATTTCATTCATCAATTATACCTAAATAAAGCTTAGGGGGTGGAGGAATGAAATTAGAAAACCCGTCTGAAGTTCTTAGTGTAATTTGAGTATGGTGAATGCCTAGTCAAAGTTAACTGTCTGTTATCCACTCAATTGTTACCTTGTTTCTATCCTCAATTTGTTAATGAGTAAACCAAAGTCAAAAAGGTAAAAGGACTTAACCAAAAGCCACAGGGCAAGTATTTTTTCATCTCACTGGCTCTTTTTGCCTTGAATTTGATTTCACACGTTCTAATTCAAGACCACATGCGAGCTAACCGGAGCCAGGATTGGGCGGATAACATTGCAGTGTTTGAGGACCTGCAAGTATGCACCCTGGTCCCACGCTTCCTGTGCAGAGAACCCCAGCAAGAGGAAAAGGCTCATGTGGAGCAGGAGCAGCAAGCGAAAAGTGAGAAGATGCAGAAACGTTAGTACTAGGACTTGTTTTCTTCCATAAAATATCAGCTTCGAGCTCCAAGACAAACATCTGCAACCATTCAACTGTCTGGAGAGAGAAGCTTCGCTTCGTGTGTGGTTTGCAGGAACCAGATGCCTTTCATCCTGCTGTTCTCTAAGGCTTCTCCAGGAAGGGTGCCCTAGTGTAAGGTCCTGACAACCAGCTTTCTCGATTGTAATATTAAGTACCTGACATTAAGCTTTTGATTGCTGAGGTATCCGTTTCAAAGACATGCATCTCCAATAAACACGTGACCAGCCACACGACTGCATAAGGAGCCAGGCTGCCCATCCATGAGGTTCCCCTTGTAGAAAGCCTTGGGTGGTCTGGATAACTGATCACCTGAGTGGATTAGCCTTTTCCTTCCAGAACTTAATTCCTGATTTTATGTGTTACATTCACCACAAAGTGGACCCAAGAACTCTAGTCACCCCACCCTCGACCCCAGTAAAAGGGGAACCCAGCCCCACACTCTCACTCTACCTGAGGCCTTGCAGTGTGTCCCAGACCCAGGATTGTAATAAACCTTGTTTTTTCCAAGCTCCAGGGTGACTGTTGCTGAGGTTTGTGGGCATGTCTGTGGGGGCGGCCACTGGTCGTCGGGCCCAGGCGATGCCCACAGGCATTCGGAGCCCACAGCGTCACTCTGGATAGGCTGGGAACAAGCCAAAGGCCCTGAGCTCTCTGACCTATTTATCCTGTGACCACATTCGGGGGCACTCCATGCGGTTGGTTCCATCAGAGCCAAGACAACAAGCCAAGGCCTCCTCTGTCCCCAGAGGAGGAATCATGACCAACCATAAAGCAGCCGTCAGTCCCGACGATATGAAGTGTGTTCAGATGCTCAGTCCAAGCCCCTCTCTTCCTGAAACACTCAAGGGGCTGTGCGGAAGCACCTTCCCTGTGTTCACATTTCTTATGGTGCCTTATGCTCAGAACATTCTACTCTGGCCTCTCCAAACTTCCCATCCAGTAAGAACGGCATGAGCACCACCTGACTGTGAGGCTTTCTGAGACCCTTCCAGCCGAGCCTGGCACCTCATCTCTCAGTATCGGCGGCAGCCGCCGGCGCCTGAAGCGGGCACCCAGGGGCCTCTGCTTTCTGTGTGAGTGGCTTGCAGTCTGCACCTGAATGACAGGCCTCTTTGGGAGAGAGGGTGTGTGTTGTATACTTCACCACGTCACAAGGAGACAAATAACTTGTAGAAACCCAGACTGTAATCTGGTTCCATAAGTTAAGAGTTCCCCACTTATCATATACATAGTATGTACATATATATGTATAACACGCATTCTGTATCATGTATACTATGTACACTACACATGTTAAATACACTGGAAAACACCAAAGGGATTATAATGAGATCAATAAAAGAAAATTTTCAATACTAAGAGATATATGCCATATCATCAGGATGATACCTACAGTTTCAAAAAGAGATTTCATATAAGTCACCCAAACCCCAAGATGTGGGCATGCAGAAATGCTGGGACAGAACCTCTGTATGCTGGAGAGGGTCACGGGGGCACACTGACCATCCCTCGCCAGGTGATGGTCCAGTAGGACCTTGGTTCAACCTTATTCCTGCAGCAACACAACAGCCACATGCCCAGTGCCACATAGCCAGGCACAGAGAGGGGAGGGAACACCAGCCTACTTACCACCTGGATTGCCATAGTAATTTAATACACGGAAGAAAGAGGCTGGGGGGCCAGCATTTCTAGAGTACTTGATGGGCATGGCGTTGGAGGAAGATCGATAGACCACACCGAAACCTTCACAGAACTTCCCATAGGAACCAGATCCTGGGGGCCCGTTTTCGATTTCCAAATACTCTTCACTGCAAGTGAGGCTGTTGGGGCAGAGGGAAAGTGGCGCATGAGGGATTGGAATCACCGCTCTGCCTGCACCAGGGACTAGGCACAATCACACAGCTCTGTCCATATGTGTCAGGCCAGGCAGGGACAAGGGAAGGAGAATCATTCTCTCTTTTGATGAGGGCACAGCTGCCCCAGGATGGTCACTGCAGGATACTCAGACACAGGAAAAGGCAAGACAAGGAGGGGCATCCACCAGGACACACACGCAGGACCTTTCCTACCTGCTTTGCCTTTGGGCAGCCTGAGTCCTTCCTTGGTGCCAAGGACAGATCCAAAATCAATCTCAAAGGACAAAGGGAAATGAGGGGGAAATTCACAATAATCCATCCTTCTGAACCTCAGAGAAATGGCAGTGCAGAAATACCCGGCCCCTTGCCCCAGTGGCAAGGTTTGGGTGGATGGGCCAGGCCCTGTTTTTGAGATGGCGGCAGTCCCTAAGCCATCCTTCATCCCAGGGAGCACCTACACGAACTAGTGGGAATCCCAACCCCATAGCAGGTCTGGGCTGGCAGGGGCCCTCGGTCACCCAGATCTCAGCCATGTCTCGGCACCCATCATGAGCTGCGTGTGGCTGGGCTGGAACTGATGGGCATGCGGCTCCCATGTGAGAACCTTTGCAGACCGCCTGATGCAAAACTGCAGTGGCTCCTGCTGCATCAGAAATGCCCTGCGGCCTTACCGCTTCACTCACCCTTTCATTCATTCAGTCACTCAATCAGTCACTCGTTACTTAAAAAAATATTCCTTGAGCCATGAAGGAAAGACTCCCATCCAGTAGACACAAACATGGACACAGGCAAGGGCAACACGACACTGGACGGTCCGTCTAGAGTTTTGCACAGGGAGCAGATGGGGCTGAAATCAGAGAAGATTGCCCAGGTGGGAGGGAGTCAGAACAGGAGCTGTAGGTGCTGTGAAAAGTTAGTCCCCCAGCAAAATCGTGAAGTGTGAAACGGGGACCCAAGCAGCAGGAAGGGGAGTGGGTCAGGGGTCAAAGGTGTATCCCGGGCAGAGGGGAGAGTGTGAGCACAGCAGGGAGCTGCTACGAGGGCAGGTGTCCAGCCTCAGTGTGTGCTGGCTCAGCACAGGGAGGACGGGGGAGAAGGGGACAGAGGGACGGGATACCCACTGGCCACCACGCAGGCATTACAAAGCCACACAAGGGCTACCTTATCCAGAGGTGAGGGAGCCATGGAAGGGGCTCAGCCTGCCGTGAAATGGGTCAGAGCGTGTTTTGCATGTGTGTGGAGGCTGGTGGAGATGGTCCACCTGGAAGAGGACTACGTGGGCCGCTCACGTAAAACTACAACATCGGACAGAAGACTCACGTCCTGAACCTCACCTGACGTAGGGTAATGCCAGCAGAATTTTGTGACCTGGGTGCACCTGGATGGTCCAGACACAAAGTGTTTCAGGCCCGATGTAGTTGTAGAACCTGCCAGTCAGGTTTGTGAAGACACCTCCACAGTCACTATACACTAGAAAGAGAAGAAAAGGAATGCAGATCCCCTATGGAGGCCCTGCCCCAGGAAGAGCGGGGCCGCCCTGGGCCCACACCGTGCCGACCCTCCGGCCCTCACGGTCCCACGATCGCATCCCAACCGCGATGACCCACACCCCGTGGCCCACAAGCAAGGTGGGCGTTTAGGCCCGACTCTCCCCGCAGCCCTCTCAGGGACCCCTAGCCGTGAACCCGAATCGTCCTGAGGAGGGACAGAAGCTGCTCGACACCTGGCTAGCACCACGGGTCTGACGACCAGGAGCCACGCACCCGGGAGCAGGAAGGCGGCACCCACAGCTCACTCCGCGCCCCTGAAGCTGCCCTCGCAGGACGGGCCTGGGCAACGGCAGGCAGGCAGTCCTGCCCCAGGGGCCTGACCCTCACCCTCCCGAGGAGCCCTCACTGTGACCCTGCAGGACCCGGGGCCGAGACCCTGCTCAGTGAGGCCTCCGCATCCAAACTGTAAGTAGGATAAAATCAGACCTTTGTCGGGGCCGTTTGGGGTCAAATGTGTTCATGTGGGTGACCTGCGGGGACAGTAGCTGGACCCGGACACCCCGACGTAAACCAGCCAGTCCACAAGGGCCTGGGTCCCCAGGAGACTCCTCTTCCCTCCACCCGCCTCCCCACGCTGCGGCCTTCCCCGTGCCCTCGATGCCCTCAGTTCTGACACTGAGGTGGTGACACCTCAGCTCAGCATCCTCCCGCCTTCTGGAGGGGCCTCCATCCTGGGGGGCCTGAGCTGGTGGGAGGCAGCTCCCTCCCCTGCCAGGCGAGGCTGCGCGCACAGGAGGCCCCAGCAGGCTGCCTGGGTGCAGAGGGAGGGCAGTGGCTGGGAGGGGACCCGGAGGCAGGGGAGAGGGTTGAGGGACTGCTCCGGCTGAAAAGGACCATCCAGGTCAGGCACTCCACGTTCTCCTGCCAAAAAGATGTCGCCGGCACATTTCATTCCCATGTGCAGAAGCCACTGGGACTCCAACCCTGATGCACAGTCCTGGGGGAGGGGCAGGGGAGTAATGCCGTGTGCGCACTTACCCTCTGGACGCTGAGTGGACGCCAGCATGGCTGAAAAGACACCAAAACAGGAAAACACAAGGAGCACGTGATGTCACTGCTCCAGACCAGGAGACTGGACGACACGCACAGGTGCTGAGCAGTGCAGGGCCAAGGGTGGCACCGAGCACCCGGGGAGGGACCTTGCTGTCCCCACCCCTGGCACAGCCTGGTCCCACAGGGCAGAGCAGAACGAACAGCTGCCCTCGGCAGGCGAAGACTGGCTCACTCGGTGCTTTCACCTGTGTCTACGATGAGCCCAGCGAGGGGACGGGGATCCCGCTCCTGAGCCCAGTCAGGGAAGGCAGCTCTGAGAAGCTCACCAACTTCCCCAGGGCCCTGGGATCGCCCAGGATTAAGTCTGAAAACCTCTTCTCCCAGGAAGCCTCTCAGTCCTGCCTCACCTACACAGTGGTCACCCTCACAGCACCTGAGCTCTGCTTGAAAACACTGTAATGGGACCAGGGATCGATGGGATCCCTGCTGGCAGCTGCCCTTTGCTCCTGAGCATCCTGAGCTACTCTTGCTGCCGTGTGGCCCTGCCCGGGGCTCGTGCACAGCACCCCATCACTGTGGGGCTTCTCCTGCGCCCCTGTTCCCCTTGCCTCAGATGCCCGCTCCCACCTCCCAAGTAGCCGCAGGTGATTCTCCTCTGGAACAACTGTGCTGAGCCCGGCACGACCCCGGCAGGGCCCAGGGTAAGGCTGTGAGGCAGCAGGGCAGCAGGGAGGCAGGGAGGCCCACCAGACACGTGACAGACAAGACACCAGAGCCCAGAAAATCTTTACAATGATTTGGCCTCAGCACAGGGACTGTGCTGTCCCCTCCTCCCATTTGTCCCCTCCTCCTCCAGCCTAAGGGTGAGCCTGGCATCCTGTAGGAGGGCAGTGCCTTGCAGGCTGTCACCCACGAGGCCCAGGTCAGCAGCAAGCAAACCGTGCAGAGCCTCTTAGCTGAACGGGGAGCCCAGGAAAGGGGCTGGTGGCCGTGCGTTACCTGTGCTGAGCAGCAAGGCCCACGTGCAGGCGCCGGACAGCCTCATGGGGGCGGTTGGCACAGCCTCAGGAGTGTCCTTGGCCCTGGAGGCCGGGCCTATATAGAGGCAGCTCCTGAAACCTGATCCCCTGGTTCCTCTGAGCCGAGGCCAGCAGGGCTCAGGGCCACGGCTGCTGCAGGGCCCCAGCTCCTCCAGGGCAGCCTGGCCTCCTGCTGGGCACCACCCGTGTGGTGCCAGGACTCCTGCTCACCTATACTGAGAACGTGGCTGGGTTCTCGGCCTCCTGTCCGATCTCTGGTCCTGGATGAGGAGTGACAAGTGGGCCCCAGAGGGAGGTGGTGGTGGCTGCTGTGCACTCGCCGCCATGCTGAGGGTGAGGCCAGCCCTCAAGGGAGGCAGAGCAAGGGAATGGGGGGACGCAAGTGCCGAGCCCCTGGAGATGTCAGCCCCGCAGCAGCACACGTCCTGTAAAGCAGGCAACATCTGTCCTTGCTGTGCAAGGCAATTTGAGGTGGGCTTTCTGTCACGTGCAGCACAAAGCAACCTCAGTCCTCCAAGGTCTCCTGAATCCCAGAAGATAAGTGCTTGCCCCGTGGGGAGTCTTAGAAGAACAGCAGTCTATCTTGTGTTTGAGCCTCCAAGCCGAGCAGACCTGCACCGGCCCTTCGCTTTTGGCAATTCCAAACAGCTTGGACATGTTTTTGCACAGAGCCCTTTCTTTCCAAGTCCTCCTGACCAAATGTTAGCTTCAGCCTCTCTGACGCCCTTTGGCATCTATGCAGCCCTGCTACTTCAGTGGGGGCCTCACCGAAACCTCTCCAAGCCAGCCAAAACCCTGTGAAAACACAACCCAGCCAATATGAAAAGTGATCAGAGGGCAACATGCAAAATACCACACTTGGAAAACCCATCCTGAAACTTTACATAAGAGGACTCTTAATAATTTACACTCCGGTGATTGTTCTTACCCTCTTAGAACATTCAAGGAAATCATGACACACACATGGAACCTAGGACTGCAGTTTCTCACCTTCAACTGCTGTTTCACATTCACATTGCAACAAAGAACCACAGTGCCACCTAAGTAGTAACACTGCTGCATCTGTACACATTACAGTGTGTCACTCTTTGTAAGTTTATGTGATGGTTATCCTTAAGTTGATGTGGTGTTGCTTCTCAATATTATATTTTGTGATATTAATACACGTCAATAGAAATCACTCTAGGTCCTTCATTTTAACTGCTGTAAAGTGTACCATTGCATGAAATCATCTCACATTCATTTACCCACTTCCCTGTTGATGGATATTTATACAGTCTTAGATTATTTGTCAGTGGCATAAGGTAAGATAATACTTCTAGCTGTCTGTGCTTGTGCCCGTGGTATGGCAGGCTGATCAGCAAGGCTTCATGACTCTCCCTAATGGGGGATCCGTACAGTTTCTCTGCACTAGGTTTAATTTCTATTCCTTTCCAAAACTGTCTTGGCTATTCTCCAACCTTTCTTCTTCAAATGAGTTTTGGATTCTCTTGTCAAATTCTAGGAAACATGATTTTGGTTGGAAATGCCCTAAATTAATAAATTTGGTGAGAATTGACATTTTCATGGTATCAAGACTTTTGAACCATTTACATTTATGTCTCTCCATTTCATCACATTTCTCTTAGGGTTTTCAATGCCAAGTTTTTTTCAGTTTTCTGCATAGAAACCTGATGTACTAATTGGTTCTTACAATTAGAAGCCTTATTCTTTTTCACTCATTGATCCAGCAACCCTTATCTAATATTACTTGCTATAATTTGCTCATAATCTTACATTTTCAGTATGTGTCATACTGGCTGAAAATAAGGGTAGTTTTAGTTCTTTTTGCCAATTCTTAAAACCTCTACTTCTTTTTCTTGTGGAGAAAAAGGCTAAATTGGCCAAATCCTCCATTACAGTGTTTGCCAAGGGTGACGACAGCCATTCTGTTCAGCTCTTATCTTAGTGGAATGGCTTCTAAAGTCTCAACTGTAATTTGAGGTCTTTTATAGTTGTGCTGTATGACATTGAGCTTGTTCCTTCAAAGACTAGTTGCTAATAGATGCTTTATGCATCATTAATAGCTCTTGAATTTTGTTGAATTTGTTTCTGGGTCCATTGAGTTATTAGTATGGATTTTGGTGTTTATTTTGTTATTATAGAAATTACATTAACAGGTTTTCTGAGTTTGAATTATCTTTGCATCCTGGGGTAAATCTTTAGGTTTTAAGAATTTTTTTATGCTTATTCAGTTTCTAATTCTGTCCTATTCTATTTGATTTTATCTTATGTTTGCATCTATGTGCATAAATTAGATTGTCTAAAATTTCCTTTCCTGTACTGTCCTTGCCCGTTATGCATATCAGATTATGATTATATCAGATGGTTCTAAATTTGTAACATGAGTGGGTAGCCTTGTCACTTCCTTTAAGATGTTTTAGATAAGGTAAAGATTACTGAAGACAATGATATTTCCTTGTAAAACTGTCTAGAACTGTGATCTTTGGGAACAAAAAAATTTTGATAACTAATTCCATTTTTTGAGGTCTCATTCTGGTTCCATTGATCTGTTTGTTTATTCCTTCACCAATACCACCCTGTTGATTTCTGCAGCTGTGTACAAAGTCTTGTAGTCACAAAGTGTCAGTCTTATGATTTTCTTCTTCTTTTCCAATATGTTGTTAGCTAATCTGAATGTTTTGCCTCTCCATACAGAGTTTAGAAACAGCTTGCTGATATTCCCAAAATGACTTACTGAGAGTTTGGAAGCTATTACACTGATAAAGGTGGGAAGGACCCAAATCTCTGAGTCTTTCTATCCAGGAACAGGGGAAGTTTCTTCATTTATTCAGGTATCCTTAGATTTCATTCATCCACATTTGATGGTAGTTCTCCTATACATTGAGTAGAAATTTTGTTTGAATAATATCTAAGTATTTCATGTTGGGTATTGCTAATGTAAATTGTATTGTGGGGGTTTTTTTGTTGTTTTTTTTTTTACTTTCAATTCTTCTTGTTCATTGCTGATATACAGGAAAGTGATTAACTTTTATAAGTTAACCTTTTCTCTTTCCACCTTGCTATCATCATGCATTAGTTTCAAGAAGTTTCTTTATTTTTTTGACAATTCCTTCCAATATTCTCTGATATGATCCTGTCATCTCTCAACAAAGAGTTTATTTCTTCCTTACCCATCTGTGTACTCTTCATTTACTTTTCTTGTCTTATTACATACTAGAAACAAAATCTTCCAGTATGATATCAACTGGAGTGGTGAGAGGGGATGTTCTTGCCTCATACCTGATCTTAATGGAAAGTGTTACTTTGTCATCATTAAATATGAACTTAGTTGTAAGATTTTATAGACATTCTTTATCAAGTTGATGAACTCTATTCCTAGGTTAGTAAACATTTTTGTCATGAATGGGTGTTGAGTGTCAAATGCTTTTCATGCATCTATTGGTTCAATCATATGAATTTTCTTATTCAGCCTATTGAGGTGATGAATTGCAAAAGTTGACTTTTCAATGTTGGACCAGTCTTGCATACCCCTATTAATCCCAGGTAATCCTGGTGTATATTTGTTTATATAAAGTGTTGGATACAATAGGCTAATATTTTCTTGAGGACTTTTTAATCTATGTTCCTGAGAAATTTGGTCTGTAGTTTTCTTTTCTGGTAATGTTTTTGTCTGAATTTGGTATTAGGGCAGTGCTGACCTCACAGAATGAGTTAGGAACTATTTCCTTTGCTTCTATCCTCTGGAAGAGATTGTAGAGAACGATGAAACATTTGATAGGATTCACCAGTAAACTACTGTGGGCCTGATTTGGGAGGTTTTTAAAGTGACTCAATTTCCTCAATAGATATGGACCTGTTTACAGATTGTCTAATTCTCCTTGTGTCAGTTTTGGCAGATTGTGACTTTCAAGGAATTGGTTCTCTTCTTCTTGGTTTTCTTATTTGTGGGCATAGACTTGATCCTCAGATGCCTTCATTATCCTTTTAATTGCCATAGCATCTGTAGTGAAGTCCCCTCTTTCATTTTCATATTGGGGATTTCTGCTTTCTCCTTCTTCCTGTTAGCCTGGCTGGAGTATAATCAATTTCATTGATATTTTCATAGAACCAGATTTTGGTTTCATTGATCTTCTCTACGGATTTCCTGTATTGATTTCACTGATCTCTGTTCTAGTTATTATTTCTTTTCTTCTGTTAGTTTGGATTAATTTTTCTTTCCCTAGTTTCTAAAGTGGAAATATAGATTTTGAGTTTAGCTGTTCCTTCTTCCTAATGTGTGCATTCAAGGCTATGAGTTTCCCTCTAAGTATGCTTTCACTGCATCCCATTCTTTCCTCTTTGAACTAGACCTACGCTCCAGAGAAGTCAATCCAGGAGCCAGCCTTCCTTCCGGAATCTCTTTCTGACACAGACTTCCTCTTACTACCGGATCCTGTGACTCGCAGTCCACTAGGTGCCCTGCCCACTACAGAGACTTTCCCTTTTCCATTTCTCCTGAAAGTTGGAGATGTCATTACTCCTCACACCTTGGAGAGTGAACAATGAGTACATTCTCAGCAGATCCTCAAATGGTGCTTGAAGATATCTTGCAAACCACTCCAAACACACTGGCCCACCCACCCACACATGAAGGCCCTAGTGCTTTTGTAACTCAGGGTCTCAGCTGAGTCCTGAGTAAAACCTTAAGACTCCTCACTCACCTGATCTCTGCTTCTAGAGACCAAAATCAGTCAACTGACCCATCAACACTACCTAAGTCAAGGACAGTCCCAAGTCCTGTACATGGGGCCCAAGGGAGGTAGAAGCCGCCAGGAACGCTGCAGCTTGGCCTGGTCTGCTGACCTAGGCACATCTGCTCTGTTGTCCTCAGTGGTTATGCTAGTAACCTGGATCTTATTCCCTGTAGCCATGGTCCCCAGAGGGCAGGGTGTTGGAGACTGAAGGTGTACCCAGGACATGGGACTTGCAGTGCTAAAACCAGCGAGGTCACAGGAAAATAATGAAGAGTCGGTCCAGTATCAGGGTTAAGGGTAGTATATATGAGCATTCAGTGGTCAAAAGAGAGGGGACAGATTTTTTTATTGGCCAGATGGCCAACCCCATGCAACAGGATCAGCCAGGTCTCCTGCAAAATGTAACAGGAGAGGATTCCACAACACCTTACAGGGTCCATTTTTGGGAGCTTCCTAACCCCTCCCACAAATACCACTTCTCTCCTAACCTCACAGAGGGGGCCCCATGGGACACAGGTAAGACCCACTACGGGTCCCTGTCATCCTGTTTCCCCTGATGAGCTCCTGGCATTCCCAGTCTCCATCCTGGCCCCCTTTCCACCACTAACAAGAAGAGCCTGAGCTTAGCCCTACCCAGCACCCCAGGCCAGCCTTGGCTGTCCTACATCTATTTCCTAGGTCCTACGTCCACCTTTGCCACCTACCGCCCTGTGTGGAGAAGGCTGTAATGGTCAGAAGGTGGAGGAGGCAGATCGACGGGGAGAGTCTAACCCCATCACACAGGGGAAAGCCTGTGTGCCTGCTTACAGCACGTGACCCAGAAGAGCCCCCAGTTCCGTGAATGGAGGATGGCAGGAGGTGTGGCAGCCTCTCTGTTCCCTCTGCCCCGGCACTCACCTCCACGCTCCGCAGAATGACTGTGACTCAGCTCAGCGCCACTCGAGGCTCGGACTCTCCCGCTCCTTCCAGGGGAAGCCCCAGGCTCAGCCCTCCTGTCGCCCAAAGCCAGGGGCCCCCACAGGACTCCCTCAGTCAGTCCTGGAGCTTCGGCCTCTGGAGACTCTCTCACACAGATGCTCGTCTCTGATGTGTCCCTGTGCAGTTCCCCTTCCCGGAGCACAGGCAGTAATGGCTCTTGGCTACATACAGGCATAGAGCCCCAGGGGAAACGCAACTGTCCCCCGGGAGACCTCAGGACCGAGACCCCAAGCTGGAGCAGAGAGGCTTCCAACGTCCTCTTGGCTAAAAGGGGCAGGAGAAGGCGTGGGGTGCTGGGATTAGGCAGGGGGAAATGTGTGGGGCCTCCAGGTTACCTGTGCCATCCCATGCCTCCTGCCTCATTGTCCCTGATCTGCACCTGGACACCTTTGCTGTCTTAGGGGCTGTGAGCAGGCCCAGGACCACAGTATTGCCCACCTGGGCTCACATGGACCGGGCTTCCCCCAGAGCCTGAGGGTGCTCTGGTGGTGCCTCCTCAACCAGGCAACATGGATACCACGCTTACTGAAATACAGATTCCCGTAAGATGTAATGCTGCAGGGAATTTCAGGATAGCTGAGACAGACAGAGGGATTTGCCAAGTCCTCTAGGGGATTTATCTCTTTCTAGGTGAACTGTGAGCAGTGCTGGGTTGTGAAATATTTAACAACAATTCTGATTTCCGAGTTCGGGGACCTCTGTTTCGTGGCATGATTTCTGTGGTACAAATCCTCCCACTTTGCTGATTTCATGCTATCAACTTAATGTCACTGAACATTAAGTTGGGGAGAGATTGCTCCCCCCAGGCACCGTGAGGGCACCCTCAGGCTCTGTCAGTCCCTCACCTGTTATAATTTCCACCAGACAACTACAGCAAATAGAAATAACCTCAAGGAAAGACAATAAGAAAAAATAGTCAAATAATTATATGGGTGATGATATTAGCATTTATTGTCTTTCTTCTCGATACAATTCATTTAATGTTTCCATAAGTAATTTTTCACAATGACTGTTTAAGGACAGGCTTGCAATGTTTCTGAGGTCACACAGCAGAGCCACTGGCTTCCCTGAGCTGACTCTCTCCCTCTAGTTGGCACACACCTAGGCTGGCTCTCACAGTGCACACGCACCACACCTTGTGTCCTTGACAAACGCAGTGATTAGGAGGAGACTGACGTCAGTCCGTGGCCTCCTGGAGCTAATGCCCATGTGCTGAGGCTGTGCCTGTTAAGCACACACTGGAAGCCTCCCCACAGCCACCAAATGAGTCAGATATTGAGCCACCACCCTGGGCAGAATCCCATGCTGCCCACTCCAGGGGTCTTTCAAGCAGGAACAGAACTGGCAGGCAGGATCCAAAGGCCTTCTGAGCAGCTTCCTTCAGTGTGGCCTGGGGACCAGGGCAAAGGGGAGGTACCCAGCCCTCTGCTGTCTGAGATTACATCAGATTCTGTTTCCTTCACGGTAAAGGGGCAGAGGCAGGCTTTTAGAGGAGTTCTTTAGTAGAGCGAAAAACCATGGAACCAGTCGCCTGTAACAGACAAGAGAGCACAAAGTTCCCCGGGAGCAAAATGGCACTAAGGTTGACCTGACGTCCACGTGGGGGATGGTGGGGGTGTGAGCAGGGCAGGTGCTGCTCCTCTGGGAGGGGCTGGGAGGCAGGCTCTGTCCCCAGGGGGGATAGGAGACGACTCCGGACAGGCGGTGTGTCCCTGCCTTGCTGTTCGCCACTGAGGCAGAGGTCTCAGGTGTCAGTCATTCTGCTCCGGGTGGAGCTGAGGGTCAGTGGCTCTGAGCAAGGCCTGAAGATGCAGGGAGACCGAGCAGCTGCAGCCCTCAAGGGGCCCACCGGGCTGTGGATGGCGGCGTCATCACAACAACCAGTAAGCCTCTCCATTGCCCCTGGCCCTCTGGTTCCTGGGTCCCACACCCGCACCCCGCAGAGAGGAGTGTCAGACGCAGTGAGCTGTGCCAACCCGTATGAGGCCAGTCTCCCTGGGGGGCCCAGGTGGGGACAGAGGAGGGAGAGGGGTGGACACTAGAGGTCAGAGGACCAGACCGCATCGCCCATCTGCCAGCCCCCGACCCTGCATGCTGCCTGGCTGCTGGGCTTCCATCCCTGTCAGAGGTGATGAAGAGCCCTGACCCACACAGCCGGGAGGGGGACTGCTTGTCCCAGCGTGTCCCAGGTGCCCTGCTGGTGCTCAGCTGGTAAGAGACGCGTAGTCAGCGTTTCTCGCATGCCATGTGCCTATGGATAGTCCAAATAGGTACTTTAGGGAAATATCATTTTCACATGGTCTTTTCTGATTTGAACTGAATAGTGATTCTAAAAGGAAAGTGCGTCTTTTGGCCACGCCCAGGACGGGGTGCTCCGAGGCCCAGGAGCCCTCCCTTCTGCCCTGTGGGCGCCCTTTTCCTCCTCTGCTGCTGCTCACGGGCAGGGCCCCACATGGCCTCTCCAGAGGGACTGAAGGAGTCCTGAACTAGTGGTTCTCAACCTTGTCTGAACCCCCTGGAGATTTTAAATCACTGATGTCAGACCCACCCCCAGATTCAGATCTAACTGGCCTGGGTACAACCTGACAACAGAAGCTTTGAAGACCCTAGGTCACCCCCATGTGCAGCCAGGGTTGAGCATCTCTGCCCTAAACCAGTCAGTCGCGGACATCACAGCAGCCTGGCGTCAGCCCCACTCTGCCCCTTCATGTGGTGCAGACAGTGGGTCCCTACTCCCTCGCCATGCAGCTTCTCCCCTTCTGTGCCCTGCCTCTGCGCAGAGCCCTGGGCCTGGCTCCTTGTCCCTGTCCCTGATGGCCATGCCTCTCGCCTCTGCCTGTCACCTGGACCTCACTGTTCCTTGCTCCCAGACTCATTTGTACACATTAGCCTGAGCCTGTAGGCTGTCACCTACCCACCTGCACACCTGCCATGGGATTAGGCTCTGCACACCGCACTGATTCACTGAGGACACACAAAGCCCAGCCTTGTTGAGGAAAGGATCATTGCTTCTCCCTTTATAGAGGAGCGCACGGCCAGGAGGAAGTCTAGGCACGGCGGTCTCTGTAAGGGATCCTGTTTTGGGGGAGATTATTTCCAATGGAAAAGAAGATTCCAGGAGGAGTTCGGCAGACACAAGTTTTTCCTTTATAAAGGGGGGCCATTTATAATCCCTCTGCATCCCCAGAGCCAAGCACAAAGCATGGCTTGGGGCTGGCACCCGATGGAAGAAAGGAAGGGAGGGAGGGAGGGAGAGAAGAAGGGAGGGAGGGAGGAAGGTCCCATGCTGGTTCCCAGGCTCTGGTCCTTTTTACAGTTCTTAGATGTCTAGCTTACTGCTTTGTTCCTCTGATGTGTATTTCAAACCCACGTGCCAGCTCCACATTTCCTCTTGTCCAGCATCTGCTCAGATCCCGGGCCTGGTGCCCATATTTCATTGCATTGTCATTGACCTTCAGCCAGACTTGCTATCGTGGGCGACCCTCATGGCTTTCTTTGGTCACCCCAGCCTGAGAGAACAGGGTGAGTGTGGATAACAGAAACTGGTAAAGTCACCAGGCCCCCTAGCTCCTCTGCCCCAGGAGGGCCAGGGGTCATTTGCATCCCACAGAAGCTGAAGATTTTTCCTTGAAGCTGCTTCCAGGCCCTTGTCAGCCCTGGTCCACTGGCAGCTGGGGCCCCAACTCTTTGGACTTCTCTGTACCCTTGTCCTGGGGGCTCCCCTGCAGCTGCTACCCTGGTGGGGTCTCACCCTGCTCAGATCACACCTTGGAGTTAGGCTTGTCATAGCTGTCCCCAGGCAGGGGTCCTCAGGGGCTTGAAATGGAAATGCGGACATTGCCAAGGCCGTATGCAAAAGGTCCCATTAGTACCAAATCTGGGCTAGGTGCCCAGGGCCAGCTTCTCCCATTTTCTGGCAAATTCACTGCCTCTTTGGAAACTAACCTATCTCTTTGTTTCTGCTGACATCCTAGTCATCTGTCAATCCGTTTCTCTTTGGAGAACACATGCCAACAGGACTCCTGGGGACCCAGTCCCAGGCACCAGAAATCTAGGGGTCCTGAGGAGTTTGCTCACCAGCCACCCCACTCTCCAGCCCACAGTGTGGATATAATGTCAAAAACCCAAAGATGCAGATTCCTGGAAAATGGAGGCGATCATTTTAAATTTTAAGTCGCGGCACTAAAAATTATGATGCCCACAGTGTCTGGCCTTTCTCTAGCTTTACCCTGCATTTCCTCCTTTGGGAAGAACCAACACATGCCAAGGACAAAGGAGGGTACTGTATCTATTCCCTATAATTCTGGAAGCCACAGGACAGAGCCCCTGGCCTTTATCATCCCTTGTGACAACCCACCCTTCCTATCTGCTTAGTTTGAAGGGACCCAGTGCTTTGGTGAGTCATTGGAAAATTGAACAAACCAACACTTGCTCTGAAAAAAGTTCTTTATTCTACTTTTCTATCATAAGGAAAGGCTAAGATGTATATTACAGGCCAAAGGAGCTAGTTTGTAAAAGGTGAGGGAAAAAATTCTACTTGGAGGAAACTTGGCTGTTCCTAGCATTTGGCTCATAGCTGCATGCACAGTTTCAGGTATTGGCATCTGCTTGCATGCGTCCCAGCACTAACCCTGTGTTTCTGGGAAAACCCTTACCTGGCTGCACCATGACATCAATGCTCCCCTCCGCCCTCCTCCTCCCCCGCCCCCACACACAACCCCAGGCACCTGCAACAAGGTAACAGAGTTTGGGTGCTGCTGGATGTCACACCCTGGGCACTCGGCAACTCCTGCCTCACGGGTTCCAGAGCGCATGGGGCCAGTGTCTGAGGGCCACGTGCAGTCTCCCGGCTCACACCTTCTGGCTCAGAGGCTGGCCACTGGTGGCCCGGGTGCTCCTCCCCAGTGTGAAGGCCGCCACGGCCAGGACCACGACCAGGAAGACCCCAGCGGAGAGGGCAGCGCTGTGATAGCTCCCCTGGGCACCGGCCTGCTCCTCCACACCAGCCACTGGCAGGTCTGGGGAAAAGAGAAGAGTCGCCATCAGGATGAGCCAGTGGAGAAGGAGAGGGGCACAGGTAAGGGTGGTGGTCCCCGGGCAGCGTGAGGGCGGTCAGAACCGTTTGTCTGGTGGGGGGAGGGGGAAAAGGAAACGGCAGAGAGAATGCGGAATGGGACCCTGAGGCCAGACCCGGAAGGGCAGCTGCGTGCCAGGCCAGGGAGACTTCAGTGCCTGGTCAGCCAACAGGACTCCAGGAAGGCTTTTAAAGAGCAGGAAGTCAGAGGTGGGCAAGGGGAGATCAAATCTGGTGGGGAGGCTCCCAGTGGATGGAAGGGAGGGAGCTGGGAAAAGGGAATAAGTCACAGACAAGAAGTATCCCTGCCCCAAGCTGCTGCAGCGCCAGAGACATGAGAATGGGGAGGAGGCAAGCAGCATCTGGTTGGCGCCGCCACGGTGCCCGCCCGAGGTGACCAACACAGCCCTCATTTCTGAATCGCATCCCCTCCCACTGGAATGTGAACTCCACAGGGGCTGGAATTTTCATCCGCTTCTGTCTGATTATGTATTTGTCTCCTGGCACATGACAGGTCTGCAGAAAATATGCATGGAATGAGTGCATATGCAAGAAAAGAAATTAGAATCGGCTGGACATTTGCACAGCCGGAATATGGGACATGAGCAGAGCTGTCAAAGATGCTCCGCGGGGTGGAACCCTGGACCAAGAGGAGGGTCTGTGACCACCGCTGCTACCCCCACTCCCGTCATGACCGTTGACCTAGCCCTGGCCTGGGCCAGAGATCCTGGGAGTCACTTTGCAAACATTTCCTCATCCACACCCCCAGCAAAGAGCACATTGGGAAATATGTTACCTCTTCTAGATGAGGAAACTAAAATGGATTGTCCGGTGTCAGAATAAGTCAATCCTGTCTGCAGTCCTATGGCCCTGCCTTGATCTGACTCAGTTATGCCAGGGGCTGGACATTGCTTCTTGGTATTGTCATCATGAGTAATGATGTTGTCATGAATGATGCTGATACTTGTGACAAAAACAAGAGCATCAAAAACCACTGTTCCTTGTACCCAGTGACTTGTGCCTGGCTGAGGCTGAGGCAGTTTGACTAGCACCATGCTATGGAACCCTCTCAACTGTCGTAAGAGGTAGGTTTTAACATTTTTGTTTTGCAGCTGAGGGATGTGAGCTTCTGGAAGTTCAGAACCCAGAGGAGGAAGGTGTCAGGTATGTCCCGGGTCAGAACATTCTTGACCAAACCCTACACATGGGTCCTTATAGACCAGGACTCCTTGGGAGAAGGCAGCAAGCAGGTCTATCTCAACTCTCTATGGGCCAGCAGAGCCCAGTGTGCCTGGCACACAGTAGGTGTTCAAGTCAAGTGGAACATGACACCAGCAGAAATATCCCAAGTCCTGAGGGTCACAGGCCTGGACCCACAGGCAGCAGGGTGGGGGGACAGCCACCTACCCAGGCTCCTCTTCTCGACATGTGGGGCCTGCAGCTGGATAGGTCCCAGGACGACATCTACCTTCTCCTCGTAGGAGCCCACATCCCTCTTGGACCTCCTCACGCAGCCTCTGCTGCACCGGGAGGAGTAGTCGTTCGCCCTGCACACCACCATTTTACACTTCAGGTACACAGACGGGAAGCGGTTCAGGAAGTAGAAGGTACTGAATTTGAAGCGGGTGATGTGGGGTGACGGCTGATAGTAGGATTGGTAGGTTTTGTCCTTCACACACCTGGAAGAAGAGAAAAGTAACCTGTCACTCTCCCCAGGGCACTGCGCGCTTCGTGGCTCAGCCATGCCAGTGTGGAACTACGCAGCGGGGCCTTGAGACCTGTGCCTTCTGTCCTGCACAAAGTGGTTCCAACATTGGCTGTCAGCCATGCAGGAAGTCCTGGCAGCTCTCATATGCCAGCAGCATCTTAAGGCAGCAAATCAGCCCAGGGTGTCCACACAGACCAGCAGGCCCCACAGCGCACAGTGGGTGCTCGGTGACCATGAGCCCAGTGGCCCCAGGTGAGCCAGGTCAGTCAAGGGAGTAGCAAGGCCCAGAGAGAAGGCAGGAAGGAAGATAACATTTCCTTCTCTTTCGCGGTCTCAGCGCCAAGCAACATGACATGTGGCTACTCTCCAGTGTCTCTGGTGTCCCTGCATCTCCACAGCTGTGTCTCCTGCCCCACCTCCAACTGCCCTGGGTTCCAGGGGCCCGCAGACCCTCCAGGACCCCTACTCCAATATCAACTACCTCCTGTCCCCTCTCACTGGTGTGAGAAGGAAAATTACCTACGAGTCTGCTGAGAGAAATTTGACTAAGGTGTAGGTGAGGGCGCCTCTCTCAGCTCTGCCGCCGGTGGAGAGCTGCTCACACAGGCCCGGGTGCATCTCCCATGGCAGGATTTTGGTGGTGTGGCTAACAGAAGAGACAGGAAGCTGGCCCACGGGGGTTGGGGTGGAAATGTTTTGTGGGTAGATGGAAGCTGTCAGCAGGGCAGCCTGACTCTGCCTGGAAATGCCATCCAGGGTCCACTTGCTGCCCTCCTCCCGCCTTCCACGGCTTCCTGCCTGCATTTTCGACACACATTTCCTCAAATACCAAGTTCTTTTTTCCATAGCTGTCATTTTAGCAGCAAAGGTGAGGGAGCAGATTTCCAGAGCCTCGTTAGGAGGCAAGATAGATGTAAATGAGGTCAGGGTAGCCCAGGGGCTGCTGGGCGGTGATTCCATTTCCCAGAGAGCCCAGCTGGTCAGGGTGGTCTATAAGGCCAGAGCTTAATTCACCCAGGCTGCACTTCAGAGCCACCCAGGGGAGATTTTTAAAAATACAGATACCTGAGCCCCACAACAGACCAAATAAAGGAATAGGCAAGTGGGGCCTGGGCAGGGTGCATTTGAAGTTCCAGTTTACTCTAATGGGTGATCTGGTCGACAGCCAGGGACAGCTAGTGAGGCCCTGTGCTCCAAGTACGGTTGGGATGGCCCCACCCTGACCTGTACCTCCCTCCTGCCCCCAGAAAACTGCATGATCTTCTATGTATATTTGCCAGAATTTGACCAAAAAGAATCCTTTAGCAGGGAAGAACCAAGACATTGCATTAATCTCAATCATTTGACCTAAAGTCAGATGTCACCTTATGACTGTTTGTAGAAAGATTCTGGGTAAGCTTCTCCCCCATCTTTGCTGCCAAGGGAGCTGCTGTGAATTGAACCAACTGCATAGACTGTGAGCCAGACAAGCCTCAACATCTGTTTACCAAACTGACACACGTTCAAACAGAACCTGGAAAGAGATGCTTTATCTTGGGGGGTGTGAAATGTAACCTCCCAGCCCTGATTCCCAGCAGAGCCCCTCACTCTGTCAGGACAACTTCTGTGTGAGACAACTGTTACTGAAGGACCAAGGTCAAATGATAAGTCACGAAGTGGGCATACCCATGGGTGGAGGCGGAAGAGCAGGGATTGGAGGTGCACACCCTGGTGTCCTAGGATGCCCCGCTCATGGCGCAGAAGAGGGAACCTCCTCCCAAGAGGCCTGCCATCCAGGGAGGCGGAGCTGTGGTCGAGCAGCCCAGCTGGGGCACCACCGATCCCAGCAGGGGCACCAACGGCCTCATCTCTGTGTCGCTTGAGGTTGGTTGGAACCGCGGGCTCGAACAGCTGTTCTCAGCTGATGGAGGCAAGGGCTCTCTGCCGCCTTTGGTGTGGCACTCCTCGTGGCCCACCTGCTGTACATGTTCTCCGCCCAGATGCCATCTACTCTTTCCCATGTAATGCTCCCAGGAGCCTGTGATGTGGGCATCACCACGCTCAGTTGATGGGGGAAGGACCTGGCTCAGAGAGGTGGGAGAAGCTGCTCAGGCTGACGCAGCTACAGTATGGGGCAGAGCTGGCGTCTCGATCTCTATCTGTTCCCAAATCAGTGCTCTCCCCCCTACACACACAGCTCTTTGTAACACATACTAGGGCTTACCTGGCGTTCAGTCACCTGAGGCCTAATCCCAGTTTGCTAACCTGCTTGGTGACCACTGGTGAGTTGTTCAATTATCCACACACCTGTCTCCCTATGTGTTAACCAGAGATGTAACCTGCCTGGTTAAGCTTGAGCTCATAGGACCCAAACCTGCATTCCTTGTAGCCTTTGGGCCAGTGGTGTTTGAGGTATCAGATAAAGGTTGAGGCCCACCCCACGAAGACACTCCTTACCCGCTCCGGATTATATCATAAGTCAAAGATGTAAAGTCATTGGAATATGGTGACGCCACACAGGTGTCCACAAACAAGGCCAGGAAAGTGTCGGGATGGATGATTTCGGCCTGAAGGTACACATTCTGGTTCGCATCCACATAGTATGGGCTGCTGGTCACAGGATGTGCAAATGAAGAGGATGTGTAGAAGGAGATGTTAACGTCAAAATTGCCATACTGGACTTTGTTGACCTCGATGCTGTCATTAGCAATATACATTGTGTCAACCCAGGTGTCCTGGAGCATCCTGCAGCTGACGTGGATGCGGAGGTCCTGCTCCCTCCTGATGAGGCCATCAGAAGGAGATGCTTTGAGGAAGTTGGAGTAGACGATGGTATCATTATCTACCTGGGAGAGGCAGGCAGGAGAGCAGAGTCAGGCAAATGTCACCTGCTAAGGGAATCTCATTGCTGATTTTTGTTAGAGTGAGTGGGAAAAAGGGAGGTGACTCAAGACTTCAAAACCCTCCCAGGACAACACAGAGAAGGCACATGCCTACTGCCATGGCTGCCAGGACCTGGCATGGGCATCCTAATTAGCAAGACTCCCTCCTCTCACACACACCCCTCTCCTCTACCATGTGAGGGAGCACCCCAGTGTGAGCTAGGCATTGGGCCTCCTGGGAACTACCCTTCATAGGAAGACGGGTGTGTCTGGGTGCCCCTTCGCCCTCCTGTATGAATGGCTAATCTGGGTTTGGACTCCACGGCCTTTCCTGCTTGTTCTGTTTCACTATCTCTGTTGCTGGGAGAAAGCAGGCGAGGCACTTGCTAGGAACAAACTTCTGCAGGAGGGGCCGGTGGGCTTGGTTATCACTGTGCTGTTGGGATGGGTCAGTAGTTATGTCAGCTTGGTGTCTGAAGCCACGAGCTGCAAGGAACAGTGATCCAGAGTTATGACTGCTGCCTGCAGCTGACCTGCCTCTGACCTCTGGGGAAGGGACTTGTGGCTCATGTGGACAACTGGGTAGCCGTGGCAATGCTGGAGCACTTCCTGTCACTCTGCTTTTTCACTCCCCAAGCCACAGGACCGCTTCCTACTGTGCCTTTTTCCAAGTGGCAAATTCATAAGCACGTGGGTCTCTCGTGCCATTTGACGTGACACCCTCCTAAGAGTGACCTTTCCGGGGATGAGAGCCTTCTACCTGGTGGTTTGTGATTATCTCAAGGAAACAATAATGTCTAAGCATCCTTGTTTTCCAAGAACTTGGTACGATGTCAATGATAGTATGAACAGCCTCAATAAATATCCATGGAATGGGTGAAGGTACAGGGGACGGTCGCCTCGCAGAAGTACCTAGTGAATGAAGGACTGGGCTGGGAGGAGCCGGCCCAAATGGGGAGGTGAACATGGCCTGATCATCTGGCACCAGTGAGGCATCACCAGGTGGAGACTGGGGGAGCTCTTTCCCTCCCCAGGGCTCTGATGGTCAGAAGCAAACTTCTAGCCAGGTACGGGTTCCCACAAACTGTGGGTGCTTTTGTAAGAATGAGCACAAAAATAACACCACAGTGCCCTAAACAGAAGTCCTAAAATGTAAGGCCACCTTACTCTTAAAAGAAAGAATAAAGAAAAGTGTGGCATTGAGGCACATCTCATCATGTACACTGTCAAGTGCAAAACGCCATGCCTGGCCACTTGGGAGATAAGACAAGTTCCATTCTGAAGCCAGCATATGAACAGCTTAAATGTAATTATTCTTACAAGTGGCATGAGAGACCCACATGCATTTGAGTGTATTGGAGAGGCTTCCATCTCTTGTCTGCAGTTGGAGAACTCAGCTCTGAATTTGTCCCTTCCAGAAAAACACATGTAAAAGTTTAACAAGTAACTAAAGTGGTTTTGCTCCACCCAGGACCCCTTCCCCCCCTCCTCCCTCTGGTCACTGTTTCCAGGTTTCCCTTTTCTTCCTGTTCCTCCTTGCAGGACGGTGTCTCTGCCCCAGATGTGGGGCAGCCTACCCTGCGGGGCACGCCAGAGCCCAAGCTTCGGACTACAGTCTGGGGAAGAACTTAGAATGGGCTCCATGTGCACCATCCTTGCATGGAAAGCACATTATAGGTTTTGCCTTTATGTTTTCTTTTAAAAAATTGTTTGGCTCTATATTTGAGTGCCAATGGTTGTCACAATAAGCCATATAAATGTGGTCACCTTGTTTCCCCTTCAAAGAGAGGCTGGGTACCTTCAATTTAACTCTGTATATTACCATTCAAGTTTTCTTAGAATCCAGATTTGTCAATGGCTTCTAGGGTCAAGCCAAATTCTGAATCTACTCCAAACAATGAACTTGGAGTGCAGGTTTATTTCTTAATCGTAAGAGGCAGTTCTGATTATCGATCAAGTTATTATGAGATGTCTGCTCAGTTAGGAAGTCAGAATATAATGGAAAGCACTGCAGATAAGTCAACTACCATTCCCATGAGGACTGGGATAACTGAAAATAAACTTGTATAAAATTAAATGTAACCATTATCAGAGTATCATACGGTGAGGCTTGACAGTAACCATCACCATGGTAAAAACACCGAGCATTTGCGTTAAGCCAAGCAGGCCCCTCCTGCCCCTTTGTGGGCGATCCCCTCCAAGCAGGTCGGCTGTCCGCCATGTATTTATTCTCCATTTCTAAATTGGGTAGAAATGGAATCACAGAGTAGATACTCTTGTGTGTCTGGCTTCTTTCATAACACCTTTGAGATTTTCAGTTTGGCACTTCCTGGCTGAGTGGCCTTGGGCTTGACCCCTCAAAGCCCAGCCTTCCTAATTTTGAAGTGGGATAACAATGAGGAAATAGTTGGTGGGGGTCTGGGGGTTCTGCTACACACTAATCCCAGCATCTTCCACTTGTAGGGCGATCTACCTTCCCAGTTTGCCCAGGAGTGAGGAGTTCCCTGGGGCATGGGACTTTTCCATGCAAATATCTGCAAAGCCCCTGGCAAACCAAGACAGTCGGTCACCCTAGATGGTGGCAGCTCATAAGCCGTTAACCGCAGGGCCTCATTTCCTGTAAGGCTAATAGAGCTTAAGCTTCAGGGCGCCCCATGTGCACAGGTTCTGCCAAGGTCTAGCAATGTATTGACACAGTCATATGTCTTTGTGAGATTTATAAGAGTAAGATACGTTTGCCTTCTTTTGCGTAAGGAGGCACCCACCCCTCTCAGCCACTCCCACCTCAAACTGCATAAACTTCAGTCCCTGCAAAACTTGGAGCTGCCCCAGGAGCTGCTGTTGTTATTTCTGACATGACTGGCAGCCTGTCGGGCACCCTCTGTGCTGGAAAAACTGCCTGCTGGCCTTGCCTCCTCCTCCTCCTTCTATTTGGAAGCGGCTGCATCTATATCACAGGACCAAGGGATACATTTCTACCTTTACCCTGATTACATTGTGGTTATTCCATAGTCATGTCTCTGGGTCCCCAGAATTCAAGCCGCCCAGCGCCCATCACTATGAGATAGCTTGCTCAGCAGGAGAGGGGGTGGAAAGCCCCAGGCTTACCTGCTTGATGGTGCCGCAGCCCGTGTAGGGAATTGTGAATGTCACCCGGCTGGATGTTATCCGGCTCTGACACCGGGAGCTCCTGTTCCAGTTGGGAATGACAAGGTCCCAGACAGAATAGCCCAGGGATTCGAGGTAGCTCCTGCTCACGCTGGCTTGCATGTGATTTGGCAGACAAAGCAGGTCTAGTGGCCAAGGGCAGACAGTGCAGTCAGTGGGCCCCCAGCAAGTCCCCCAGAGCCCTCCCACAAAGGCACAGAGGCCACAATGGCTGACAAGGGTGGTCTGCGTCATGACGGGCCTCCCACAACCCCGAGGTGTCCCACAGCGCAGGTCAGTGTCATTCTCATGGGAGCCCATGAGGACTTAGGGACTTAGCCCATAAGCACAGGGGCTTCGGGTCCTGGGAGAGTTGGAGGCGGAATGCAAAATAAGTGAAATGTTTTGCCAAGTTCCATTTATCCATAAAGTAAAGCAATGTGCTGGTTGAATTGTGGTAAAATAAGGCACATTTTGGCTATGGAGCTGGTCAGTGCATAAAATCCTGATTGCAAAAGAGAGCTTGGCCACCATCTCACAGAGACCCTGGCCAATCTGTCAATCAGCCCATTTAACGGCTCAAATCGTGGCCATTAGTCTCTGCTGGCAGTGACTGAGCGACCAGCTCGGTCCATCTCAGATAGCAGCCAAATGTGCTAGTTCTCAGGACACGGTTCTGTCACAGTGTCCACATTCTGGGATGGTCACCAGGCTTCAAGCCAGGGGCTCACCTCTGCCCTTGACACTTACATCTTGCCATATGCTGGAAGGAAGCATCATCTTGCACCTTGTACTTAGTCTCTGCTGACCACAGTAAGGCCGATGCACCACCCCCCAGTCACCTCTGGCCCTTGACCTTGTTTCTGGGCAGCCAGAGTCCCAGGACCCCTGCTCTTGGCCCCTTTCAACCTTGGTGACCTGCAAGGCTGCTCAAGTTTCTTACCTCACAACCACGGAATGGTTAAGCAGCAGAAGGCCGCCCCGCCCCTAAGGCACCCTCATGAGGGGCACTTACTGGTGCTTTCATTGGACGGACTAGAGTAGTAGTTGGCCTTGAACCCTCTCCTTGTGATGCTGCCATCGCTGACGAAGCGGATGGACATGAAGTTGGACGACGAAGTGAGGGAGCCCCTGGCCCCATCGCAAACCCGGGTGATGAGCGGGGAGCTTTGGTGGGGTCCGTCAAACACTTCCACGTAGTCGTAGTTACAGCCGCTTTCAAGCCTGCAGAGAGAACACCCTTTGCCTTCACTTCTAAGCAGGATGTAGTGCAGAGGGTCAGTCTCAGTGAGGGGGTCACATTTTGTGCCAGAATCTCTGACAAAATTAACAACTGAAAATAACGGAGTTTCTTAAATTGAGTGGAGAGTCATCTTCCATGACCTCCATGCATGGGTCCTACCTTTTGGAGTCACACACATGAAATCAACAGCTCTTCTCCTGAAAGCACTGTGTATCATGAAAGGAATACAGCCTTAGACTTTTTCTTCAAAAAGACCCCAGGTTCCCACAGAGCAAAATAAATATCCGTGAATTCACAGTGATAGACATAAATAATTGAACAAATAAATATAGGGTATGTCAAGGAACCTCTCTGAAGCTCAGCATTCTTATTTACAGAGGTGAAATAATCCTATCCATGCATACTACACAAAGCTGTTGCAAAGCTCAAATGAAATAACATATGGAAAAGTGCTTCATAAAATGTTACATGGTGGTGGTCATTGTTATTAATATGCTGGATAAAGAGCCAGTCCTCCGTAGGAGTTCACGAGCTTTAAGTATCATTCCCCAAATCCAAAATGGTGAGGAAATTAAAATAATATCATATCTTTTGCAAAACTCCAAATAAATTTCCAAAATAGAGATCCCTAGGGCTATTGCAACTCTTTGATGCAGTGATGACTGTTAGAGAAGAAATTATGGTCCTCCTTTTCCAGGACACTGGAATATACTGGTGCTTCTGCATGGCCACCCCCATCCTTGGACCAGTCAGATATTAATGTGGCTTTGATAATGTCTCCTCTGCTTAAAATAATGATTCCCACTTTTCATTGAATGAGGTACCCTATCTTCTGCAGCAGAGACTTCTCCACCTTTGCCTGAGCCCCAGAACTCACCCAAGAAAAGGAGGAGTAGAGAGAAAAAGTTAAAAAAAACTGTGGTTATTAAAAGGATTCTTTGTGTAATTACTATGCCTAACAATAATCCTCCCATTGGATAACATTTTCCAGGTATTTGCATATATTCCTCTCTGGTGACCTTCCCAGTAACCAGCAGGGGAGGAAAGTGGGCATTTTATTCCCCTTTTTTGACCGAGGTTCAGGAAAGCTGATTTCCTGTGGTTACCCAGCAAAGTGACAGAACAGGGACTCTAAGCCAGGGCTCCTATCCTGACCCCACCTCCGCAGGCTGCCGCTGTGCTAGGTCAAAAACTGAACCCAGGAGAAAAAAAATGTCAGCTGACAAGCCTTTCTCTGAAGGTCAGGGTACCGTTGATTCCCTCCTACATGCCTGCAGGGTCCCCTGTGAGTTCTGCTTTGTGCCCACACACTTACTCGACATCTCTGAAGACCACAGTCACCCGGTAGTTGTTTTGGACTTCGATGTCCCACACACATTTGGCATTACTTGGATAGTTTCCTGGATAGAAGGGGCTGGAAAACACCCCTGATGGCTGGGACAGGAAGCCTCCACAGGAATAATTTGCTGCCAGGACAAAATGGAAATGCCAATGAGCCCCAGCACACACTGCAGTCAGCTGGGGGAAATTTTAAAACAATTCCTGAGACCGTAGCCCAACAGAAGGTGGCCGGGATCTGGACTGTTCACTGAGGGCCAGGAAGAGGCTCTTCCTATGCTTGGAAAGCCATCACCTCATCATCCTTGTCATCCCTCCTCAGTGTCACTACCCATGAGGGGAAGGGAAGGGTGTTTGTCGGGGAGCTCAGGACTTACTGGCTGGGCGGGTGTCGTTTTGCACAGGAGCTGTTGACAAACAGAGAAGATAATGATCAGTTGCCTGTCATCGTTGACACAACTGCTAAGTGCCTGCTTCCTCTGTGCCAGAAATGTGCCAACCCTGCGTGCACAGTGGTATACTGGGTACAGGCCGCGCTCTCAGGCAGCTCACAGCCTGGAGGAGATGGCGGAAAAGAATGAGTCCCATAGTGGGAAGGGGCTAGGATGGAGGAAAGCCCAGGAAGCAGTGGGAGCCCAGAGCTTTGGCTCCTGGCCCAGACCGAGCTGGGAAAAGGGGGGAGGTAATCAGGGGCACAGGCGAAAAGATAGAAAGGAGTGTTCCAGGCAGAGGGCACAGCATGTGCAAAGGGACCCAGGTATGAGAGTAGGTGGTGCACTTGGGGGGCCCTGGGGTGGATGGCGCAGGGAGGGGAGGGATAGAGGGAGCCAGACACGCAAAGAGAGTGAACCACACAGAGCCAAGGGGTTGCCCTGAGCAGAGGGGATATGCACCCAGACGGCCCTGAGAAGTCACCTGAAGGCTTCCGGGCTGGGACTGACGTGGGCGTTTCGTACAGAGACCCCAGCTGCACCAGGAGAGCGTGTGGGAGGGGAAGGGCTAGCCAGACGCTGTGGCTGCAGGAAGCCAGGTGTGAGACGGCAGGAGGGGAGGAGAGGACGGCTCTCCTGGGGGCAGGAGCAGGCTGGTTACTTAGAGCAGCTTCAGCAGCTCAGGAGTCAGCAATGAAGAGCTTTCTCTGGTTACAACAAACCAGGGTCTAGTGTCCCAGGGGACTGGTGGGACCCGCATGAGTGGCTGTCCTCTCCTGGAGACTAACCAGAAGTCTGACCCTAGGCTGGCCAGGCTGCCCAAGGACAAAGAGGAGTCTGGAGCGAGGCCCAGCCCTCTCCAGGCTGGGCATCTGCTGCACAGGTGCCATGTGCCACTGAGGGGCAAACTGCAGAGCGTGAGCAATAGGCCCTGCGTGGTCTACGGACCAGGAGCAGCAGGGGGGCAGCTAGGTGGTGACATGGAAGTTGTGGGCACTTACCAAGTGTTGTTAGGTGACTTCTTCCTAAAAAGGGACAGAAGAAAAGCATCAGTCACTAACGTGTGGCTGGAAGGAGAGGCCAGAATGAGGCAGGGGCATGCCCATGTGACTCCTGGTCTGACCCCAACAGTGGGTGACCCGTGGCCCCCTGGGCTAGTGCTGCGGGGGCCGTGTTATCAGCGGGAGGTCTGAGTGGGTTTCCCCAGCTGCTCCCCCAGCCCTATCATTACTTGGGGGTCATAAGGGTCATAGTCAAGGTTAGAACACCATTGTTTATTCATCACTTCCCAGTTGTTGGAATTGTTCTAAGGTTGACATGTTACCAGCTTAATTCTCTAATTACTGTTGGCGGGTAGATACTATAATGATCATCTCTTCTTAGTAAATAAGGAAACAGAAGCTTACAAAGATGAACTCACTGCTAAAGGTCACAGAGCAAATGGGAGAGTAAGAACACACACTGGATGCCAGTTCCGTGTCCGGTATAATGGCCCTGAGGCCCAGGAAGCCAGCAGAGATGGGGCCACCGCATAGAGCAGCCCCTGCATGGTCCCCTGGAGGGGACAAGCTGAGAGGTCCCTGCCGGCCCCCACCCCCAGAACTGAGCCACAGATACCAATGGCCACCAGCCCTCAGCTTCCACTTTGCAGCAGGTCGGAGGTGAAACGGGCCTTCCACGAATGACGTCATAAGATACCTGAGCAAATGACTCCAGCATCTTCACTGTGGGCACAATTGTGGGAGAACCAGCCTCGGCTCTGGCACTGCCAGAGGTTAGACTCCATCCCTGAGCACTGCACATCGTCCAGGGTGATGGGGCCAGAGCCAGAGCCAAAATAGGCGTTTCCCAGGGCTGATACTGCATATCCACACTCCAGCTGCCTGCAGACCACGTGGGCATCCTGAATGCCCCAGGAATCATCACAAACTGTCCCCCACTTGCCACCGTGGTAAATTTCCACACGCCCAGCACATGTATCGGAGACGTTCGAATTGACTAATCTCAAGCTGGCATCTGAAAGACACGTGTGAAAAACAATATCGCACAACAAATCTCAAAGGCCAAATGACCCGCGGGCCTTTCCTCATCCTCACAGTCACCAGGGGGCACTGATCAGGGTACAGACAGCTCCGTGACTGAGGGGCCGGGGGCTCCAGACATCACAGGGCTTAGGCCTATTCACTCTCCAGATGGGAAGGCACTGGCTCAGCAAGGTGAGTGAGTCACCAGGTCTTCCAAGAAGTTGGCAGCAGACCAAGGCCAGAGTGTGTCCCGGGTCCCCAGACCTCACTGCCTTGGCTTAACCATGGTTGGCTGCGATATATGGAAAATGGATGTCACCGCCCTGAAGCCCTTCTTTGATTTCACACAGGAACCAGGAGGCTCACCGAAAAGGGTGCTGAATAAATACACGGAGCCCCAGAGGTCACTTCTGGTGCCCACTCACCTCTTGGAAAAGAGTTATACCAAGCGGAAAAGCCGGTGTTTTGGAAACTGACATCACTCCGAAATCGAACAATCATTCGATTATAAGAAGATGTGAATATCTGCGTGGTGGCGTTACAAATTTTCCCCAGCAAATTATAGCTGTTCAGCGATCCATCAAAGATTTCAACATAATCAAGACTGCAATTACTGTTTATCTCCAACCTGTATGGGAAAATAGACTTGGGTCAACATTGACATTTCTATTGCTCTTAGATTTTATAGGTAGTTTGCACTTCAAGAGTGATGTTATTGAATCTAAGATTTTCTTCTTGCTATTCCTCAGTCAAATCAAAGGACTTCTCAGTATTGCTTGATGCTTCGTGGTAGGAATCAGGGAAATCTAAAATCTAGTCCGTGGCACCTGAGAGTGAAAAGCAACCCAGCCCAGGACCGAACCCAGACCGCAGGGTGTGCGTGGAGGGTGTATGCTTCACCAGATGACCTGGGCGTTACTCACTGCACGTTGCTGAAGCCCAGGTTTACACGATAGCTAGAGTTCACTACTATTTCCCAGACACACTTGGCATTGTTGGGGTAATATTGAGGGTAGGATGGGCTGGAAAATGTTCCACTGGTGTTGAAGAAGATGCCACCACAATTTGAAGAGGGTCCTAGAGAGGAGACAGAAAGGGACAAGTCCTCTGGGTAAGAGTCCTGAGGTTCTTCAGCACGTATAACATGACTCAGTCTCTCCTGAAAGAAGTCCCCTCTCTTAGGCCTGCTCCTAGGCTGCCTCACATTAGGGGCCTTGATGTGAGTCTCTACGTCCCCACTGGGCCTAGAACAGTGATTCTCTGGCGAGGGGTGACTAAAGCTTCCGCCTGAGCATGTGTCACCTTGCAGCAAAATCGCCAAGGAGGTGTGAAAGCAACTGCTGTCATGATTCAATCCATCGCAGGGAGGGACCTAGGGATAAATCTTGGCTGAGCAAAGAGCCGGCCTGCGGAGATCACCCTGTACCGTTAATTTATTCCCAGGCGTCTACTGGGAATACAAGATTTTGCCACTTGACAAGAAGTGGTGTGACGTGGGGACAGGAGCAGGGTTTATGCCCTAGAAGGCCTGGACTTGCATCTGGGCACTGTGTTTATCAGCTCACTATTTTGAGTAAGTTACTTAACTTCTTGCCTCAGTTTCTTCATCTGAAAAATGAGGGTAATGATAGTATCTGCCTCATCAGATTCCTATGGGCATTAAATGAGCAAGGATACTTAAACCCTTAGAACAGTACCCTGCACATAATAAACACCCAAAATGTAAGCTATTATTATTTATCAGAGAGTGATAAATAATATTAAGCATCCAAACCTTGGTTTGCTTTGGTTGGTTTATTTTAATAGACCATTTAAAAATATTTACTTACTCAGTGGCGATATAAATTGAAATGGTTTTGTTTTCTTTATTCATAACTTACTTGTTTTTTCTAGAATGTACAATCCAGTGGTTTTTAGTATGTTCAGAGTTCTGCAACCAGTACTACAGGCAATCTCATCCTTCCTAAGAGAAACCCTGTGCCCATCAGCAGTCACTCTGCATTTCCCCCCAAAACCCTCAGCCCTAGGCAGCCACCAATCTAATTTATGTCTCTACAGATTGGCCCATTCTGGACACTTTGTGTAAACAGAATCATACAAAATGTGGTCTTTTGTGACTGGCATCTTTCATTTAACATCATGTTTTCAAAGTTCAGCCATGTTGTGGCATACAATGAACATGTATCAGTACTTCATTTCTTTTTATTGCTAAGTAATATTCCATTGTATGGATATACTATATTTTGTTTATTCCTTTGGGGCTGTTAGAAATAATGCTATTATCTATGAACATTCACATAAAAGTTTCTGTGTGGACATATGCTTCCTTTCTCCTGAGTATATGTCTGTCTAGGAGTATAATTGCTGGGTCATATGGTAACTCTATGTTTAACTTTTTGAGGAACCAACAAACTGTGTTTTAAAGTGGATGTACCATTTATTTTCCCACCAGCAGTGTATGAACATTTCAATTTCTCCACTTCCTTATCCACACTTGTTATTATCTGACTTTTTGATGCTGGCCAACATGCTGGGTGTGAAGAGGTATCTCTTTGTGGTTTTGATTTGCAGTTCCCTGATGGCTAATGATGCTAGGTGTCTTTTCACGGGCTTATTGAGCATTTGTATATCTTCTGTGTAGAAATGTCTATTTAGCGCCTTCGCTCATTTGTTAAATGGGTTATTTAACTTTTTATTATTGACTTTTAAAAGTTCTTTATATATTCTAGATGACAGTCTCTTATCAGATGTGTGATTTGCAAATAGATTCTCATTCTGCAAAAAAAAACAGCATTTCTTAAAGGTAATTTGGCCTTTAAAATATGCCTACCCAGAAGGTTTGTTTCTACACTGAGAAATAATCAAGGATAAAGCCAAAGTTTGAGAGATAAGGCTATACATTACAAATTTCTCAAAATATAATACAAATTATAAACAAAATAAAATAAAACCATTACTGTATGTACCTAAGCACATAAAATGTAATTAGAAAGAATTAATTGTTTTGTCCTACAATTAGCAATTGTTTAAATCATGGTCTATCCATAGAATGGAAAACTATACAGCCATTAAACTTTGTGGTATAGAAATAATTTCAATACCATAAAAATGCTAACACTACCATTTGACCCAGGAATTCCACTTCTAGGAATTTACCCTAAGAATGCAGCACTCCAGTTTGAAAAAGACAGACGCTGCACTGTTTACAGTAGCCAATATATGGAAGCAACCTAAATGTCCATCAGTAGATGAATGGATAAAGAAGAGGTGGTACATATACACAATGGAATATTATTCAGCCATAAGAAAAAAATAGATCCTACCATTCGCAACAACATGGATGGAGCTGGAGGGTATTATGCTCAGTGAAATAAGCCAAGCGGAGAAGGACAAGTACCAAATGATTTCACTCATATGTGGAGTATAAGAACAAAGGAAAACTGAAGGAACAAAACAGCAGCAGAATCACAGAACCCAAGAATGGACTAATAGTTACCAAAGGGAAAGGGACTGGGGGGGATGGGAGGGAAGGGAGGGATAAGGGTAGGGAAAAAGAAAGAGGACATTACGATTAGCATGTATAGCACGTGGGGGACACGGGGAGGGCTGCGCAACACAGAGAAGACAAGTAGTGATTTTACAGCATCTTACTACACAGATGGACAGTGACTGTGAAGGGGTATGTGGGGGGAACTTGGTGAAGGGGGGAACCTAGTAAACATAATGTTCTTTCTGTAACTGTAGATTAATGATACCAAAATTAAAAATTAAAAAAAGCAAAAAAAAAAATGCTAACACAAAGGCCATGAAAAATAAATTTATTATATACTCAAGTGAAAAAGGATGCTATAAAATAGGGTCTAAAGCATGCCATAATTTGTGTGTGTGTGTAATATATATCAAATCCAAGAGTAATCATAATTTACCCTTTTCATTCATTTTTTCATTTATTCTTTCTACAAACATTTATGGAATGCCAGATCAATGCTGGGTAAAAAAGGTTGTAATGATGAAAAAGGCAGACATGGGTCCTGCCCTCAGGAAGGACACTGTTTGGCAGAAAAGACAAGCATGATGTTTGGAAAACAAACATCTGTTTTGGTAATTTCCCAGTTTAAAACTTTCAACAGCCCCCACTGCCCTTAGGCTAACGTCAGGAGTTCCAACCTGCCACAAAGCCCTGAAGAGCCTGGCCCCTGTCCTGCTCTCCAACAGTGCCTCCTGCCACCACCTCTGACTCATTCAAAAGGCTGAGCTCCTTCCTGCCCAGGCGGGCAAAGCATTCTTTCTGCCTGGGAGGCATTTCAGCCAGAGAACCTGCTTCTCCTGTAAACCTCAACGTAAGTGTTGCTTCATAAAGAACCTCCCCTAAACTCACCAACAAGTGAAGTGTCTGCCAGTGTGTCCTCTTTGCACACGGAACTTCTCTTTGAAATGCCTATCACAGCTTTAAAATCATATCAGTAATTTGGTATTAAATATTTAATACTGCGAGCTACCTGAGGGAGGGGATGAGTGTCTCTTTTTCATAGCTCTGTAATTTTACAACCATTTCTGATGAGGATTTTTCCACACACACAGCAAAGATCTTAAAATAGTTAATTAACATAATAAGACTTAGTATTTATTAAGTACATTCTATGTACCAGGCACTATGTTAACTTCAGTCCTATAAGTCAGTTTCTGTTCTAATGGAAAAGTTGAGGTGTCCAAGGATTTATTTATAAAAATATTCTATATCTCAGGACCATTTATAATAATGAAGAAATATAAACAACTCAAATGTCCAGCAATTGGGGAGTAAATAATTCCTGCGCTTGGCTGTACAACAGAAGACAATGTAGGTATTTTAAATGATGGGGAGAGAAGATTCAATGACATGAGGAAGTACCAAATCATTTTGTGAAGGCAAGGGAAAGCTACTGAACAATATCCATGCCATGAAGTAAAAGCTACTTTGAAAACATGATTATTTGAGACAGAATCCATTTATTGTCTCCTTTCTTTCTGCCAAAGCTTTGGAGATACTCCAAGAAAAAAAAAAAACATTTAAAATCTATTCTTTTAAGAATCACTTATCTCATTTACTTACAAGAAGAGGAAAGAGATCTCCTTAGTGAAAACAGAAGCCATCTACCCAGCAGGGGAGATATGAAGGTATGGTGTCTGCATGCTGGGTGTTGGCTGTGTGTGTGTGGACTGGGTGCACAATGTGATGGGCAGGCATGTAGGTTGTGTGCATAGGTGGAGATGGGCTGTGCATTTGTAGACAGCCATGGTACGGACAGCCAAACCTGACAATAAGATATCCGTCCCCTACGGTTCAGGTGGAAAAATGTAATACTCTTACCCTCAGTGGTTACAGATGATGAGTGCCACCAACCTCAAAAGATAATGAAATGATGTTAGGATTCCACTATTAGGATTCTAATATTAAAAAATTAGAATATTTTTAAAATTCCACAAACAGTAATTTGATAAAGTTAAATCTTTCTCCAGATTGCGGGCCCTCTCAGAACCTTAAACATTCCAATGTACACTGTGAATAGCCCAGAAAGGCTGGCGTATGTAGCACTTCCCAGTATACTTGGTACCGTATATCTTCATTATGGCACAAAGAACACTGTGGGGATTGCTCTCAATGTGAAGGAATTCTTTAACAAACACTTGTAGTGGGATTACTTGGCCTTGTTTCTAAAATGGGCACAGTTCTGCAGAGCATGACTTGGATAGTTACTGTCCTATCTGATATAACCAGAAGAACAAAGGCTCCGCCACCACAATCTCTCTGAAACAGCAGAAGGAGGGGAGAGGGGATCTCGACAGGGAGCCAAGGAAAAACCATAGTCGAGGTGACTCAGTAGGACATGGTCACTATTCCAGGGACCTTACAGGGAGGAGGCTGCTCCTCTGCTCCTGATTCTAGAAATATGAGGGTGGAAATCCAGGGAGAAGATTGCTAAGAACAGCGACAGGGACTCACCTGGGGTAGACGCAGTGGTATGCGCACCTGCAAGAAAATGAAAAAAAACAAAAAGACTCAGTGGGCAGGATGTTGACACAAGCCCCCAGAGAGGCATAGGGGGTAGGCAACGAGTGGACACTGGGATGGTTCTCCCCCAAAAGCACCCAGAATAGGCCCAGATATCAACGCGGCCCACCTGAGCAGATGACCCCCGCGTCCTCCGAGTGGCCGCAGTTGTGAGAGTTCCAGCCGTTGTGGGGGCAGCTCCACAGGTAGGACTCGTGTCCTGAGCACCGCAGGTCGTCCAGGACGATCGGGCCTGAGCCCTGCCCGAACCGGGCACTGCCGGGGGCCGCCGTGGCCCAGCCACAGCCCAGCTGCCTGCACACCACGTTGGCGTCGTTGGTGTCCCAGCTGTCGTCACACACGGTGCCCCAGGAGCCTCGGTACAGGACCTCCACCCGGCCCTGACAGCGGTCACCGCCGTTCACCAGCCTCAGGGCCAAACCTGATTCGGACCCTACAGGGGGACATGGAAAGCTACACTCTCCTGGGTCTCCTGAAGGAACAGGCCCTGGGGTCTGGGTGGGATTCAGATTGCATATGACCCCTGGCTTCTGGGTTGGGGTGATGTTAGCAGCAATGGGGGTTGACTGAAGCCTCTTCATCATTCTTGCCTCTCAAGGGGCTAATGGGGCGAAGCCTCGGCCGCAGGCTAACTTCCGCCCTTTTGCAATTCTTTCCCCACTGCCCTGCAATACAATGCTGAGTCCCGCCTTGGGACTCTGGGGCAAAAGGGGACGCCATCAGCCTGCACCTGCCCTGACCACAGAGATTTACCTGAGCCACCTCAGCAGCACACCACCAGGAGGACAACCTGCACCCCACCAAGGACCAGCCTGGACCCTAGACTTTAGGGCCCCCAGCGTCAGTGGACCTACTCCGAATATAAGGACCCACCTGATGAGCTAGATGCTAGTTCTGACGGCTCCTGTCCACTCAGCACTGATTTCTGTACCTTTCAAGCCCAAAGCCTGCCCTGAGTCAAACACACCATGGGCCACTGTATATGGTGACAGTGGGCATGTGTCATTGTCACAATTACCTAACTGTGCATACTTACAGGTAACCATCACCTGTGAGAGGCAGAGAAAAATAAAATGACAGAGGTGGGCCTCCCTGCAGAAATGTCACCTGCCAGGAACATGACCTCATCAGACACCATGACCCCTCAGTGTCACCCTGATCCTGGGTCGCTAGCTGACCAGCTGGCCTAGGGCGCTGACCATGACCTGGGCCCATGGCCTTCAGGTGGATATAAAAGGAAGAGGCTCCACTCCTAACAACATATGTACATGCCCACCCAGCGCGTGAAGAGATGCCTGACATCATCACTCAATAGGGAAATGCCCGTCAAACCACAATTGGATGACTGCTCACACCTGCCTGGGGGGCCAGCATGAGAAAGACACACAAGAATGAGCAATGGCAAGGACGTTGAGAACCAGACACGCGAGTGATGCTGGTGGTCACAAAAAATGGTTGGGCTGCTGTGGAAAGATGCTCAGTGCTCCCACAGTCAGTCAGCCATAGGATAGTCCCATGACCCTGCAAGAATACTCCGGCGTGTAAGACCACAGTAACCGGACACAGGCGCTCAAACGGCACCTGAGGGCATGTACTGGTGCTGAGCCTAATAGTGATACGGCAGTCAAAACCCAAATGTCCATCAACAGATGAATGGATGGAGAAAATGTGGTCTAACCCTACAGCATGAGGAGTATTCAGTCATACAAAGGAAGGAAGCCTTCAAACATGCTATGTCATACATGAAGCGTGAACGATGTACCAAGAGAGCCCAGACAAAAGAGGCAACCTATTACCTGGTTGTGTCCATGAGAAAATCATCAATAGGCAAATTGATAGGGGCCAGAGAGGCTGAGTAATTACCAGAGCAGGAAGGACCGTGCCTTTCCGGTAAGCAGCTTTGGGGTTACACTAGGGGAGATAAAAAATGCTGGAGCCATGTGGTGGTGAGGGTGTAGCACCCTGGGATGTACTGAAAGCCTACAGAGGTCAGACACGTTAACGTGGTGACGTGGATGGTAGCAGAGGGCACAGAGAATAGCACGCAGAGGAGCAGTGTTATTTTCCATTTTCTCCAATTCCGACTCCCAGACCCCGGAGCCTGGTCTTAGTGCAGGGACATGGCAGGTGACATGAGACACCGCCTTTACCCCTGGAAGACAAGGGACCAGGCTTCAAGTGCACATTGAGGACCTCCGAGTTCCCTGAGGAAATAGCACTGTCAGCTCAGAACCAGGCACTGGGCCCGAGGTCAGCACAAGGGCAGGGTGCAGGTGTGGGTGGGCACCCCTGGGAGAGGCAAGGCTCTGTCCGAGGACTGCGGACGCGACACGCAGCACCCGCACACAGTACCACAGGAGGACCACGTTCTACAGGGCACAGGTTCTGAACTTCGGGCCTTCTGCCCTGATTGGTGTCATTACAGGACACCCCCTTACTGTTTCAGAGAACCAGCAACCAAAGCGCTTCCCCGAGGTTCAAATACATCCTCCTGCCACTTACTCGCCCTCCACCCCTGGGGAATATGAAGGCTGACATATGGGCCCTGACTGGCATATCAGGTCACACGTGGACAGACATCAGGAGAGGGCACCTGTGCCACCAGGATGCCCAGAGTCTGTCCAGGACTGGTCAGCCTGTGAACATGGGACACAGAGTCTCTCTCCTGGTGGAATTTAGACTAGGGACTGGCAACTGCACCCCTGTGCAGAGAGCACGCAGGTTGTGGAGGTAATCCACGGGGCAATGTGGACGTAAGACATGTCCAGGGGGACGTACAGTCGTGGCTCTTCTGGATCCAGCTGCACCTGAAGCCAGTTATTACCCCTTAAAGTCCTGAATAGGTGAGCCATTGAGCTCCCTTGCACAGTCTGAGCCTTTGAGGAGGCTGCTGGTCATTTGCAAGGAAAACACAGGGACAAACATATCTCATTGCTGGGAGGTGAAGGGAGCCCCACTCATCGGATGGGCTGGGGAGGTCAGAGGGTCAGCCCAGGAGGCAGGAGGGTCACCAAGGCCTAGTCACAGCAATGCTGAGCACTGACGCCTCAGAGTGCCAGTCCACTTACCAGTGAAAGGAGTCGTCGTGGTCCACCAGTCTGGAGAGAGAGGACAGGGAGCATCAGAAGGAGGGGGTAGAACTGAGATTGGGGCAGGGCCGTGAAGCTTGGGTGTCAGGCACACTGAGGACCAAGAAGCTCCTCTGACTGAGGGTGGGGTGGGCGGTGGTGAAGCAGCCTGTCTCAGAGCTTGTCACAAGCCAGGTGCCCCTGGGGCGAGGCTCACCCAAAATGTCCTAAACATGTACGCAATTGAGTTCTCTTCCTCTCTTCCAGCTTAAGAATGTTTGAGTGGGTCTCTGTTAGGTGCAAAAAATATCCTAACCAAAATGTCCCATAACCTGCAAGTAATGGGATAACTGGAATTCTGGGAGGTAACAGGGACCCGCCCTTTGGATGAGCTGGGAGCACAGAGGCTTAACCCAGGAGTCAGAATTTCCCCCGGGGCTGGTCACTGCCATGTGCACAGCGGATGCTTCGGAGATGCTTACCGTAAACAGGGGTCGTTGTGCGCCACCAGTCTGCAGAGACCAAAGGGAGGATTATTAGGAGGGGGACAGACAGGACTGGGTCATGAACCTGTAGCTGGTGCCAGGCACTGTGGGGTGAGAAGCTCCACGGCCAGAGGAGGGGGAGCCTTTCCTGAGCCCCAGTTGTGCCCTGGGAGGTCCAAAAAGCGGCAGCAAGGTGGAGCCAGCTGCACGAGCAAGGCCAGTGCCCTCCGGACGCAGTGCCCTTTGGTATAAGCATGCCTATGGCCCTGAGCGGGGTGTGCCGGGAAAGGTCTCTGGTCTCCCATTGCACGAAGTCCAGGGGATGCTTTCAAGCACCAAAGACCCAGGATCAAGCTCCCTCTGTCACTGTCACCAGCAGTGCTGGGAGGGGATGCTAGAGCCACGATGCTCCTATTCACGGCACCAGACAGGAAGAGGGACGTGGGTGGGCTCAACGGAAACCAACTCGTGCACTACAGTGGTCAGCGCAGGTGCTGGCGGGCAGGAAACCTCCACAGGCCCCTGGCTGGCGCTGCTGGCTGGGAGCCTTTGAGGGCCACAGAGAGAGGAGACATACCCAGGGTTCAGGAGGCTGCAGGACTCACCTGGAGTGGTGGTGGACTGTGAATGGGAGGCTGTGGAGAGAAGATCAGGTCAGACACACTGCACAGAAGGCGGCTCGGGTGGAAGCACAGCTGGGGGGCTCGGAGCAGGTCAGACCCTCAGTCCATGCTCGTCCCCTGCCAGGGAGGGTGACGCAGTGGCCACCCACAGCCCTGGAAGGTGCTCCCAGTGAGAGGTGTGGGCAGACCCCTTCTACTCCTGCCATCGTCAAGAGGGGCAGCTCTGCGTAGACATGTCATGACCCACTTTTCCCACAGACCAGTGGCCCACCTGTCAGCATGTCCCTGTCCACAGAGGCGACCTGACTCAGGTGTCCTGTTCCAGGTGCAAATCCCACATGTGATTGTTTAGGCCTGACCAGGGGCAATTACAAGCTTTGCTTCACCTTCCCCCTGGGGGCATGTGGCCCTGGCATAGCAGCCTGGTATCCAGGCCGCGAATCCTGCTTCTGTGCAGGGACTTACCCCTGGACTCAGGAACACACCTTGGCCTAGACATGAGCATGAACACTCACGTCTGCAAGCTTAGCACACGTGCATCTGTCACACACCCCCTTTCTGCACTTTCTTCCCTCTGCCTGCGATATCACTGTAGTGACTACAGGCAGATGGTGAATTCTAGGGGCACCCATTGTCCCATATCACCCCCGCCCCACCTGGCAACCAGAACAAAACCAAGGTCACTGTCGGCGGTGAGCGAAGGAGCAGTCAGGGAAACAGGAAGTGTAGAAGCTGCTGTGAGTCAGGGGCTCCCGACGGAGGGGGGACCCTGTCCTTGGAACCCAGCCCCACGATAGGGACCCCAGAGAGCTAGGCCCACCTGAGCAGACGACCCCCGCATCCTCCGAGTGGCCGCAGTTGTGCGAGTTCCAGCCGTTGTGGGGGCAGCTCCACAGGTAGGACTCGTGTCCTGAGCACCGCAGGTCGTCCAGGACGATCGGGCCTGAGCCCTGCCCGAACCGGGCACTGCCGGGGGCCGACGTGGCCCAGCCACAGCCCAGCTGCCTGCACACCACGTTGGCGTCGTTGGTGTCCCAGCTGTCGTCACACACGGTGCCCCAGGAGCCTCGGTACAGGACCTCCACCCGGCCCTGACAGCGGTCACCGCCGTTCACCAGCCTCAGGGCCAAACCCGATTCGGACCCTAAAGGGGGACATGGAAAGCTACACTCTCCTGTGTCTCCTGAAGGAACAGGCCCTGGGGTCTGGGTGGGATTCAGATTGCATATGGCCCCTGGCTTCTGGGTTTGGGGTGATGTTTTCAATGGGGGTTGACTGAAGCCTCTAAATCACTCCTGCCTCTCAAGGGGCTAATGGGCAGAAGCCTTGGCCATGGGCTGAGCTCTCTACTTCTCCAGTTTTTTTCCCACTGCCCAGCAATTCAAATACTGAGACCAGCCTTGGGACTAAGGGAATAAGGCCATCAGCCTGCATCTGCCGTGACCACAGAGATCTACCTGAGCCCCCTCAGCAGCTCATCACCAGGGACAGTCTGCACCCCACCAAGGACCAGCCTCAGCCCTGGGCATAAGGGCTACAGCCTCAGTGGATCCAGGGCCCCACACCATGGGCCTGACCTGAGTTCTGAAGGCTCCTGTCCACTCAGCACTGACTCCTGTTGCTTTCAAAATCAGTGCTTACCCTGAGTTAAACACATCATTGGCCACTGTACATGGTGACAGTGCGCATGTGTGACTGTACTGTCATCTAGGTGTGCATACGTAGAGGTACCCATGGCATGTGAGTGGTAATAAAATAAAACAGCAGAATTTGAACTCCCTGCAGAATTGTCGCTTGTCAGGCACACGACTTCGCCAGACATCATGACCCCTCAGTGTTGCCCTGATCCTGATTCTCTAGGTGACCAGATGGCCTAGGGCGATGACCATGACCTGGGCCCATGCCCTTCAGGTGGCTATAAAAGGAAGATAGTCTACTCATAACAACATATGTACATATCCATGCAGCTCATGAAGAGAGGCCTGACATCATAACTCAATAGGGAAATGCCCATCAAACCACAGTGGGATGCCCCTTCACACTTGCCTGGATGGCCAGCATGGGAAAGACACATGATAATGAGAAACCGCGAGGATGTCAAGAAACAGACAAGCGAGTGCACTGGTGGACACACAAAATGGTCGGCTGCTGTGGAAAGAAGCTCAGCGCTCCCACAGGCAGTCAGCCATAGGATAGTCCCGTGACCCTGCAAGAATACTCCAGCGTGTATGACCACAATAACCCGACACAGGTGCTCAAACGGTACCTGAGGGCATGTACTAGTGCTGAGCCTAATAGTGATATGGCGGAAAAACCCAAATGTCCATCAACAGATGAAGGAATGGAGAAAATGTGGTCTAACCCTACAGCATGAGGAGTATTCAGTTATACAAAGGAAGGAAGACTTCAAACATGCTATGTCATACATGAAGCATGAACGATGTACCAAGAGAACCTAGACACAAAAGGCAACCTATTACGTGACTGTGTCCATGAGAAAATCATGAATAGGCAAATCCATAGGGGCCCTAGCAGCTGAGTAATTACCAGAGTAGAAAGGACCGTGTCTCTCTGGTAACCATCTGTGGGGTTTCACTGAGGGAGATCAAAAATGCTGGCGCCACATGGTGGTGAGGGGTGTAGCCCTCTGGGATGTACTGAAAGCCTACAGGGGCCAGACCCATTAACGTGGTGACTTGGATGGTAGCAGAGGGCACAGAGAATCGCAGGCAGAGGGACAGTCATATTTGCCATTTTGTCCCATTCCGACTCCCAGGCCAGGAGCCTGGGCTTTGTGCAGGGTCCTGGCAGGTGCGTTGAGACACCACCTGTACCCCAGGAGACAAGGGACCAGGCTTCAAGGACACATCGTGGACCTCTGAGTTCCCTGAGGAAATAGCACTGTCAGCTCAGAACCAAGCACTGGGACTGAGGTCAGCACAAAGGCAGAGTGTAGGTGTGGGTGGGCACCCCAGGGAGAGGCAAGGCTCTGTCTGAGAACTGGGGAAGCGACACGCAGCACCCGCACACAGTACCGCAGGAGGACCACACTCTACTGGGCAGCCGGTTCTGAACCTCGGGCCTCCTGCCCTGATTGGTGTCATTACAGGGCACCTCCTTCCTGTTCAAGAGAACCAGCAACCACAGCGCTTCCCCAAGGTTCAAATACATCCTCCTGCCATGTACTCTCCCCCCATCCCTGTGGAAAATGAACGCTGACATATGGGCACTGACTGGCATATCAGGTCACACGTGAACAGACGTCAGGAGAAGGCACCTGTGCCACCAGGCTGCCCAGAGTCCATCCAGGACTGTTCAGCATACAAACATGATACACAGAGTCTCTGTCCTGGCGGGATTTAGACTCGGGGCTGGCAACTGCACCCCTGTGCAGAGAGCATGCACGCTGTGGAGGTGATCCACGGGGCAATGTGGATGTAAGAAGTGTCCAGGGGAACATACAGTCATGGCTCTTCTGGATCCAGCTGCACCTGAAGCCAATCATTACCATAAATGTCCTGAATAGGTGAGCCATTGAGCTCCCTTGCAGAGTCTGAGCCTTTGAGAAGGCTGCCGGTCATTTGCAAGGAAAACACAGGGACAAATATATCCCATTGCTGGCAGGTGAAGGGAGCCCAGTTCATCGGATGGGCTGGGGAGGTCAGAGGGTCAGCCCAGGAGACAGGAGGGTCACCAAGGCCTGGTCACAGCAATGCTGAGCGCTGATGCCTCAGGGTACCAGTCCACTTACCAGTGAAAGGAGTCGTCGTGGTCCACCAGTCTGGAGAGAGAGGACAGGGAGCATCAGAAGGAGGGGGTAGAACTGAGATTGGGGCAGGGCCGTGAAGCTGGGGTGTCAGGCACACTGAGGACCAAGAAGCTCCCCTGACTGAGGGTGGGGTGGCGGGTGGGGAAGCAGCCTGTCCCAGAGCTTGTCACAAGCCAGGTGCCCCTGGGGTGAGGCTCACCCAAAATGTCCTAAACATGTACGCAATTGAGTTCTCTTCCAGCTTAAGACAGTTTGAGAGGGTCTCTGTTAGGTGCAAAAAATATCCTAACCAAAATGTCCCATAACCTGCAAATAATGGGGTAACTGGAATTCTGGGAGGTAACGGGGACCCACCCTTTGGATGAGCTGGGAGCACAGAGGCTTAACCCAGGAGACAGAATTTCCCCCGGGGCTGGTCACTGCCATGTGCACAGCTGATGCTTCGGAGATGCTTACCATAATAAGGGGTCGTTGAGCGCCACCAGTCTGCAGAGACCAAAGGGAGGATTATTAGGAGGGGGACAGACAGGACTGGGTCATGAACCTGTAGCTGGTGTCAGGCACTGGGGGGTGAGAAGCTCCACGGCCAGAGGAGGGGGAGCCTTTCCTGAGGCCCAGTTGTGCCCTGGGAGGTTCACAAAGCAGCAGCAAGGTGAAGCCAGCTGCACAAGCAAGGCCAGTGCCCTCCGGACGCAGTGCCCTTTGGTATAAGCATGCCTATGGCCCTGAGTGGGGTGTGCCGGGAAAGGTCTCCGGTCTCCCATTACACGAAGTCCAGGGGATGCTTTCAGGCACAAAAGACCCCAGGATCAAGCTCCCCCTGTCACTGTCACCAGCAGTGCTGGGAGGGGATGCTAGAGCCACGATGCTCCTATTCTCTGCACCAGACAGGAAGAGGGACGTGGGTGGGCTCAACGGAAACCGACTCGTGCACTACAGTGGTCAGTGCAGGTGCTTGCGGGCAGGAAACCTCCACAGGCCCCTGGCTGGTGCTGCTGGCTGGGAGCCTTTGAGGGCCACAGAGAGAGGAGACATACCCAGGGTTCAGGAGGCTGCAGGACTCACCTGGAGTGGTGGTGGACTGTGAATGGGAGGCTGTGGAGAGAGAAGATCAGGTCAGACACACTGCACAGAAGGCGGCTCGGGTGCAAGCACAGCCGGGGGGCTCGGAGCAGGTCAGACCCTCAGTCCATGCTCGTCCCCTGCCAGGGAGGGTGACGCAGTGGCCATCCACAGCCCTGGAAGGTGCTCCCAGTGAGAGGTCTGGGCAGACCCCTTCCACTCCTGCCATCGTCAAGGGGGGCAGCTCTGCGTAGACATGTCATGACCCACTTTTCCCACAGACCAGTGGCCCACCTGTCAGCACTTCCCTGTCCACAGAGGCGACCTGACTGAGGCATCCTGTTCCACGTGCAAATCCCACGTGTGATCGTTCAGGCCTGACCAGAGGCAATTACAAACTTTGCCTGGCATGTGCCCTGGGGGCATGTGGCCCTGGCATAGCAGCCTGGTATCCAGGCCGCAAATCCTGCTTCTGTGCAGGGACTTACACCTGGACTGAGGAACCTACCTTGGCCTAGACATGAGCATGAACACTCAGGTGTGCAAGCCTAGCACACATGAGTCCATGCACACACACTCCATTTCTGCACTTACTTCCCTCTGACTGCAACATGACTGTAGTGACTACAGACAGATGGTAAATTCTAGGGTGTTTTGATTGTTCCAAATCACCACCGCCCCACCTGGCAACCAGAAGAAAACCAAGGATTACTGTCGGCAGTAAGTGTAGCACCATCAGGGACACAGGAAGTGTAGAAGCTGCTGTGAGTCAGGGGCGCCCGACGGAGGGGGGACCCTGTCCTTGGAACCCAGTCCCACGGTAGGGACCCCAAAGAGCTAGGCCCACCTGAGCAGACGACCCCCGCGTCCTCCGAGTGGCCGCAGTTGTGCGAGTTCCAGCCGTTGTGGGGGCAGCTCCACAGGTAGGACTCGTGTCCTGAGCACCGCAGGTCGTCCAGGACAATCGGGCCTGAGCCCTGCCCGAACCGGGCACTGCCGGGGGCCGACGTGGCCCAGCCACAGCCCAGCTGCCTGCACACCACGTTGGCGTCGTTGGTGTCCCAGCTGTCGTCACACACGGTGCCCCAGGAGCCTCGGTACAGGACCTCCACCCGGCCCTGACAGCGGTCACCGCCGTTCACCAGCCTCAGGGCCAAACCCGATTCGGACCCTAAAGGGGGACATGGAAAGTTACACTCTCCTGGGTCTCCTGAAGGAACAGGCCCTGGGGTCTGTGTGGGATTCAGATCATCTACGGTCCCTGGCTTGTGGGTTTCGGGTGATGTTAGCCAGCAGTGGTGCTTGACAGAAGCCTCTCCATCATTCCTGACTCTCAAGGGGCAAACGAAGAGAAGTCTTGGCCGTGGGCTAAGCTCTGTGGCTCTCCAGTTCTTTTCCCAATGCCGTGCAATTCAAATGCTAAGCCCGGCCTCAGGACTAAGGGGCTAACGCCATCAGCCTACATCTGCTGTGACCGCAGAGATCTACCTGAGCCCCCTCAGCAGCTCATCACCAGGGACAGTCTGTACCCCAACAAGGACCGGCCTCGGCCCTGGGCATAAGGGCTACAGCCTCAGTGGATCCAGGGCCCCACACCATGGGCCTGACCTGAGTTCTGAAGGCTCCTGTCCACTCAGCACTGACCCCTGTTGCTTTCAAGCTCAGTGCTTACCCTGAGTTAAACACATCATGGGCCACTGTACATAGTGACAGTGGGCATGTGTGACTGTACCGTCATCTAGCTGTGCATACGTAGAGGTACCCATGGCCTGTGAGTAGTAATAAAATAAAACAGTAGAATTTGAACTACCTGCAGAAACGTCACTTGCCAGGCACACGACTTAACCAGACATCATGAACCCTCAGTGTTGCCCTGATCGTCGTTCATTAGCCAGCAGTGACCTGGGCCCATGGCCTACAGACGGCTATAAAGGGAAGATGATCTACTCATAACAACATATGTACATGCCCACCTAGCTCGTGAAGAGAGGCCTCACATCATCACTCCATAGGGAAATGCCCGTCAAACCACAGGGGATGACCCCTCACAACTTCCTGGGTGGTCAGCATGGAAAAGACACATGATAATGAGTGACAGCAAGGATGTTGAAAACCAGACACGCAAGTGATGCTGGTGGTCACACAAAATAGTCCAGCTGCTGTGGAAAGAACCTCAGCGCTCCCACAGTCAGTCAGCCATAGGATAGTCCCATGAGCCCACAAGAATACTCCGGCGTGTATGACCACAATAACCCAACACAGGCGCTCAAACGGCACCTGAGGGCATGTACTAGTGCTGAGCCTAATAGTGATTTAGCAGTAAAAACCCATATGTCTATCAACAGATGAATGGATGGAGAAAATGTGGTCTAAACCTACAGCGGAGGAGTATTCAGTCATACAAAGGAAGGAAGAATTCAAATATGCTATCTCATACATGAAGCATGAACGATGTACCGAGAGAACACAGACACAAAAGGCAACCTACTACCTGATTGTGTCCATGAGAAAATCATGAATAGGCAAATCTATAGAGGACCTAGTGGATGAGTAATTACAAGAGCAGAAAGGACCATGTCTGTCTGGTAAGGAGCTGTGGGGTTTCACAGGGGGAGATAAAAAATGTTTGACCCACATGGTGGTGAGGGTGTAGCACTCAGGGAGGTACTGAAAGCCTACGGGGCCAGACACGTTAACGTGGTGACTCGAATGGTAGCAGAGGGCACAGAGAATAGCAGGCAGAGGAGCAGTGATATTTGCCATTTGGTCCTTTTTCGACTCCCAGGCCCAGGACCCTGGGCTTTGTGCAGGGTCCTGGCAGGTGAATTGAGACACCACCTGTCCCCCAAGAGACAAGGGACCAGGCTTCAAGGGCACATCGTGGACCTCCGAGTCCCTGTGAGGAAATAGCACTGTCAGCTCAGAACCAGGCACTGGGACCGAGGTCAGCACAAGGGCAGGGTGCAGGTGTGGACAACACCCCAGGGAGAGGCAAGGCTCTGTCCGAGGATTGGGGACGCGATACGCAGCACCCGCACACAGTACCACAGGAGGACCACGCTCTACTGGGCAGCCGATTCTGAACCTCGGGCCTCCTGCTCTGATTGGTGGCATTACAGGGCACCCGCTTCCTGTTCATGACAACCACCAACCAAAGTGCTTCCCAAGGTTCAAATACATCCTCCTACCACTTACTCTCCCTCCATCCCTGGGGAATATGAAGGCTGACATATGGGCCCTGACTGGCATATCAGGTCACATGTGGATGTAAGTCAGGAGAAGGCACCTGTGCCAAGCAGGCTGCACAGAGTCCATCCAGGTCAGCCTGTGAACATGGTACACAGAGTCTCTCTCCTGGTGGGATTTAGACTCGGGGCTGGCAACTGCACCCCTGTGCAGAGAGTACACAGGTTGTGGACGTGATCCATGGGGCAATGTGGACATAAGACATGTCCAGGGGGACATACAGTCATGGCTCTTCTGGATCCAGCTGCACCTGAAGCCAATCATTACCCATTGAGCTCCTTTGCAGAGTCTGAGCCTTTGAGGAGGTTGCTAGTCATTTGCAAGGAAAACACAGGGAAAAATATATCCCATTGCTGGTAGGTGAAGGGAGCCCCACTCATCGGATGGGCTGGGGAGGTCAGAGGGTCAGCCTAGGAGGCAGAAGGGTCACTCAGGCCTGGTCACTGCAATGCTAAGCCCTGGTGCCTCAGGGTACCAGTCCACTTACCAGTGACAGGAGTCGTCGTCGTCCGCCAGTCTGGAGAGAGAGGACAGGGAGCATCAGAAGGAGGGGGCAGAACCCAGGTTGGGGCAGGGCCCTGAAGCTGGGGTGTTAGGCACAGTGAGGACCGAGAAGCTCCCCTGACTGAGGGTGGTGTGGGCAGTGGAGAAGCAGCATGTCCCAGAGCTTGTCACAAGCCAGGTGCCCCTGGGGCGAGGCTCACCCAAAATGCCCTAAACATGTACGCAATTGAGTTCTCTTCCAGCTTAAGACAGTTTGAGTGGATTTCTGTTAGGTGCAAAAAATATCCTAACCAAAATGTCCCATAACTTCCAAGTTATGGGATAACTGGTATTCTGGGAGGCAACAGGGACCTGCCTTTTGGATGAGATGGGAGCATAGAGGCTTAACCCAGGAGACAGAATTTCCCCCGGGGCTGGTCACTGCCATGTGCAGAGCTGATGCTTCGGAGATGCTTACCGTAAACAGGGGTCGTTGTGCGCCACCAGTCTGCAGAGACCAAAGGGAGGATTATTAGGAGGGGGACAGACAGGACTGGGTCATGAACCTGTAGCTGGTGCCAGGCACTGGGGGGTGAGAAGCTCCACGGCCAGAGGAGGGGGAGCCTTTCCTGAGGCCCAGTTGTGCCCTGGGAGGTCCACAAAGCAGCCGCAAGGTGGAGCCAGCTGCACGAGCAAGGCCAGTGCCCTCCGGACGCAGTGCCCTTTGGTATAAGCATGCCTATGGCCCCGAGCGGGGTGTGCCGGGAAAGGACTCTGGTCTCCCATTACATGAAGTCCAGAGGATGCTTTCAAGCACAAAAGACCCCAGGATCAAGCTCCTTCTCTCACTGTCACCAGCAGTGCTGGGAGGGGATGCTAGAGCCACGATGCTCCTATTCACGGCACCAGACAGGAAGAGGGACGTGGGTGGGCTCAACGGAAACCAAGTCATGCACTACAGTGATCAGCGCAGGTGCTGGCGGGCAGGAAACCTCCACAGGCCCCTGGCTGGCGCTGCTGGCTGGGAGCCTTTGAGGGCCACAGGAGAGGAGACATACCCAGGGTTCAGGAGGCTGCAGGACTCACCTGGAGTGGTGGTGGACTGTGAATGGGAGGCTGTGGAGAGAGAAGATCAGGTCAGACACACTGCACAGAAGGCGGCTCGGGTGGAAGCACAGCTGGGGGGCTCGGAGCAGGTCAGACCCTCAGTCCATGCTCGTCCCCTGCCAGGGAGGGTGACGCAGTGGCCACCCACAGCCCTGGGAGGTGCTCCCAGTGAGAGGTCTGGGCAGACCCCTTCCACTCCTGCCATTGTCAAGGGGGGCAGCTCTGCATAGACATGTCATGACCCACTTTTCCCACAGACCAGTGGCCCACCTGTCAGCACTTCCCTGTCCACAGAGGCGACCTGACTGAGGCATCCTGTTTCAGGTGCAAATCCCACGTGTGATCGTTCAGGCCGGACCAGGGGCAATTAAAAGCTTTGCATGGCATGTGCCCTGGGGCACGTGGCCCTGGCATAGCAGCCTGGTATCCAGGCCGGGAATCCCGCTTCTGTGCAGGGACTTACACCTGGACTCAGAAGCCTTCCCCCGGCCAGGCCCAGCCATGAACATGCACTCTCACGTCCGCAATCCTAATCCACGTGCGTCTGTGCACTCACCCACTTCCAGCACTTTCTCTCTCCCCCTGCCTGCACCATCACAGTAGTGAGTACAAGTGGATGACTGCCAGGGGCACCCTTTGGCCTAATTTCCCACCACCCCACCTGGCAACAAGAACAAAATCAAGGTCACAGTCGGCAGTGAGCGAGGGAGCCATCAGGGAAACAGGAAGTGTAGAAGCTGCTGTGAGTCAGGGGTTTCCGACAGAGGGGGGACCCTGTCCTTGGAACCCAGTCCCACGGTAGGGACCCCAAAGAGCTAGGCCCACCTGAGCAGACGACCCCCGCGTCCTCCGAGTGGCCGCAGTTGTGCGAGTTCCAGCCGTTGTGGGGGCAGCTCCACAGGTAGGACTCGTGTCCTGAGCACCGCAGGTCATCCAGGACGATCGGGCCTGAGCCCTGCCCGAACCGGGCACTGCCGGGGGCCGACGTGGCCCAGCCACAGCCCAGCTGCCTGCACACCACGTTGGCGTCGTTGGTGTCCCAGCTGTCGTCACACACGGTGCCCCAGGAGCCTCGGTACAGGACCTCCACCCGGCCCTGACAGCGGTCACCGCCGTTCACCAGCCTCAGGGCCAAACCCGATTCGGACCCTACAGGGGGACATGGAAAGTTACACTCTCCTGGGTCTCCTGAAGGAACAGGCCCTGGGGTCTGGGTGGGATTCAGATCTTCTACGGTCCCTGGCTTGTGGGTTTCGGGTGATGTTAGCCTGCAATGGTGCTTGACAGAAGCCTCTTTATCGTTCCTGACTCTCAAGGGGCAAACAACGAGGAGACTTAGCCATGGGCTGAGCTCTGTGGTTCTCTGCCTCTTTTGCTAATGCCGTGCAATTCAAATGCTAAGCCCGGCCACGGGACTCAGGGTCTAACGCCAGTGACTCAGGGGTTTACGCCATCAGCCTGTGCCTGCCATGACCACAGAGATCTACCTGAGCCCCCTCCGCAGCACACCACCAGAGACAGCCTGCTCCCCACCAATGACCTGCCTGGCCCCAGGGCATAAGGGCTACAGCCTCAGAGGACTTATCCCGGATCCAGGGCCCCACACCATGGCCCTGACCCGAGTTCTAAAGTCTCCTGTCCGCTCAGCACTGACTTCTGTTGCTTTCAAGCCAAAAGCTTGCCCTGAGTCAAACACTCCACATTCCCCTGTACATGGGACAGTGGGCATGTGTGACTGTACCGTCATCTACCTGTGCATACTTAGAGACACCCATGGCCTGTGAGTGGCAAAAAAAATAAAACAGCAGAGTTGGGCGTCCCTGCAGAAACGTCACCTGACAAGCACACGACTTCACCAGACATCATGACCCCTCAGTGTTGCCCTGATCCTGGGTCGCTAGCTAACCAGATGGCCTAGGGAGCTGACAATGACCTGGGCCCCTGGCCTTCAGGTGGCTATGAAAGGAAGACGATCCACTCCTAACAACATATCTACATGGCCAGCCAGCTTGTGAAGAGAGGCCTGACATCATCACTCCATAGGGAAATGCCCGTCAAACCACAGTGGGATGCCCCCACACCTGGCTGGGTGGCCAGCATGAGAAAGACACACGATAATGATGTCGAGAACCAGACGTGCGTGATGCTGATGGACACACAAAATGGTCTAGTTGCTGTGGAAAGAACCTCAGCGCTCCCACAGTCAGTCAGCCATAGGATAGTCCCATGACCCTGCAAGAATACTCCGGCGTGTAAGACCACAATAACCGGACACATGCGCTCAAACGGCACCTGAGGGCATGTACTAGTGCTGAGCCTAATAGTGATATGGCAGTAAAAACCCAAATGTCCATCATTATATGAATAGATGGAGAAAATGTGGTCTAACCCTACAGCGGAGGAGTATTCAGTCATACAAAGGAAGGAAGCCATCAAACATGCTATGTCATACATGAAGCGTGAATGATGTACCAAGAGAACCCAGACACAAAAGGCAACCTATTACGTGATTGTGTCTGTGAGAAAATGATGAATAGACAAATCCATAGGGGCCCTAGTGGATGAGTAATTACCAGAGCAGAAAGGACTGGGTCTGTCTGGTAAGGAGCTGTGGGGTTTCACATGGGGAGATCAAAAATGCTGGAGTCACATGGTGGTGAGGGTGTAGCACGCTGGGAGGTACTGACAGCCTACGGGGGCCAGACATGTTAACGTGGTGACTCGGATGGTAGCAGAGGGCACAGAGAATGGCAGGCAGAGGACCAGTGATATTTGCTGTTTTCTCCGTTCTGACTCACAGGCCCAGGAGTCTGGGCTTAGTGCAGGGTCCTGGCAGATGACATGAGACACCACCTCTCCCCTAGGAAGACAAGGGACCTGGCTTCAAGGGCACATCGAGGACCTCTGAGTTCCTCTGAGGAAATAGCACTATTAGCTAAGAACCAGGCACTGGGACCGAGGTCAGCACAAAGGCAGAGTGTAGGTGTGGACACCACCCCAGGGAGAGGCAAGGCTCTGCCAGAGGAGAGGGGAAGTGTCACACAACACCCACACAGAGTACTGCAGGAGGAACACGCTCTACTGGACAACCAGTTCTGAACCGCGGGCCTCCTGCCTTGATTGGTGTCATTACAGGGCACCTCTTTCCTGTGCAAGAGAACCAGCAACGAGAGCACTTCCCTGCGGTTCAAATACATCCTCCTGCCACTTACTCGCCCTCCATCCCTGGGGAATATGAAAGCTGACATATGGGCACTGACTGGCATATCAGGTCACACGTGGACAGACGTCAGGAGAAGGCACCTGTGCAGAGCAGGATGCACAGAGTCTATCCAGGTCAGCCTGCAAACATGGTACACAGAGTCACAGTCCTGTTGGGTTTCAGACTCGGGGTTGGCAACTGCACCCATGTGCAGAGAGCACGCAGGCTGCGGAGGTGATCACGGGGCAATGTGGACATAAGACATGTCCAGGGGAACATACAGTCGTGGCTCTTCTGGATCCAGCTGCACCCGAAGCCAGCTATTACCCCTAAAATTCCTGAATACGTGAGCCATTGAGCACCCTTGCAGAGTCTGAGCCTTTGAGGAGGTTGCTGGTCATTTGCAAGGAAAACACAGGGACAAATATGTCCCATTGCTGGCAGGTGAAGGGAGCCCCGCTCATCAGATGGGATGGGGAGGTCAGAGGGTCGGCCCAGGAGGCAGGAGGGTCACCCAGGCCTGGTCACTGCAAAGCTGAGCCCTGATGCCTCAGGGTGCCCCTCCACTTACCAGTGACAGGAGTCGTCGTGGTCCACCAGTCTGGAGAGAGAGGACAAGGAGCATCAGAAGGAAGGGGTAGAAACGAGATTGGGGCAGGGCCCTGAAGCTGGTGTGTCAGGCACAGTGAGGACTGAGAAGCTCCCCTGACTGAGGGTGGGGTGGGGGGTGGGGAAGCAGCCTGTCCCAGAGCTTGTGACAAACCAGGGGCACTGGGGCAAGGCTCACCCAAAATGTCCTAAACCTGTACGCAATTGAGTTCTCTTTCAGCTTAAGACAGTTTGAGTGGGTCTCCGTTAGATGCAAAAAATACCCTAACCAAAATGTCCCATAACCTGCAAGTAATGGGGTAATTGGAATTCTGGGAAGTAACAGGGACCCGCCCTTTGGATGAGCTGGGAGCACAGAGGCTTAACCCAGGAGACAGAATTTCCCCCGGGGCTGGTCACTGCCATGTGCACAGCGGTTGCTTCGGAGATGCTTACCATAATAAGGGGTCGTTGTGCGCCACCAGTCTGCAGAGACCAAAGGGAGGATTATTAGGAGGGGGACAGACAGGACTGGGTCATGAACCTGTAGTTGGTGCCAGGCACTGTGGGGTGAGAAGCTCCACGGCCAGAGGAGGGGGAGCCTTTCCTGAGCCCCAGTTGTGCCCTGGGAGGTCCACAAAGCGGCAGCAAGGTGGAGCCAGCTGCACGAGCAAGGCCAGTGCCCTCCGGACGCAGTGCCCTTTGGTATAAGCATGCCTATGGCCCTGAGCGGGGTGTGCCGGGAAAGGTCTCCGGTCTCCCATTACACGAAGTCCAGGGGATGCTTTCAGGCACAAAAGACTGCAGGAACCAGCAATATATAGAAATGAATGACAACAACAACACAAAGCCCACCTTCTGTTGGATGCAGTGAAACCATCTTAAGAGGAAAGTATATAGCAATCTAAGCATATTTAAAGAAGGAAGAACAAACCCAAATGAATAGTCTTATGTCACAATTATCAAAATTGGAAAAAGAAGAACAAATGAGGTCTTAAGTCAGCAGAAAGAGGGACATAATAAAGATCAGAGAAGAAATAAACAAAACTGAGAAGAATAAAACAATAGAAAAAATCAATGAAACCAAGGGCTGGTTCTTTGAGAAAATAAACAAAATAGATAAGCCTCTAGCCAGACTTATTAAGAGAAAAAGAGAATCAACACACATCAACAGAATCAGAAATGAGAAAGGAAACATCACGATGGACCCAACAGAAATACAAAGAATTATTAGAGAATACTATGAAAACCTGTATGCTAAGAAGCTGGAAAACCTAGAAAAAATGGACAACTTCCTAGAAAAATACAATCTTCCGAAACTGACCAAGGAAGAAACACAAAATCTAAACAAACCAATTACCAGCAAAGAAATTGAAGAGGTAATCAAAAAACTATCCAAGAAAAAAACACCTGGGCCAGATGGATTTAGCTCGGAATTTTATCAGACATACAGAAAAGATATAATACCCATTCTCCTTAAAGTTTTCCAAAAAATAGAAGAGGAGGGGATACTCCCAAACTCATTCTATGAAGCCAACATCAACCTAATACCAAAACCAGGCAAAGACCCCACCAGAAAAGAAAATTACAGACCAATATCCCAGATGAACGTAGATGCAAAAATACTCAAAAAATAATAGTAAACCAAATTCAAGAATACATCAAAAGGATCATACACCATGAACAAGTGGGATTCATCCCAGGGATGCAAGGATGGTACAACATTTGAAAATCCATCAAAATCATTCACCACGTAAACAAAAAGAAAGACAAAAACCACATAATCATCCCCATAGATGCTGAAAAAGCATTCGACAAAATTCAACATCCATTCATGATAAAAACTCTCAATAAAATGGGTATAGAGAGCAAGTACCTCAACATAATAAAGGCCATATACGATAAACCCATATCCAACATCATACTGAACATCGAGAAGCTGAAAGCTTTTCCTCTGAGATCGGGAACAAGACAGGGATGCCCACTATCCCCACTGTTATTCAACATAGTACTGGAGGTCCTTAGCCACAGCAATTAGACAAAACAAAGAAATACAAGGAATCCAGATTGGTAAAGAAGAAGTTAAACTGTCACTATTTGCAGATGACATGATATTGTACATAAAAAACCCTCAAGACTCCACCCCAAAACTAGTAGAACTGATATCGGAATACAGCAAAGTTGCAGGATACAAAATTAACACACAGAAATCTGTGGCTTTCCTGTACACTAACAATGAGCCAATAGACAGAGAAACCAGGAAAACAATTCCATTCACAATGCATCAAAAGAATAAAATACCTAGGAATAAACCTAACCAAAGAAGTGAAAGACCTATACCCTGAAAACTATAAGACACTCTTAAGAGAAATTAAAGAGGACACTAACAAATGGAAACTCATCCCATGCTCGGGGCTAGGAAGAATTAATATCGTCAAAATGGCCATCCTGCCCAAAGCAATATACAGATTTGATGCAATCCCTATCAAATTACCAGCAACATTCTTCAATGAACTGGAACAAATAGTTCAAAAATTCATATGGAACCACCAAAGACCCCAAATAGCCAACGCAATCCTGAGAAAGAAGAATAAAGTGGCAGGGATCTCACTTCCCAAATTCAAGCTCTACTATAAAGCCATAGTAATCAAGACAATTTGGTACTGGCACAAGTACAGGGCCACAGACCAGTGGAACAGATTAGAGACTCCAGACATTAACGCAAACATATATGGTCAATTAATATTCGATAAAGGAGCCATGGACATGCAATGGGGAAATGACAGTCTCTTCAACAGATGGTGCTGGCAAAACTGGACAGCTACATGAAAGAGAATGAAACGGGATCACCGTCTAACCCCATACACAAAAGTAAATTCAAAATGGATCAAAGACCTGAATGTAAGTCATGAAACCATAAAACTCTTAAAAAAAACATAGACAAAAATCTCTCGGACATAAACATGACTTCTTCATGAACATATCTCCCCAGGCAAGGAAAACAAAAGCAAAAATGAACAAGTGGGACTATATCAAGCTGAAATGCTTCTGAACAGCAAAGGACACCATCAATAGAACAAAAAGGTATCCTACAGTATGGGAGAATATATTCGTAAATTACAGATCCGATAAAGGCTTGACATCCAAAATATATAAAGAGCTCAGGCACCTCAACAAACAAAATGCAAATAATCCAATTAAAAAATAGGCAGAGGAGCTGAACAGACAGTTCTCCAAAGGAGAAATTCAGATGGCCAACAGACACATGAAAAGATGCTCCACATTGCTACTTATCAGAGAAATGCAAATTAAAACCACAATGAGATATCACCTCACACCAGTAAGGATCACCACCATCCAAAAGACAAACAACAACAAATGTTGACAAGGTTGTGGAGAAAGGGGAACCCTCCTACACTGCTGGTGGGAATGTAAATTTGTTCAACCATTGTGGAAAGCAATATGGAGGTTCCTCAAAATGCTCAAAATAGAAATACCATTTGACCCAGGAATTCCACTCCTAGGAATTTACCCTAAGAATGCAGCAGCCCAGTTTGAAAAAGACAGATGCACCCCTATGTTTATCGCAGCACTATTTACAATAGCCAAGAAATGGAAGCAACCTAAGTGTCCATCAGTAGATGAATGGATAAAGAAGAGGTGGTACATATACACAATGGAATATTATTCAGCCATAAGAAGAAAACAAATCCTACAATTTGCAACAACATTGATGGAGCTAGACGGTATTATGTTCACTGAAGTAAGCCAAGCGGAGAAAGACAAATACCAAATGATCTCACTCATCTGTGGAGTATAAGAACAAAAGAAAAACTAAAGGAACAAAACAGCAACAGAATCACAGAACCCAAGAAAGGACTGACAGTTACCAAAGGGAAAGAGACTGGGGAGAATGGGAGGATGGGGAGGGATAAGGGGGGGGAAGAAGAAAGGGGGTATTATGATTGGCATGTATAATGTGGGGGGTGGGGGAAAGGGGAGGGCTTTGCAACACGGAGAGGACAGGTGGTGATTCTGAAGTATCTTGCTGTGCTGATGGACAATGACTGTAGTGGGGTTTGTGGGGGGACTTGGGGTGGGAGAGAGCCTAGTAAACATAATGTTCTTCATGTAATTGTAGATTAATGAAAACAACAACAACAACAAAAACCATCGATTCAAATAAAAAAAAAAGAAGTGCTGGAGCCACATGGTGGTGAGGGTGTAGCACTCTTGGAGGTACTGAAAGCCTACAGGGCCAGACACGTTAACGTGGTGACTCAGATGGTAGCACAGGGCACAGAGAATGGCAGGCAGAGGAGCAGTGATATTTGCCATTTGGTCCCGTTCCGACACTCAGGCCCAGGACCCTGGTCTTAGTGCAGGGACCTGGCAGGTGAGTTGAGACACCACCTATACTCCCAGAAGACAAGGGACCAGGCTTCAAGTGCACATTGACGACCTCCTAGTTCATCTGAGGAAATAGCACTGTCAGCTCAGAACGAGGCACTGGGCCCGAGGTCAGCACAAGGGCAGGGTGCAGGTGTGGACACCACCCCAGGGAGAGGCAAGGCTATGTCCGAGGATTGGGGACGTGACACGCAGCACCCGCACAGAGTACTGCAGGAGGACCACGCTCTACTGGGCAGCCGGTTCTGAACATCAGGCCTCCTGCCCTGATTGGTGTCATTACAGGGCACCTCCTTCCTGTTCAAGAGAACCAGCAACCACAGCGCTTCCCCGAGGTTCAAATACATCCTCCTGCCACTTACTCTCCCTCCATCCCTGGGGAATATGAAGGCTAACATATGGCCCTGACTGGCATATCAGATCACCCATGGGCAGACATCAGGAGAAGGCACCTGTGCCAAGCAGGCTGCGCAGAGATTGTCCAGGAAAGGTAAGCATATGAACATGGTACACAGAGTCTCTGTTCTGGTGGGATGGAGACTCGGGGCTGGCAACTGCACCCCTGTGCAGAGAGCACGCACACTGTGGAGGTGATCCACAGGGAAACGTGGATGTAAGAAGTGTCCAGGGGGATATATAGTCACGGCTCTTCTAGATCCCGCTGCACTTGAAGCTGGTTTACCCCAAAACATCTGAATAGATGAGCCATTGAGCTCCCTTGCAGAGTCTGAGCTTTTGAGGAGGCTGCTGGTCATTTGCAAGGAAAGCACAGGGACAAATATATCTCATTGCTGGCAGGTGAAGGGAGCCCCGCTCATCAGATGGGATGGGGAGATCAGAGGGTCGGCCCAGGAGGCAAGAGTGTCACCCAGGCTTGGCCACTGCAATGCTGTGCGCTGATGCCTCAGGGTGCCCCTCCACTTACCAGTGAAAGGAGTCGTCGTGGTCCACCAGTCTGGAGAGAGACGACAAAGAGCATCAGAAGGAGGGGGCAGAACCCAGGTTGGGGCAGGGCCCTGAAGCTGGGGTGTCAGGCAGAGTGAGGACTGAGAAGCTCCCATGACTGAGTGTGGGGTGGGGGGTGGGGAAGCAGCCTGTCCCAGAGCTTGTCACAAGCCAGGTGCCCCTGGGGCGAGGCTCACCCAAAATGTCCTAAACATGTACACAATTGAGTTCTCTTCCAGCTTAAGACAGTTTGAGTGGATTTCTGTTAGGTGCACAAAATATCCTAACCAAATGTCCCATAACCTGCAAGTAATGGGGTTACTGGAATTCTGGGAGGTAACAGGGACCCGCCCTTTAGATGAGCTGGGAGCACAGAGGCTTAACCCAGGCGTCAGAATTTCCCCCGGAGCTGGTCACTGCCATGTGCACAGCTGATGCTTCGGAGATGCTTACCGTAAACAGGGGTCGTTGTGCGCCACCAGTCTGCAGAGACCAAAGGGAGGATTATTAGGAGGGGGACAGACAGGACTGGGTCATGAACCTGTAGCTGGTGCCAGGCACTCATGGGTGAGAAGGTCCACGGCCAGAGGAGGGGGAGCCTTTCCTGAGGCCCAGGTGTGCCCTGGCAGGTCCATAAAGTGGCAGCAAGGTGGAGCCAGCTGCACGAGCAAGGCCAGTGCCCTCCGGACGCAGTGCCCTTTGGTATAAGCATGCCTATGGCCCCGAGCGGGGTGTGCCGGGAAAGATCTCCGGTCTCCCATTACATGAAGTCCAGGGGATACTTTCAGGCACAAAAGACCCCAGGATCAAGCTCCCTCTGTCACTGTCACCAGCAGTGCTGGGAGGGGATGCTAGAGCCACGATCCTTCTATTCACGGCACCAGACAGGAAGAGGGACGTGTGTGGGCTCAACGGAAACCAAGTCGCGCACTACAGCCATCAGCGCAGGTGCTGGCGGGCAGGAAACCTCCACAGGCCCCTGGCTGGCGCTGCTGGCTGGGAGCCTTTGAGGGCCACAGGGAGAGGAGAGATACCCAGGGTTCAGGAGGCTGCAGGACTCACCTGGAGTGGTGGTGGACTGTGAATGGGAGGCTGTGGAGAGAGAAGATCAGGTCAGACACACTGCACAGAAGGCGGCTCGGGTGGAAGCACAGCTGGGGGGCTCGGAGCAGGTCAGACCCTCAGTCCATGCTCGTCCCCTGCCAGGGAGGGTGAGCCATGGCCACCCACAGCCCAGGGAGGTGCTCCCAGTGAGAGGTCTGGGCAGACCCCTTCCACTCCTGCCATCGTCAAGGGGGGCAGCTCTGCGTAGACATGTCATGACCCACTTTTCCCACAGACCAGTGGCCCACCTGTCAGCACTTCCCTGTCCACAGAGGCGACCTGACTGAGGCATCCTGTTTCAGGTGCAAATCCCACGTGTGATCGTTCAGGCCGGACCAGGGGCAATTAAAAGCTTTGCATGGCATGTGCCCTGGGGCACGTGGCCCTGGCATAGCAGCCTGGTATCCAGGCCGGGAATCCCGCTTCTGTGCAGGGACTTACACCTGGACTCAGAAGCCTTCCCCCGGCCAGGCCCAGCCATGAACACGCACTCTCACGTCCGCAATCCTAATCCACGTGCGTCTGTGCACTCACCCACTTCCAGCACTTTCTCTCTCCCCCTGCCTGCACCATCACAGTAGTGAGTACAAGTGGATGACTGCCAGGGGCACCCTTTGGCCTAATTTCCCACCACCCCACCTGGCAACAAGAACAAAATCAAGGTCACAGTCGGCAGTGAGCGAGGGAGCCATCAGGGAAACAGGAAGTGTAGAAGCTGCTGTGAGTCAGGGGCGCCCGACGGAGGGGGGACCCTGTCCTTGGAACCCAGTCCCACGGTAGGGACCCCAAAGAGCTAGGCCCACCTGAGCAGACGACCCCCGCGTCCTCCGAGTGGCCGCAGTTGTGCGAGTTCCAGCCGTTGTGGGGGCAGCTCCACAGGTAGGACTCGTGTCCTGAGCACCGCAGGTCATCCAGGACGATCGGGCCTGAGCCCTGCCCGAACCGGGCACTGCCGGGGGCCGACGTGGCCCAGCCACAGCCCAGCTGCCTGCACACCACGTTGGCGTCGTTGGTGTCCCAGCTGTCGTCACACACGGTGCCCCAGGAGCCTCGGTACAGGACCTCCACCCGGCCCTGACAGCGGTCACCGCCGTTCACCAGCCTCAGGGCCAAACCCGATTCGGACCCTACAGGGGGACACGGAAAGCTACACTCTCCTGGGTCTCCTGAAGGAACAGGCCCTGGGGTCTGGGTGGGATTCAGATCATCTACGGTCCCTGGCTTGTGGGTTTCGGGTGATGTTAGCCAGCAGTGGTGCTTGACAGAAGCCTCTCCATCATTCCTGACTCTCAAGGGGCAAACAATGAGGAGACTTAGCCGTGGGCTGAGCTCTGTGGTTCTCTGCCTCTTTTGCTAATGCCGTGCAATTCAAATGCTAAGCCCGGCCACGGGACTCAGGGGATAACGCCAGTGACTCAGGGGTTCACACCATCAGCCTGTGCCTGCTATGACCACAGAGATCTACCTGAGCCCCCTCCGCAGCACACCACCAGAGACAGCCTGCTCCCCACCAATGACCTGCCTGGCCCCAGGGCATAAGGGCTACAGCCTCAGAGGACTTATCCCGGATCCAGGGCCCCACACCATGGCCCTGACCCGAGTTCTAAAGTCTCCTGTCCGCTCAGCACTGACTTCTGTTGCTTTCAAGCCAAAAGCTTGCCCTGAGTCAAACACTCCACATTCCCCTGTACATGGGACAGTGGGCATGTGTGACTGTACCGTCATCTACCTGTGCATACTTAGAGACACCCATGGCCTGTGAGTGGCAAAAAAAATAAAACAGCAGAGTTGGGCGTCCCTGCAGAAACGTCACCTGACAAGCACACGACTTCACCAGACATCATGACCCCTCAGTGTTGCCCTGATCCTGGGTCGCTAGCTAACCAGATGGCCTAGGGAGCTGACAATGACCTGGGCCCCTGGCCTTCAGGTGGCTATGAAAGGAAGACGATCCACTCCTAACAACATATCTACATGGCCAGCCAGCTTGTGAAGAGAGGCCTGACATCATCACTCCATAGGGAAATGCCCGTCAAACCACAGTGGGATGCCCCCACACCTGGCTGGGTGGCCAGCATGAGAAAGACACACGATAATGATGTCGAGAACCAGACGTGCGTGATGCTGATGGACACACAAAATGGTCTAGTTGCTGTGGAAAGAACCTCAGCGCTCCCACAGTCAGTCAGCCATAGGATAGTCCCATGACCCTGCAAGAATACTCCGGCGTGTAAGACCACAATAACCGGACACATGCGCTCAAACGGCACCTGAGGGCATGTACTAGTGCTGAGCCTAATAGTGATATGGCAGTAAAAACCCAAATGTCCATCATTATATGAATAGATGGAGAAAATGTGGTCTAACCCTACAGCGGAGGAGTATTCAGTCATACAAAGGAAGGAAGCCATCAAACATGCTATGTCATACATGAAGCGTGAATGATGTACCAAGAGAACCCAGACACAAAAGGCAACCTATTACGTGATTGTGTCTGTGAGAAAATGATGAATAGACAAATCCATAGGGGCCCTAGTGGATGAGTAATTACCAGAGCAGAAAGGACCGTGTCTGTCTGGTAAGGAGCTGTGGGGTTTCAATGGGAGAGATCAAAAATGCTGGAGCCACATGGTGGTGAGGGTGTAGCACGCTGGGATGTACTGAAAGCCTACGGGAGCCGGACACGTTAACGTGGTGACTCGGATGGTAGCAGAGGGCACAGAGAATCGCAGGCAGAGGGACAGTCATATTTGCCATTTTCTGCCATTCTGAATCCCAGAACCAGGAGTCTGGTCTTAGTGCAGGGTCCTGGCAGGTGAGTTGAGACACCACCTGTACCCCTGGTAGACAAGGGACCAGGCTTCAAGGGCATATCAGGGACCTCCAAGTTCCCTGAGGAAATAGCACTGTCAGCTCAGAACCAGGCACTGGGACCGAGGTCAGCACAAGGGCAGGGTGAAGGTGTGGGTGGGCACCGTAGGGAGAGGCAAGGCTCTGCTCATGGATGGGGGAAACGACATGCAGCACCCACACAGAGTACTGAAAGAGGAACACATCCTACTGGGCAGCCAGTTCTGAACCGTGGGCATCCTGCCCTGATTGGTGTCATTACTGGACACGCCCTTAGTGTTCATGACAACCAGCAACCAAAGCGCTTCCCCAAGGTTCAAATACATCCTCCTGCCACTTACTCTCCCTCCATCCCCGGGGAATATGAAGGCTGACGTATGGGCCCTGACTGGCATATCAGGTCACACATGGACAGACGTCAGTAGAGGGCACCTGTGCCACCAGGATGCCCAGAGTCTATACAGGACCAGTCAGCCTGTGAACATGGGACACAGAGTCTCTCTCCTGGTGGGATTTAGACTCGGGGCTGGTAACTGCACCCCTGTGCAGAGAGCATTAATGCTGTGGAGGTGATCCACAGGGCAATGTGGATGCAAGATATGTCCAGGGAGACATACAGACATGTCTCTTCTGGATCCAGCTGCACCTGAAGCAAGTCATTACCCATAAATGTCCTGAATAGGTGAGCCGTTGAGCTCCCTTGCACAGTCTGAGCCTTTGAGGAGGCGTCTGGTCATTTGCAAGGAAAATACAGGGACAAATATATCCCATTGTTCGCAGGTGAAGGGAGCCCCGCTCATCAGATGGGCTGGGGAGGTCAGAGGGTCAGCCCAGGAGGCAGGAGGCTCACCCAGGCCTGGTCACTGCAATGCTGAGCGCTGATGCCTCAGGGTGCCCATCCACTTACCAGTGACAGGAGTCGTCGTGGTCCACCAGTCTGGACAGAGAGGACAGGGAGCATCAGAAGGAGGGGGCAGAACCCAGGTTGGGGCAGGGCCCTGAAGCTGGGGTGTCAGGCACACTGAGGACCGAGAAGCTCCCCTGACTGAGGGTGGGGTGGGGGGTGGGGAAGCAGCCTGTCCCAGAGCTTGTCACAAGCCAGGTGCCCCTGGGGCGAGGCTCACCCAAAATGTCCTAAACCTGTACGCAATTGAGTTCTCTTCCAGCTTAAGACAGTTTGAGTGGGTCTCTGTTAGGTGCAGAAAATATCCTAACCAAATGTCCCATAACCTGCAAGTAATGGGATAACTGGAATTCTGGGAGGTAATGGGGACCCCCCTTTGGATGAGCTGGGAGCACAGAGGCTTAACCCAGGAGTCAGAATTTCCCCCGGGGCTGGTCACTGCCATGTGCAGAGCTGATGCTTCGGAGATGCTTACCGTAAACAGGGGTCGTTGTGCGCCACCAGTCTGCAGAGACCAAAGGGAGGATTATTAGGAGGGGGACAGACAGGACTGGGTCATGAACCTGTAGCTGGTGCCAGGCACTCATGGGTGAGAAGGTCCACGGCCAGAGGAGGGGGAGCCTTTCCTGAGGCCCAGTTGTGCCCTGGGAGGTCCACAAAGCGGCAGCAAGGTGGAGCCAGCTGCACGAGCAAGGCCAGTGCCCTCCGGATGCAGTGCCCTTTGGTATAAGCATGCCTATGGCCCCGAGCGGGGTGTGCCGGGAAAGATCTCCGGTCTCCCATTACATGAAGTCCAGGGGATACTTTCAGGCACAAAAGACCGCAGGATCCAGCAATATATGGAAATAAATGACAACAACAACACAAAGCCCCACCTTCTGTTGGATGCAGTGAAACCATCTTAAAAGGAAAGTATACAGCAATCCAGGCATATTTAAAGAAAGAAGAACAAACCCAAATGAATCATCTAACGTCACAATTATCAAAATTGGAAAAAGAAGAACAAATGAGGTCTTAAGTCAGCAGAAAGAGGGAAATAATAAAGATCAGAGAAGAAATAAACCAAACTGAGAAAAATAAAACAATAGAAAAACTCAATGAAACCAAGGGCTGGTTCTTTGAGAAAATAAACAAAATAGAAAAGCCTCTAGCCAGATTTATTAAGAGAAAAAGAGAATCAACACACATCAACAGAATCAGAAATGAGAAAGGAAACATCACGATGGACCCAAAAGAAATACAAAGAATTATTAGAGACTACTATGAAAACCTGTATGCTAAGAAGCTGGAAAACGTAGAAATAATGGACAACTTCCTAGAAAACTACAATCTTCCAAGACTGACCAAGGAAGAAACACAAAATCTAAACAAACCAATTACCAGCAAAGAAATTGAAGAGGTAATCAAAAAACTACCCAAGAAAAAAACACCTGGGCCAGATAGATTTACTTCGGAATTTTATCAGACATACAGAAAAGATATAATACCCATTCTCCTTAAAGTTTTCCAAAAAATAGAAGAGGAGGGAATACTCCCAAACTCATTCTATGAAGCCAACATCACCCTAATACCAAAACCAGGCAAAGACCTCAACAAAAAAGAAAATTACAGACCAATATCCCTGATGAACATAGATGCAAAAATACTCAAAAAATCTTAGCAAACCGAATTCAAAAATATATCAAAAGGATCATACACCACGACCAAGTGGGATTCATCCCAGGGATGCAAGGATGGTACAACATTTGAAAATCCATCAAAATCATTCACAACGTAAACAAAAAGAAAGACAAAAACCACATGATCATCTCCATAGATGCTGAAAAAGCATTCGACAAAATTCAACATCCATTCATGATAAAAACTCTCAATAAAATGGGTATAGAGAGCAAGTACCTCAACATAATAAAGGCCATATATGATAAACCCGTATTCAACATCATACTGAACATCGAGAAGCTGAAAGCTTTTCCTCTGAGATCGGGAACAAGACAGGGATGCCCACTATCCCCACTGTTATTCAACATAGTACTGGAGGTCCTTAGCCACAGCAATTAGACAAAATAAAGAAATACAATGAATCCAGATTGGAAAAGAAGAAGTTAAACTGTCACTATTTGCAGATGACATGATACTGTACATAAAAAACCCTCAAGACTCCACTCCTAAACTAGTAGAACTGATATCGGAATACAGCAAAGTTGCAGGATACAAAATTAACACACAGAAATCTGTGGCTTTCCTATACACTAACAATGAACCAACAGAAAGAGAAATCAGGAAAACAACTCCATTCACAATGCATCAAAATCATAAAATACCTAGGAGTAAACCTAACCAAAGAAGTGAAAGACCTATACCCTGAACACTATAAGACACTCTTAAGAGAAATTAAAGAGGACCCTAACAAATGGAAACTCATCCCATGCTCGTGGCTAGGAAGAATTAATATCGTCAAAATGGCCATCCTGCCCAAAGCAATATACAGATTTGATGCAATCCCTATCAAATTACCAACAACATTCCTCAATGAAATGGAACAAATAGTTCAAAAATTCACATGGAACTCTCAAAGACCCCGAATAGCCAACACAGTCCTGAGAAAGAAGAATAAAGTGGCAGGAATTTCATTCCCCAACTTCAAGCTCTACTACAAAGCCATAGTAATCAAGACAATTTGGTACTGGCACAAGAACAGACCCACAGACCAGTAGAACAGATTAGAGACTCCAGACATTAAACCAAACATATATGGTCAATTAATATTCGATAAAGGAGCCATGGACATGCAATGGGGAAATGACAGTATCTTCAACAGATGGTGTTGGCAAAACTGGACAGCTACATGTAGGAGAATGAAACTGGATCACTGTCCAACCCCATACACAAAAGTAAATTCAAAATGGATCAAAGACCTGAATGTAAGTCATGAAACCATAAAACTCTTAAAAAAAACATAGGCAAAAATCTCTCGGACATAAACATGACTTCTTCATGAACATATCTCCCCAGGCAAGGAAAACAAAAGCAAAATGAACAAGTGGGACTATATCAAGCTGAAAAGCTTCTGAACAGCAAAGGACACCATCAATAGAACAAAAAGGAACCCTACAGTATGGGAGAATATATTCATAAATGACAGATCCGATAAAGGCTTGACATCCAAAATATATAAAGAACTCACCCACCTCAACAAACAAAATGCAAATAATCCAATTTAAAAATGGGCAGAGGAGCTGAACAGTTCTCCAAAGAAGAAATTCAGATGGCCAACAGACACATGAAAAGATGCTCCACATCGCTAGTTATCAGAGAAATGCAAATTAAAACCACAATGAGATATCACCTCACACCAGTAAGGATCGCCACCATCCAAAAGACAAACAACAACAAATGTTGGCGAGGTTGTGGAGAAAGGGGAACCCTCCTACACTGCTGGTGGGAATGTAAATTAGTTCAACCATTGTGGAAAGCAATATGGAGGTTCCTCAAAATGCTCAAAATAGAAATACCATTTGACCCAGGAATTCCACTCCTAGGAATTTACCCTAAGAATGCAGCAGCCCAGTTTGAAAAAGACAGATGCACCCCTATGTTTATCGCAGCACTATTTACAATAGCCAAGAAATGGAAGCAACCTAAGTGTCCATCAGTAGATGAATGGATAAAGAAGAGGTGGTACATACACACAATGGAATATTATTCAGCCATAAGAAGAAAACAAATCCTACAATTTGCAACAACATTGACGGAGCTAGAGGGTATTATGCTCAGCAAAGTAAGCCAAGCGGAGAAAGACAAATACCAAATGATCTCACTCATCTGTGGAGTATAAGAACAAAAGAAAAACTAAAGGAACAAAACAGCAGCAGAATCACAGAACCCAAGAAAGGACTGACAGTTACCAAAGGGAAAGAGACTGGGGAGAATGGGAAGATGGGGAGGGATAAGGGTGGGGAAGAAGAAAGGGGGTATTATGATTGGCATGTATAATGTGGGGGGTGGGGGAAAGGGGAGGGCTTTGCAACACAGAGAGGACAGGTGGTGATTCTGAAGTATCTTGTTGTGCTCAAGCACAATGACTGTAGTGGGGTTTGTGGGGGGACTTGGGGTGGGAGAGAGCCTAGTAAACATAATGTTCTTCATGTAATTGTAGATTAATGAAAACAACAACAACAACAAAAACCATCGATTCAAATAAAAAAAAGAAGTGCTGGAACCACATGGTGGTGAGGGTGTAGCACTCTTGGAGGTACTGAAAGCCTATGGGGCCAGACACGTTAACGTGGTGACTTGGATGGTAGCAGAGGGCACAGAGAATGGCAGGCAGAGGAGCAGTGATATTTGCCATTTGGTCCTGTTCCGACATCCAGGCCCAGGACCCTGGTCTTAGTGCAGGGTCCTGGCAGGTGAGTTGAGACACCACCTATACTCCCAGAAGACAAGGGACCAGGCTTCAAGTGCACATTGACGACCTCCGAGTTCATCTGAGGAAATAGCACTGTCAGCTCAGAACGAGGCACTGGGCCCGAGGTCAGCACAAGGGCAGGGTGCAGGTGTGGACACCACCCCAGGGAGAGGCAAGGCTATGTCCGAGGATTGGGGACGTGACACGCAGCACCCGCACAGAGTACTGCAGGAGGACCACGCTCTACTGGGCAGCCGGTTCTGAACCTCAGGCCTCCTGCCCTGTTGGTGTCATTACAGGACAGCCCCTTCCTGTTCAAGAGAAACAGCAACTAAAGCACTTCCCCAAGGTTCAAATACATCCTCCTGCCACTTACTCTCCCTCCATCCCTGGGGAATTTGAAGGCTGTCATATGGCCCTGACTGGCATATCAGGTCACACATGGACAGACGTCCGGAGAAGGCACCGGTGCCAAGCAGGCTGCGCAGAGATTGTCCAGAAAAGGTAAGCATATGAACATGGTACATAGAGTCTCCGTTCCGGTGGGATGGAGACTCGGGGTTGGCAACTGCACCCCTGTGCAGAGAGCACGCACACTGTGGAGGTGATCCACAGGGCACCCTGGATGTAAGAAGTGTCCAGGGGGATATATGGTCACGGCTCTTCTGGATCCCACTGCACCTGAAGCTGGTTGACCCCAAAATATCTGAATAGATGAGCCATTGAGCTCCCTTGCAGAGTCTGAGCCTTTGAGGAGGCTGCTGGTCATTTGCAAGGAAAGCACAGGGACAAATATATCCCATTGCTGGCAGGTGAAGGGAGCCCCGCTCATCAGATGGGATGGGGAGGTCAGAGGGTCAGCCCAGGAGGCAGAAGGGTCACTCAGGCTTGGCCACTGCAATGCTGTGCGCTGATGCCTCAGGGTGCCCCTCCACTTACCAGTGAAAGGAGTCATCGTGGTCCACCAGTCTAGAGAGAGAGGACAGGGAGCATCAGAAGGAGGGGGCAGAACCCAGGTTGGGGCAGGCCCTGAAGCTGGTGTGTCACGCACAGTGAGGACCAAGAAGCTCCCCTGACTGAGGTTGGGGTGGGAGGTGGGGAAGCAGCCTGTCCCAGAGCTTGTCACAAGCCAGGTGCCCCTGGGGCGAGGCTCACCCAAAATGTCCTAAACATGTACGCAATTGAGTTCTCTTCCAGCTTAAGACAGTTTGAGTGCATTTCTGTTAGGTGCAAAAAATATCCTAAGCAAAATGTCAGATAACCTCCAAGTAATGGGGTAACTGGAATTCTGGGAGGTAACGGGGACCCCCCTTTGGATGAGCTGGGAGCACAGAGGCTTAACCCAGGAGTCAGAATTTCCCCCGGGGCTGGTCACTGCCATGTGCACAGCGGTTGCTTCGGAGATGCTTACCGTAATAAGGGGTCGTTGTGCGCCACCAGTCTGCAAAGGCCAAAGGGAGGATTATTAGGAGGGGGACAGACAGGACTGGGTCATGAACCTGTAAGTGGTGCCAGGCACTGTGGGGCGAGAAGCTCCATGGCCGGAGGAGGGGGAGCCTTTCCTGAGCCCCAGTTGTGCCCTGGCAGGTCCACAAAGCAGCAGCAAGGTGTAGCCAGCTGCACGAGCAAGGCCAGTGCCCTCCAGACGCAGTGCCCTTTGGTAAAGGCATGCCTATGGCCCTGAGCGGGATGTGCCGGGAAAGGTCTCTGGTCTCCCATTACACGAAGCCCAGAGGATGCTTTCAAGCACAAAAGACCCCAGGATCAAGCTCCCTCTGTCACTGTCAGCAGCAGTGCTGGGAGGGGATGCTAGAGCCACGATGCTCCTATTCACGGCACCAGACAGGAAGAGGGACATGTGTGGGCTAAACGGAAACCAAGTCGCGCACTACAGCCATCAGCGCAGGTGCTGGCGGGCAGGAAACCTCCACAGGCCCCTGGCTGGCGCTGCTGGCTGGGAGCCTTTGAGGGCCACAGGGAGAGGAGAGATACCCAGGGTTCAGGAGGCTGCAGGACTCACCTGGAGTGGTGGTGGACTGTGAATGGGAGGCTGTGGAGAGAGAAGATCAGGTCAGACACACTGCACAGAAGGCGGCTCGGGTGCAAGCACAGCCGGGGGGCTCGGAGCAGGTCAGACCCTCAGTCCATGCTCGTCCCCTGCCAGGGAGGGTGAGCCATGGCCACCCACAGCCCAGGGAGGTGCTCCCAGTGAGAGGTCTGGGCAGACCCCTTCCACTCCTGCCATCGTCAAGGGGGGCAGCTCTGCGTAGACATGTCATGACCCACTTTTCCCATAGACCAGTGGCCCACCGGTCAGCACTTCCCTGTCCACAGAGGCGACCTGACTACCTGACTGAGGCATCCTGTTTCAGGTGCAAATCCCACATGTGATCGTTCAGGCCGGACCAGGGGCAATTAAAAGCTTTGCATGGCATGTGCCCTGGGGCCCGTGGCCCTGGCATAGCAGCCTGGTATCCAGGCCGGGAATCCCGCTTCTGTGCAGGGACTTACACCTGGACTCAGAAGCCTTCCCCCGGCCAGGCCCAGCCATGAACACGCACTCTCACGTCCGCAATCCTAATCCACGTGCGTCTGTGCACTCACCCACTTCCAGCACTTTCTCTCTCCCCCTGCCTGCACCATCACAGTAGTGAGTACAAGTGGATGACTGCCAGGGGCACCCTTTGGCCTAATTTCCCACCACCCCACCTGGCAACAAGAACAAAATCAAGGTCACTGTCGGCAGTGAGCGAGGGAGCCATCAGGGAAACAGGAAGTGTAGAAGCTGCTGTGAGTCAGGGGCGCCCGACGGAGGGGGGACCCTGTCCTTGGAACCCAGTCCCACGGTAGGGACCCCAAAGAGCTAGGCCCACCTGAGCAGATGACCCCCGCGTCCTCCGAGTGGCCGCAGTTGTGCGAGTTCCAGCCGTTGTGGGGGCAGCTCCACAGGTAGGACTCGTGTCCTGAGCACCGCAGGTCATCCAGGACGATCGGGCCTGAGCCCTGCCCGAACCGGGCACTGCCGGGGGCCGACGTGGCCCAGCCACAGCCCAGCTGCCTGCACACCACGTTGGCGTCGTTGGTGTCCCAGCTGTCGTCACACACGGTGCCCCAGGAGCCTCGGTACAGGACCTCCACCCGGCCCTGACAGCGGTCACCGCCGTTCACCAGCCTCAAGGCCAAACCCGATTCAGACCCTAAAGGGGGACATGGAAAGTTACACTCTCCTGGGTCTCCTGAAGGAACAGGCCCTGGGGTCTGGGTGGGATTCAGATTGACAGTCCCTGGCTTGTGGGTTTTGGGTGATGTTAGCCAGCAATGGTGCTTGACAGAAGCCTCTTCATCATTCTTGACTCTCCTGGGGCAAACAACGAGGAGACTTAGCCGTGGGCTGAGCTCTGTGTTTCTCTACCTCTTTTGCTAATGCCATGCAATTCAAATGCTAAGCCCGGCCACGGGACTCAGGGGATAACGCCAGTGACTCAGGGGTTCACACCATCAGCCTGTGCCTGCTATGACCACAGAGATCTACCTGAGCCCCCTCCGCAGCACACCACCAGAGACAGCCTGCTCCCCACCAATGACCTGCCTGGCCCCAGGGCATAAGGGCTACAGCCTCAGAGGACTTATCCCGGATCCAGGGCCCCACACCATGGCCCTGACTCGAGTTCTAAAGTCTCCTGTCCGCTCAGCACTGACTTCTGTTGCTTTCAAGCCAAAAGCTTGCCCTGAGTCAAACACACCACATTCCCCTGTACATGGGACAGTGGGCATGTGTGACTGTACCGTCATCTACCTGTGCATACTTAGAGACACCCATGGCCTGTGAGTGGCAAAAAAATAAAACAGCAGAGTTGGGCATCCCTGCAAAAACGTCACCTGACAAGCACATGACTTCGCCAGACATCATGACCCCTCAGTGTTGCCCTGATCCTGGGTCGCTAGTCAACCAGATGACCTAGGGTGCTGACAATTACCTGGGCCCTTGGCCTTCAGGTGGCTATTAAAGAAAGACGGTCCACTCCTAACAACATATGTCCATGCCCACCCAGCACGTGAAGAGAGGCCTGACATCATCACTCCATAGGGAAATGCCCGTCAAACCACAGTGGGACCCCACACACCTGCCTTGTAGGCTGGGATGGGAAAGACACACGATAACAAGCCATGTAAAGGACGTTGAGGAGCAGACACATGTATGACGCTGACGGTCACACAAAATGGTCTAGTTGCTGTGGAAAGATGCTCAGCGCTCCCACAGTCAGTCAGCCATAGGATAGTCCCATGGCCCTGCAAGAATACTCCGGCGTGTATGACCACAGTAACCGGACACAGGCGCTCAAACGGCACCTGAGGGCATGTACTAGTGCTGAGCCTAGTAGTGATACGGCAGTCAAAACCCAAATGTCCTTCAAGATATGAATAGATGGAGAAAATGTGGTCTAACTCTACAGCAGAGGAGCATTCAGTCATTCAAAGGAAGGAAGCCTTCAAACATGCTATGTCATACATGAAGCGTGAACGATGTACCAAGAGAACCCAGACACAAGAGGCAACCTATTACGTGATTGTGTCTATGAGAAAATGATGAATAGACAAATCCATAGGGGCCCTAGTGGATTAGTAATTACCAGCGCAGAAAGGACCATGTCTGTCTGGTAAGGAGCTGTGGGGTTTCACTGGGGGAGATCAAAAATGCTGGAGTCACATGGTGGTGAGGGTGTAGCACGCTGGGATGTACTGAAAGCCTACGGGAGCCGGACACGTTAACGTGGTGACTCGGATGGTAGCAGAGGGCACAGAGAATCGCAGGCAGAGGGACAGTCATATTTGCCATTTTGTCCCGTTCCAACTCCCAGGCCCAGGACCCTGGGCTTTGTGCAGGGCCCTGGCAGGTGAGTTGAGACACCACTTATCCCCCTGGAAGACAAGGGACCAGGCTTCAAGGGCACATCGTGGAACTCTGAGTTCACTGAGGAAATAGCACTGTCAGCTCAGAACCAGGCACTGGGCCCGAGGTCAGCACAAGGGCAGAGTGTAGGTGTGGGTGGGCACCCAAGGGAGAGGCAAGGCTCTGCCGGAGGACTGGGGAAGTGACACACAGCACCTGCACAGAGTACTGCAGGAGGACCACGTTCCACTGGGCAGCCAGTTCTGAACCTCGGGCCTCCTGCCCTCATTGTTGTCATTACAGGGCACCCCCTTCCTGTTCAAGAGAACCAGCAACCAAAGCGCTTCTCCGAGGTTCAAATACATCCTCCTGCCACTTACTCTCCCTCCGTCCCCGGGGAATATGAAGGCTGACATATGGGCCCTGACTGGCATATCAGGTCACACATGGACAGACATCAGAAGAAGGCACCTGTGCCACCAGGCTGCCCAGAGTCCGTCCAGGACTGGTCAGCCTGTGAACATCGGACACAGAGTCTCTCTCTTGGTGGGATTTACTCTCAGGACTGGCAACTGCACCCCTATTCAGAGAGCACGCAGATTGTAGGGGTGATCCAAGGGGCAATGTGGATGTAAGAAATGTCCAGGGACACATACACTAACGGCTCTTCTGGATCCAGCTGCACCTGAAGCCAGCATTACCCATAAATGTCCTGAATAGGTGAGCCATTGAGCTCCCTTGCAGAGTTTGAGCCTTTGAGGAGGCTTCCAGTCATTTGCAAGGAAAACCAGGGACAAATATAACCCACTGCCCACAGGTGAAGGGAGCCACACTCATCAGATGGGCCGGGGAGGTCAGAGGGTCAGCCCAGGAGGCAGGAGGGTCACCTAGGCCTGGTCTCTGCAATGCTGAGCACTTTTGCCTCAGGGTGCCAGTCCACTTACCAGTGATAGGAGTCGTCATGGTCCACCAGTCTGGAGAGAGAGGACAGGGAGCATCAGAAGGAGGGGGTAGATCCGAGATTGGGGCTGGGTCCTGAAGCTGGGGTGTCAGGCACAGTGAGGACCGAGAAGCTCCCATGACTGAGGGTGGGGTGGGCAGTGGTGAAGCAGCCTGTCCCAGAACTTGTCACAAGCCAGGTGCCCCTGGGGCGAGGCTCACCCAAAATGTCCTAAACATGTACGCAATTGAGTTCTCTTCCAGCTTAAGACAGTTTGAGTGCATTTCTGTTAGGTGCAAAAAATATCCTAACCAAAATGTCAGATAACCTCCAAGTTATGGGATAAGTGGAATTCTGGGAGGTAACGGGGTCCCCCCTTTGGATGAGCTGGGAGCACAGAGGCTTAACCCAGGTGTCAGAATTTCCCCCGGGGCTGGTCACTGCCATGTGCACAGCTGATGCTTCGGAGATGCTTACCGTAAACAGGGGTCGTTGTGCGCCACCAGTCTGCAGAGACCAAAGGGAGGATTATTAGGAGGGGGACAGACAGGACTGGGTCATGAACCTGTAGCTGGTGCCAGGCACTGGGGGGTGAGAAGCTCCACGGCCAGAGGAGGGGGAGCCTTTCCTGAGGCCCAAGTGTGCGTGCCCTGGCAGGTCCACAAAGCGGCAACAAGGTGGAGCCAGCTGCACAAGCAAGGCCAGTGCCCTCCGGACGCAGTGCCCTTTGGTATAAGCATACCTATGGCCCTGAGCGGGGTGTGCCGGGAAAGGTCCCTGGTCTCCCATTATACGATGTCCAGAGGATGCTTTCAAGCACAAAAGACCCCAGGATCGAGCTCCCTCTGTCACTGTCACCAGCAGTGCTGGGAGGGGATGCTAGAGCCACGATGCTCCTATTCACGGCACCAGACAGGAAGAGGGACGTGGGTGGGCTCAACAGAAACCGATTCCTGCATTTCAGTGATCAGTGCAGGTGCTGGCGGGCAGAAAACATTTACTGTCCCCCCTGTTGTTGCTGGTTGGGAGCCTTTGAGGGCCACAGGGAGAGGAGAGATACCCAGGGATCAGGAGGCTGCAGGACTCACCTGGAGTGGTGGTGGACTGTGAATGGGAGGCTGTGGAGAGAGAAGATCAGGTCAGACACACTGCACAGAAGGCGGCTCGGGTGGAAGCACAGCCGGGGGGCTCGGAGCAGGTCAGACCCTCAGTCCATGCTCGTCCCCTGCCAGGGAGGGTGACGCAGTGGCCACCCACAGCCCTGGAAGGTGCTCCCAGTGGGAGGTCTGGGCAAACCCCTTCCACTCCTGCCATTGTCCAGGGGATCAGCTCTGTGTAGACATGTCATGACCCACTTTTCCCTTATACCAGTGGCCCACCTGTCAGCATGTCCCTGTCCACAGAGGCGACCTGACTGAGGAATCCTGTTCCAGGTGCAAATCTAATGTATGATCATTCAGTCCTGACCAGAGGCAATTACAATCTTTGCCTGGCATGCGCCCTGGGGTCATGTGGCCCTGGCCCAGCAGGCCTGGTATACAGCCTGGGAATCCCACTTCTGTGCAGTGAATTATACCTGGTCTCAGTAACCCACTATGGCCTAGACTTGACCATGAACACTCAGGTCTGCCATCCTAGCACACGTGTGACTGTGCACACACCCCCTTCCAGCACCTTCTTCCCTCTGCCTATACCATAATTCTAGTGAGTACAGGCAGATGGTCACTTCTAGAGGCACCCATTGTCCCAACTCACCACCACCCCATCTGGCAACCAGAACAAATCCAAGGTCCACTGGTAGCTGTGAGCGAAGTAGCCATCAGGGAAACAGGAAATGTAGAAGCCGCTATGAGTTAGGGAGTCTCAATTGAGGGGGGACCCTGTCCTTGGAAACCAGCCCCATGACAGGGTCACCAAAGAGCTAGGCCCACTGAGCAGATGACCCCCGCGTCCTCCGAGTGGCCACAGTTGTGCGAGTTCCAGCCGTTGTGGGGGCAGCTCCACAGGTAGTAGTCATGTCCTGAGCACCGCAGGTCATCCAGGACGATCGGGCCTGAGCCCTGCCCGAACCGGGCACTGCCGGGGGCCGCCGTGGCCCAGCCACAGCCCAGCTGCCTGCACACCACGTTGACGTCATTGGTGTCCCAGCTGTCATCACACACGGTGCCCCAGGTGTCTCGGTACAGGACCTCTACCCGGCCCTGACAGCGGTCACTTCCATTCATCAGCCTCAGGGCCAAACCTGATGCCATCCCTAGTTGAAGGCATAGCATTTCCCTTGTTGAGGGAATAGTTCCCTGGCCTCTACTGCATTCAGAGTTCTTAATCATAGGCAAAGATCCCTGAGACAATGTCTATCTAGACTGTGCTTTTAATAGCCTTAATCAGTGTTGCAATGATCAGGAGGGTGAAAATATATCTCAGTTTGCATCCTGGAGATGATCAAGAGACCATTCGCCTATTCCTCCTCTGTGCAATCCATGTGACAGGGAACCTAGGACTTCCCTATGCTCCCTGTGACAGGGAACCTAGGACTCTCCTATGCTGAGCAGAATTCTCATAGACCAGGATATCCCAGGAGGAGTTCTGACATTTGTTTGAGGCTCTGAAGTTAACCTGGACCACATTCTGCACATGCTCCTCCTCACCCCATAGGCACGTCTTGAGTTTATCAGAGTTGTGGAGATGGCAAAGCTGGTACTGTGGTCTAGGAACAGATCTCCAAGACCACACAGGCTCTTGGAGACCCCACATTCTGACTGATCCCTCTCCACCCCCAGGACATGGACAATGAAGAAGACTTCCACTCAATCCAGTCTCTGGGTCATAAGGGATCTCCCTTTGCCCTACCTGCTCACAATTCTCCCTCACAGCATGTCCTATATTTCCCAGGTAGGAAACAAAGCCATGGATATACGTGACATTATGAAGTGCAGAGAAGGACCCCTATAAATTTGCCACTTACCTATCACATCAGCACTCCCAGTATTTTCTGTAGTTGTCTCTGCATATACATAAGTAGAAGAAAAAAAAAACCAGAAAATATAAAGTTAGGATTCCTCTGAGGAGAGTCAAGGAGTGAAAGCACACTTGAATCTGCTAAGATGTTATATCCAATCTGGATGTTTTCCTTTCTGTATGACTTTGGAAAAAGTCCTCAAAGCTGTCTCGCTCCAAGTCTTTTAATTGCCAAAAGTTACCTTTTTGGGGGAAATACCCATGGCCCACTGACTGACACTGTTTCTGACCTTCCCATGTGTGACCTATGTAGGGCTCCAGAGTTTGGATGCAAAAAGAACTTTTCTCCTCCTTATGTTTCTAATTGGTTTCTCTTATTTGATTGCATTGGCTAGTATCACTTCTACAATGTTGAAAAGCCGGTCGGTGTCTGAGGGCATATTTGCCTTGTTTTATAACTTAGTGAAAATGCTTCTAATGTTTCTCCATTAAGTAAGATTCTGGCTTTAAACCTATTGTTTTCCTATGCTTCAAGGAGCCATGGTACTTGTCCAAAGACTGAGCAAGAGCCTACTTGGTGCCAGGGCTTAAAGAGATGACCTGAGAGCTACTCTTAACCCACTGCAACCAGAAATTAGAGAACAGGAATACAAAGAATCTGAGGCACAGAGAGAAAAAAGGATCTCCAGGAATGAAAGAATATTGAGAGAATTATGTGACAAATCCAAATGGAACAATATGCACATTATAGGGGGACCAGAAGAAGGAGAGAGAAAAATGGACAGAAAGTGTCTTTGAGGAAGTAATTGCTGAAAACTTCACCAATCTGGGGAAGGAGACAGTCTCTCAGCCATGGAGGTGCACATATCTCCCAACACAAGGGAGCCAAGGAGGACAACACCAAGATATATAATAATTAAAATGACAAAGAGCAAGGATAAGGACAGACTGTTAAAAGCAGCCAGAGAGAGAAAGAAGATCACATACAAAGGAAAACCCATCAGGCTATCATCAGGCTTCTCAGCAGAAACATTACAGGCCAGAAGGGAGTGGCATGATATATTTAATGCAATGAAGCACAAGGGATTCAAACCAAGATTACTCTATCTGGCAAGATTATCATTTAAATTTGAAGGAGGGATTAAACAATTTCCAGAGAAGCAAAACCTGAGAGAATTTACCTCCCACAAGCCATCTCTACAGTGTATCTTAGAGGGATGCTATAGATGGAAGAGTTCCTAAGGATGAATAGCTATCACCAGAAGAAATAAAATCATAATAAAGGAAGTAGACCAATTAATCACTAAGCAGATGCAAAATCAAATCAACCACCCCCAAAGTCACTGAAGAGATAGACAAAGAGTACAAAATATGATACCTAATATAAAAAGAATGGAGGAGGAAGAAAAAGGAGGGGGGAGAAAAGAACCTTTAGATTGTGTTTTTAATAACATACTAAGTGAGTTAAGTTAGATTCTAAGATAGTACAGAAGTTACCCTTGGACCTTTGGTAACCATGAATCTAAAGCATGTAATGGAAAAAAATACATACCTATCGATAATCACCCTAAATGTAAATCTTCTGAATGCACCAATCAAAAGTCATAGAGTCACTGAATCGTTTAAAAAAAGACCTGTCTATATTCTGCCTACAAGAGACTCACTTCAAACCCAAAGACATACACAGACTAAAAGTGAAGGGATGGAGAAAGATATTTCATGCAACTAACAGGGAGAAAAGAGCAGAGGTTGCAGTACTTGTATTCAGACAAAATAGACTTCAAAACAAAGAAAGTAACAAGAGACAAAGAAGGACATTACATATTAATAAAGGGGTCAGTCCAACAAGAGGATATAACCATTATAAATATCCATGCACGAAACACAGAAGCACCTACATATGTAAATCAAACACTAACCAAATTGAAGAGGTAAACAGAATGCAATGCATTCATTTTTGGAGACCAGACAGAAAATAAGTAAGGAGACAGAGGCACTGAACAACACATTAGAACAGATGGACCGAACAGACATCTACAGAACACTCCACCTAAAAGCAGCAGGATACACATTCTTAAGTGCACATGAAACATTTTCAAGAATAAATCATATACCAGGCCACAAAAAGAGCCTCAGTAAATTCAAAAAGATCGAAATTGAGCCAACCAGCTTCTCAGACCACAAAGGTATGAAACTAGAAATAAATTACACAAAGAAAACAAAAAGCCCACAAACACATGGAGACTTAACAACATGCTCCTAAATAACCAATGGATCAATGACCAGAAACAGAAATCAAGCAATATATGGAGACAAATGACAACAATAACTCAACACCACAAAATCTGTGGGATGCTGCAAAGGCCGTGCTAAGAGGGAAGTATATTGCAATACAGGCCTGCCTCAGGAAAGAAGAACAATCCCATGTAGAGTCTAAACTCACAATTAATGAAACTAGAAAAAGAACAATAAATGAGGCCCAAAGTTAGCAGAAGGAAGGACATAATAAAGATTAGAGCAGAAATAAATAAAATTGAGAAGAATCAAACAATAGAAAGAATCAATGAAAGCAGGAGCTGGTTCTTTGAGAAAATGAACAAAATAGATAAACCCCTAGCCAGACTTATCAAGAAAAAAAGAGAGTCTACACACATAAACAGAATCAGAAATGAGAAAGGAAAAATCACTATGGATACCACATAAATACAAAGAATTATTAGAGAATACTGTGGAAAATTATATACTAACAAACTGGACAACCTAGAAGAAATGGACAACTTTCTACAAAAATACAACCTTCCAAAGCTGACCCAGGAAGAAACAGAAAATTTGAACAGACCAATTACCAACAATGAAATTAAATTGATAATCAAAAAACTACCTAAGAACAAAAGCCTGGACCAGATGGCCTCACCACTGAGTTTTACCAAACATTTAGTGAAGACCTAATACCCATCCTCCTTAAAGTTTTCCAAAAAGTAGAAGAGGAGGGAATACTTCCAAACTCATTCTATGAGGCCAGGGTCACTCTAGTAACAAAACCAGACAAAGACATCAGAAAAAAAGAAAATTTCAGACCAATATCCATAATGAACATAGATGTAAAAATACTCAACAAAATGTTAGCAAATTGAATTACAAAATACATTAAAAAAAAAGAGATCATCCATCATGATCAAGTGGGATTCATCCCAGCGATGCAAGGATGGTAAATATTCGAAAATCCATCAACATCATCCACTACGTCAACAAAAAGAAGGACAAAAACCACATGATCATCACCATAGATGCCAAAAAAGCATTCAACAAAATTCAGCATCCATTCATGATAAAAACTCTCAACAAAACAGGTATAGAGAGCAAGTACCTCAACATAATAAAGGCCATATATGACAAACCCACAGCCAACATCATATTTAACAGCAAGAAGCTGAAAGCTTTTCCTTTAAGATTGGAAACAAGACAAGGAGGCCCACTCTCCTCACTGTTATTCAACATAGTACTGAAGGTAGGTCCTAGCCACAGCAATCAGACAACACAAAGAAATAAAAGGCATCCAGATTGGTAAGGAAGAAGTTAAACTGTCACTGTTTGCAGATGACAGGATATTGTACATGGAAAACCCTAAAGACTGCACTCCAAAACTACTAGAACTAATAACTGAATTCAGCAAAGTTGAGGGATACAAAATTAATACACAGAAATCTATTGCATTCCTATATACTAATGATGAACTAGCAGAAAGAGAAATCAAGAGAACAACTCCACTCACAATTGCATCAAAAAGAATAAAATACCTAGGAAAAATCCTAAACAAGGAAGTGAAAGACCTATACCCTGAAAACTACAAGACACTCATGAGAAAAATTGAAGAAGATACCAATAAATGGAAATACATCCCATGCTCATGAATAGGAAGAAATAATATTGTCAAAATGGCCATCCTACGTAAAGCAATCTACACATTCAATGCAATCCCTATCAAAATAACAATGGCATTCTTCAATAAACTAGACCAAATAGTTCTAAAATTCATATGGAACCACAAAAGATACTGAATAGCCAAAGCAACCCTGGGAAGGAAGAATAAAGTTGGGGGGACTATGCTCCCTGACTTCAAGCTCTACTACAAAGCCACAGTAATCAAGACAATTTGGTACTGACACAAGAACAGACAGACACATACATCAACAGAAGAGCAACAGACTCACAGATTTCAATAGAGAGTCCAGATAAAAACCTAAGCATATATGGTCAACTAATATACGATAAAGGAGCCACAGATATACAATGGTGAAATCACAGTCCCTTCAACAACTGGTTTTGGCAAAACAGGACAGCTACATGTAAGAGAATGAAACTGGATTATTGTCATACAGAAAAGTAAACTCAAAATGGATCAAAGACCTGAGTGTAAGTCATGAAACCATAAAACTCTTAGAAAAAAGCATAGGCAAAAAAGTCTTGAATATAAACATGAGCAACTTTTTCCTGAACGTATCTCCTCAGGCAAGGAAAACAAAAAGCAAAAATGAACAAATGGGACTACATCAAGCTAAAATGCTTCTGCACAGCAAAGGACACCATCAGTAGAACAAAAAGTCACCTACAGTATGAGAGAATATATTTGTAAACGACATATCTGACAAGGTGTTAACATCCAAAATACATGAAGAACTCATGCATCTCCACTCCCAAAAAGCAAATAACACAATCAAAAAATGGGTGGAGGATATGAACAGACAATTCTCCAAAGAAGAAATTCAGATGGCCAACAGGTACATGAAAAGATGCTCCACATCACTAATTATCAGGGAAATGCAAATTAAAACCACAATGAGATATCACCTCACACCAGTTAGGACGGCCGACATTGAAAAGACTAAGAACAATAAATGCTGGTGAAGATGTGGAGAAAAGGGGAACCCAACTACACTGCTGGTGGGAATGTAAGCTAGTTCAACCCTTGTGGAAAGCAATACAGAGATTCCTCAAAAACTAAAAATAGATACCATTTTACCTGGGAATTCCACCCCTAGGAATTTACCCAAAGACAACAAGTTCTTAGGTTCAAAAAGACATATGCACCCCTGTTTATCACAGCACTATTTACAATAGCTAAGAAATGGAAGCAACCTAAGTGTCCATCAGTAGATGAATGGATAAAGAAGAGGTGGTACATATACACAATGGAATATTATTCAGCCCTAAGAAGAAAACAAATCCTACCGTTTGCAACAACATGGATGGAGCTGGAGGGTATTATGCTCAGTGAAATAAGCCAGGTGGAGAAAGACAAGTACCAAATGATTTCACTCATCTGTGGAGTGTACTGAAGGAACAAAACAGCAACAAACTTACAGATTTCAAGAAGGGACTAGAGGTTACCAAAGGGAATGGGTGAGGGAGGGCAGGTGGGGAGGCAGGGAGAAGGGGATTGAGGGGCATTATAATTAGTACACATGGTATGTAGGGGGAGTCATGGGGAAGACAGTGCAGCACAGAGAAGACAAGTAGTGTCTCTGTGGCATCTTACTACACTGATGGGCAGTGACTGCAATGGGATGTGGGGGGGACTTGATAATATGGGTGAATGTAGTAACCACATTGTTTTTCATGTGAAAACTTCATGAGAGTGTATATCAATGATACGTTAATAAAAAACAAAGTAACAACAACAACAAGATGTCATTCAATAGTGGCCCTCATTGGAGGAGGGTTGGCCCTCTGCTTCCTCATCTTTGAAAAGTCGCCGAAATCAGAGATCCAGACGTCCCACCCACTGCTAAAAGGCTGGGTTTCTCTTGTGAAACAGAATTCATCTCTGTCACTCCTCCAGCCCCCGTTCAATGCTAGGATGCCACCAGGGACACTCTTTGCTCCTGTCATCTGTCATCATCTCCCGCCTCCTCTGCTTGCACAGTTTGTCCAAAAAATCACACAGTTGATTAACAGGCTCGCCTTAACCGGGAGTTTGAACTTCAGATACCAACTGCCTATTTCTCATGTGAAACACATTCTTAAGTGACTGGTCCCCACCATGATGGAGACAGCCTTCCTGAGAAGATGGCCCCAACTAGGAAGGAAGGTGGTTTCCAATGGGCAGCCCTGGATGCCCAAAGGAGCCCACTCCACAGTGACTGCTTGGAGGGCCACACGCTCTTGGAGCACCCGTTCTCGGACGGTGGTTGGATTACCGGGGTCACATCCTGTGCCTGGTGGCACATGTACATACCGTCCACATAGCCAATGCCAGACCTTGCTCTCAAGATGGACAATTTAACTAGAAGCTCCCCTCTGGGGGACAGAAAATGGCTGGTAAGGGTTTTTTTGTGTGTGGATTAAAGGAACCCCTGGTGCCTGGACACCTAGCAGCACTCTGTGAACAAAAGACAAAGGTGGCGCTGACATTTGCTCAGTTGTCAGTGAGAACTGTTGTCTTTCACTAGGGGTGTGATGTCTCTTGCTTGTCATTTAGTCCCTGGTAAAGAGAGCATATTGGCGACTCCTCAGTTTAATTTGGGCAGAGATTTAAGGCTTACGGACCAGAAGTCTCTAATCTTCCCCTGCCTATAAAAGGAGGAGAGAGCGCCACTTAGGCAGGTATGTGGCCAGCCCGGGAAGGGACAATGGCTAACACTACTCATCAGAATGAGTCCCCTGGGTAACTGCATCAGCAAGTGCTGGAGGGCACTGAGCCTGCAAGCTGCCTGAACCACTTGCCAGAGCTTAGGTGTTGTGCAAATCACTTGCCTTCTCTGAGCCTCCATTTCTTTATCTTTGGAAAAGGTCTCTAACACCTGCCCTCGAACATCAAATAAGACATGACGTAGAGTGATCCATGGAAACGGCATGCACTACGAGGTTGAGGACAGCAGGAGCCTGTGTCCTCGGAGTGGTGCAGGTGACAGTGTGACGCAGTGTCTGCACTACCTGAGCACATGACCCAGGCATCTTCCCTGTGGGCGCACTCATGGCTGCACCGCCCACTGTGGGGGCAACTTGACGGGAAGGGATCCCATCCTGAGCAGTGCACCTCTCCCAAGAGCATGTGCCCCGAGCTCTGACCAAAGGGGCCCCACCTGGGGCCGACACTGACAAGCCACAGCCCAGCTCCCGACTGACGACACCTGCACCCCGGGTGCCCCAGCAGCCTGGGTACTTACTGGACCTCCTTGCAGCCCTCACACCCATCACTCCCATTCACCAGCCTCAGGGGCAAACCGGCACTGACACAGTGGGAAACCCTTGTCCTCACATTCTCCGCCCACGTCTGCTCCCCCCCAGAACCCCCTGTTCTCCTTCCTCTGATCCCCTGCTCTGCCTCCTTCACAGATTTTTCTTCTGACTGGGGACCTTAGGCATCGTCTGTCTCCCAAGCACAGCCTTACCTCTCTTCTCACTCCATCCTTCCCCAACGGAGGACCTCATGTACTCTGGGAGCCATCCAGGGAGGGGACCCCCAAACCCACCTCTCCAGGGCTGATCAGCTCTGACTCCCCAGCCCCAAGCTCTAGACCAACACTTCCAACACTTCCTGGATATGCTCCCACCACCCGCCAGCCCACACTCGACATGGTGCCTTCTCTGCATTTGAATTGATGGTGTCCCCATCAGCCATGTTGGAAACTTGGTTTTCATCTCTGATTGCTCCTTGTCCTCACCTCTTATATCCAACCCATATCCAAGGTCGTCTTTCCTCTTATTCTGGCTGCCATTTTGCTAGGCGAGCTCTTCCTGTCCCTGAACTTGGCCTGCCCCTGGAGCCTCCCCGCTGAACTCCCTGCGCCCATTCCTCCTATTGTCAGTCCAACATGTATGGAGGGCTTAGTCTGGGTCCAGCCCTGTGCTCACAGGGTGCTCTGTCTCCCCCAGACTGTCCCAAGTTTTCTCTTTATAAAGTACAGATATGTTCAACTTACTTTCTAATTAAAATGTGTCAGTGTACTCTCCACTCCCATCAAGATCATGGCACAGATGGCATGTGCCCAGGGGTGGGCCTCGACTCACCTTTCAGGCAGCCTGTGTGGGGCTGAGCCAGCCTGATTCCCGCCACAATGGGCACCATGAAACCACCCTGCTGCCCCACCCACAGTGGTCGTGCAAGAAAAGCAGACAGCAGGTGCTGAAGGCCCAGCCCAGCATCCTGACCGCAGGAGCTGAATGCTGGGGCTGCCTTTTCAACAGCTAGTGTGAGGTTATGAGACATTTGTGGTCACAGGCGACCAGAGAGGTGTGGTGGGATGGGGGATAAGGCGGCCAGCTGTTGCCATGGTTACTCTAGGGGAGGGGAAAGGAGGGGGAAGAAAGGCCAACTGGACCATTTCTAGGTTATTCCCAAAGTGCATTCCTCAGCCTTTCTTGCTGTCGCCTCCCCGTCATTCATTCCTGTGAACGGTCCCTGGGGAAGAGCTCTCGGTCTTTCTGCCTCAGTCTGGCCCCTGCTGGGCATCAATCACCAGAAAGCTGTCCCTCAAGTCCCTCCCAGGCCATTTCTGGATTTTCAGGGCATGCTCGGCAGGGCAGGGGTTGGCCTCCACAGAAGCAAGGATTCCATGGCAGGCTCAGCTGTCCCACAGCAGCACATAAAGGACCCTGACATGTCACATGTGGTGCAACGTGGGCACACTCTCACTGCAGAGAATGAGAAGCAGTGGACGGAGGCGAAGGCATCAGCCACAGTGAGGAATGAGAGGCTCCACTACCTGGGAGAGATCTCAGGGGGAGCCCCAGTTGTGCCCTGGGGGGTCCACAAGGCGGCAACACGGTGGAGCCAGCTGCACGAGCAAGGCCAGTGCCCTCCAGACGCAGTGCCCTTTGGTATAAGCATGCCTATGGCCCCGAGCGGGGTGTGCCGGGAAAGGTCTCTGGTCTCCCATTACACGAAGCCCAGAGGATGCTTTCAAGCACCAAAGACCCAGGATCGAGCTCCCTCTGTCACTGTCACCAGCAGTGCTGGGAGGGGATGCTAGAGCCACGATGCTCCTATTCACGGCACCAGACAGGTAGAGGGACATATGTGGGCTCAACGGAAACCGACTCGTGCACTACAGCCATCAGCGCAGGTGCTGGCGGGCAGGAAACCTCCACAGGCCCCTGGCTGGCGCTGCTGGCTGGGAGCCTTTGAGGGCCACAGGGAGAGGAGAGATACCCAGGGTTCAGGAGGCTGCAGGACTCACCTGGAGTGGTGGTGGACTGTGAATGGGAGGCTGTGGAGAGAGAAGATCAGGTCAGACACACTGCACAGAAGGCGGCTCGGGTGCAAGCACAGCCGGGGGGCTCGGAGCAGGTCAGACCCTCAGTCCATGCTCGTCCCCTGCCAGGGAGGGTGACGCAGTGGCCACCCACAGCCCAGGGAGGTGCTCCCAGTGAGAGGTCTGGGCAGACCCCTTCCACTCCTGCCATCGTCAAGAGGGGCAGCTCTGCGTAGACATGTCATGACCCACTTTTCCCACAGACCGGTGGCCCACCTGTCAGCATGTTCCTGTCCAACGAGGCCATCTGACTCAGGTGTCCTGTTCCAGGTGCAAATCCCACGTGGCATCGTTCAGGCATGACCAGAGGCAATTACAAACTTTGCCTTGCCTTCCCCCTGGGGGCACGTGGCCCTGGCACAGCAGGCCTGGTATCCAGGCCGGGAATCCCGCTTCTATGCAGGGACTTACACCTGGACTCAGAACCCTGGCCTTGGGGGCCCTGCCATGAACACGCACTCTCACGTCCGCAATCCTAATCCACGTGCGTCTGTGCACTCACCCACTTCCAGCACTTCTTCTCTCCCCCTGCCTGCACCATCACACTAGTGAGTACAAATGCATGATAACTGCCAGGGGCACCCTTTGGCCTAATTCACCATGGCTCCACCTGGCAACCAGAACAAAACCAAGGTCACTGTCGGCGGTGAGCGAGGGAGCCATCAGGGAAACAGGAAGTGTAGAAGCTGCTGTGAGTCAGGGGTTTCCGACAGAGGGGGGACCCTGTCCTTGGAACCCAGTCCCACGGTAGGGACCCCAAAGAGCTAGGCCCACCTGAGCAGACGACCCCCGCGTCCTCCGAGTGGCCGCAGTTGTGCGAGTTCCAGCCGTTGTGGGGGCAGCTCCACAGGTAGGACTCGTGTCCTGAGCACCGCAGGTCATCCAGGACGATCGGGCCTGAGCCCTGCCCGAACCGGGCACTGCCGGGGGCCGACGTGGCCCAGCCACAGCCCAGCTGCCTGCACACCACGTTGGCGTCGTTGGTGTCCCAGCTGTCGTCACACACGGTGCCCCAGGAGCCTCGGTACAGGACCTCCACCCGGCCCTGACAGCGGTCACCGCCGTTCACCAGCCTCAGGGCCAAATCTAGAGACAGGAACAGAGATTCCACTGTCTGACCCATCTGAGGGACAGAGCTAAAAGTCCCTGGCTCTACAGTGGTGTTTGGTCAACCTGGTGTTTTGAGGGGCCTTTGCGGCAACCTCCATTTCTGTTCCTGTTTCTACCTCTGGCCTGACCCCCCGAATCTGGTTCCAGTGGCATCAGCTAGTCCTGCCCATGGAACACCCCTGCCCTGGTTGGGATGCCTGTCATGCCAGCTCTCTGATGGGGAGTACTTCCCACTGAGAAACAAGAGCAATGTTTGGCATCCACAGTAGAGCTAGACCTGCTCGTAAAGCCCCCACATCCCTGCACCTCCTGCCTCTGCACTTGTGACAGCTCCTTTCCTTCCTAACACATGCCTGACACGCTGATTTTTAAAGCCAAATCATGGCAGACAGCTTGGCCATTTCCCAACATGGGAACCTCAGATCATAATCAAGATCTTTACATGTATTTACATGTATCATCTTAGTTCTTAGAACAGCCCCACGGGGAAACTGAGTTCCAGGAGGTTGACCAAGACCACCTGACTGTAAATGACAAGGGGGGGACCTGAACTCAGGCAGTGCTCGTAACCATTTCACTATTCTGCCTCCTGGTACTTTTTTAACACTTGAACTTCTTGGCTCAAGTCATGGTCTGTGCTTTTGCACAAGTGGACACACACATGTACACACAGGAATATAGTGAGATCAGGAAATAGTGAGCAGAAGTTACCATTTAAAGCATCAACCGAGGCAGAGAGACCAACTGTGTTCCCAGCACTTGCTGAAGATTCTGGAAAAGAAGAGAAGAAGTAAGTGGTTCATACAGAGTGTCAGTTAGGTGCTACTGTGCCCACCCGCCACTGCTGCCTGCTGACTGGCTGTATCCCCTGCTGGACGCCCAGTGGACCAGCCTCGGGGGCAGACGTCATGGGGAAGAGGTGGGCTGGACAGAGGCTGGCATGGAGGCTCAGGGCCTGTGTTCTGGTCAGTGTGGAACACCCTGAGGGCCCAGGTGGACCCTGTCAGAGGAGATCCTTCCTGCCCTACGTCTAAAGCCCAGCAGGGTTCTCTGCAGCATCCCTCCTGAGCCCTTGGGGTTAGCCTTGGGCCTCAGGACCACCAGCCCCAAAGTTTAGATAGAGTTACCAGCAACTGTAGTCGCGGTCTCCATAAAAATGGTTTCCGTGGCGTCTGCCAGTTGTGTTACCGAAACTACAAGAGAAAAGTCCAAATCAGAGCACATCTGAAAACAAGCATTAAATCTGACCCCACTGCTAACTGAAACAGGAAGGGGCTGCATTACACTTCATGTTGGGCCTGTCACTCATTAACTAATTCACTCAGCAAATACGGTCTGATCTCTGACTGCACATGAGACACTGCACTGAAAGTTGGGGAGAAAGGACAGGTCCATCATAGAGGGTGAGGCTCAGTTCTCTGCAGCTCAGAGGCTACTCAGCAGCCAGACTTAATTCCCAATGCTTTGGAAATTAAATCAATTAAACCAATAATTTGGTCTTGACCTATGAGGAACCCGGAGTGGCAGGGGTGAGGGAATCTCAGCAGGAGCAGATTACAGGCTTGGGACAAGGGCAGGAGGGATCCAGCCAGTAGCCGATATTTCAAGTGGGTTTGGAAGAGGACATAGACATATATCAAGAAAAAAATGGGGTGAGCATGGAGAATATAGTCAATGATTCTGTAACATCTTTCTACGGTGAAAGATAGAAACCACACTAGAGGGGGTGAGGATTTAATAATATGGGTGACTGATGAACCACTGTGCTATACATTTGAAACCAACGTAAGATTGTGTACCAAAGAGACTTCAAAAAAAAAAACTTCAACTTCCACTCTAACCACCCAAATTGTGTGGTGGTTATGAGATAATGAGCCCCAAACCTGCTTACACCAGTTGTACTTGGCATTAAATTAAATTAAATTAAATATTAAGTAAATCGATGAAATATGAGTACAAAAAGAAAGATATCTTTCTATAAAGATAAGGCTGAATGTTTTGGAAATCAGTTGCTAAAAGCAGGCGAGTGAGACAGCAAAAAGCAGAAGAAAGAGTAAAACAATAGGGGAACTTCTGCATTCATACTGCTTTGCTAACATCTTTCAATTTATGCTCCACTGTAGAGAAACTGAAATTAGAACCTATACTATGGAAAATGGGTGTGGTTGATGCAAAATGACACTGCAGGACTACATAAGGCCCAGGAGAGAAAGGCCTACAGCAACAAAATATGAATCCAAGTGTATTTATAAAAGTTTTCAGTAGAAATGAAACATTTCAAGTATGTATGTATCGTATTTTATGATTCCCCATCTTAAACAATATTTCTGAATAACCAACTAACTTTTTCTCATTAGGAAAGAGTTATTTTAGAGCAGTGATGGTTCTCAAAGGGGATTTCATGGACCAGCAGCACCAGCCAGGACCTGGGAACTCCTTTAAAATGCTAATTCTTAGGCCTCCCACAGATTGATGAATCTCTGGACATGGTGCCCAACATTACATGTTTTCACAAGCATGTCACTGATCCACAGTGTTTGGCAGCAATTGTAAAGGAAATGTAACAGCAATTTCGACAGAGTGGTAAGGAACCATTCATTCAATAGCTGCTAACTGAGCACCTACTGGAAGCTAGACTCCCCCGGGCAGGGGCAGTACTGAAATTACAGGATGCCCCACTGCCCTTGGGAAATCTGCTGTAGTGGGTGAGACGTACAGGTCGGCAATCAGAGAACAGGGGACTGCTGAGGGGTGTCCAGGAGCCTTGCAGAGAATTACACCTGACCTGCTGGCACTGCACCAGGAAGGACCAGCAGATGTGAGCCAGGCAGCGGAGAAGACATGGGTTAAACGGGCTTTGAGGAGGTCAAATAAAGCACCCCTTCAAAATATCCTTACAAGAATAAGACTACAGCTCTGTGCAAAGCCTCTTGGCCATCTCCTGGCAGATGAGGAGATGAACCAGGTTTCTGGAGGAAGGACTGAATATAGAAATGTCAGTCATTCTAAACCAATTTATAGGTTTACTAGAATTCCCATTAGAAGGTTTTCTGTTTTATTCATTGGTTCTTTTAAAAATGATTCTTAAGTTCATCAGGGAAAATAAAGACTACAAATAACTGATACATTGTTGAAAGGAAAAAATACTGAGGGGGCAAGAGTTGGGGCGGCTTGGAGATGGGGTATTTGCACACCCACGAATCTGGGAGGCAGATGATGTGGATGAAAATTCTGGCTAGCAGAGCTTATTCTCCAAACTTGAGCAAGTCGTTTAACCTCATTCAGTCTTCATTTTCTCTCCTGTAAAAAGGTAATTATACTAACTACTTCATAAGGTTATCCTGAAAAGAAAACCAGAAAAAAATATCAAGTGCTTAGTGTACTGTTGGTCATGTAGGTGGCATTTGAAAATTTATTATTAGCTCTGAAAATTCTCAGAATCAAACTGTAAGAATTAGAATATAGAAAAAAATATTTTACATATTTGCTTCACACTAGAAAGCAAAATAATTTTCAGAACTAAAGAACTAGATAGTTTTTTTAACACACAGAAATGAGAAACTAATGGAATGTGTACCTGATTTCTATAAGACATTTCTAGATTTAAAATCAATAGGAAATCACAAAGGAAAATAGCATTTAAGTACATAAAAACATAAATATTGGGGTGGAAAAAATCAAAATCCAAATTAAAAGGCAAACAAACTGGGAAAATATGTCATCAATAGAAAGGACAGAGTATTAATATCCAAATCATATAGTAAGTTTGTATAAATCAGCAAGGAAGTCACTAACTTTCAAAAACAAGTGGACAAACATATGAATAGACTTCATGTTCAAGGAAAAGGAATATAAATGATTTTAAAACATTCATCCCCACTATAAGCAAATAAATGCAAATTAAAATAACCATACTATTTTTCATCCAGCAATTTTGCCAAGATTTTTGAATAATAATACTCAGAGCTGGTGACAGTGTAGAAAATTGCCACTCTTGTTTTGGTATGTTTTTGGAAAATAATCAATCAACATGTTTGAAAAGCCTTAAAGATGATCAACTTTTGACTCCTTAATTTCACTTCTAACAATCTGGCCAAAGGAAATAATAATTTATATAATATGGATAAAGATGTATGGACAAATACGATCTTCACAGTAATATCCATTATAGGAAGAACGTGGAAGAGGGTAGAGACAATAGGGAGAGACTGGTCGAAAGGCACAGCCTTTCAGCTCTAAGATGAATAAAGTCTGAGGACCTAATATAAAACAAGTTGAATTTTTTAGAAAGAAACTGAAATAATCTCAATGTCCAAAAATTGTAAATGGCACATTAAAATGTTCAGAGTGTAAAGGTAAACTCTAGGGGAAAAAAAAGTATGTTAAATGGTATCACTTACAAACCTAGGTAACTTGAAAGAAATACACCACATTTAACAAGAGCAGTCTTGGGTGATAGGACTATGGGTTAAAAAGTGGTGGCTTGAAGCTAAATGGGGAGATGGGGTGATAGATTATGTAGGAGGCAGATGCTTTGGACTGGGAGGGGCGTCTGGTTGTAGGCTAAAAGAAAAGAACAAGAAGGAGGGAAATTAAGATAAAGAAAGCTAACGAGGCTAACGTTAGAGGAAGCAGGGAGGGAAGAAGGGGCAGAGTAAAGATGGCAAAGGTGAGGAGGGGCTCGTATTTTTAGCAGTTACTACATTCTGGGCTTCGAGCTAAGGGCTAGCATCCCATTTTATGTTCACTGACCCTCTGTGGTAGAGTGGTTACACACATCTATTTTACAGACAAGAAATCCAGGGCTCCGAGAGGGAAAACCACTTGTCAGAGGTCACACAGCCACTAAGCAGAGAAACTCAGTCAAGCACAGCAACCCCAGAGCTAAAATGTGCATAGTTCTGCTCTGCTGCCTCCCAAATTCAAATGAAAACCATGAGATTCCATTTTAACTTAATAAAAAGGCAAAATGCTTTAAAAACAATGATAAGCAGTAATGGAGAGAATGTGGTTAATACTGCTTCTGCATATTTCCTGTATATAAGGAAATAGAGATACTGCTCAGGACCTGAGATGAGGGCGGGCAGTGGGGGGCAGCTGCCCCGCACCCGCTCCCCTGCAGAGCCATGGAGCCCGATGCTGGAGCTCTCAGGCTAGTCCATTAGCGGCAGTGAGAGGCCGGCTCTCTGTTAGGCTCTTGATGGTGCAAGATGTTGTGTCAGGGACTAAATGAGCAAGACATTGTCCCTACCCTCCAGCACAGCAGGATCCCTAGGAAAGTCCACACACAGGAAACTCAGTGCAAGAGCTAAGATGCAACAGGAGAATAACACTGGTAACCACAGGATGCCACACTGCACATGCGTGTGTGTCCATGTGTGCACCCGTCTGTGCGTGTGTCTATGTATGTGACCGTGTGTGTTGATAGTATGTCAGAGAAATTCCTGAATGGGATGCCACCCCTATGGTATTTAAAAATAGGAGCTAGATTCAGCCAGATGAAGGCGGGGAAAGGACAGGAAGAGCAAGACTGCCTTCCAGGTAGATGGGACGGCGTGAGTGCAGACACCAGGGCCTGAGGTGGCATTATCAGAGGGCCGGATGTGGGGTGGGCAGGCTGCTCTGTACCCCAAGATGGTGAGCTTCAACGTTTCCTGGAAAAGAGGCAGCACAGGCACAATCGGGGAGTAGAGAATGGGTTGGAGCTCATGGGGCGCCAGAGCACAGGTGGCTGTTGCCCAGCAGAGTGAGGTGAGAAGGGGCAGGAGAAGCCGGCCAGGTGGGGCTGCGGGCTCCGGATGCCAGGCAGCGGTGGTGGACTTTCTCCTCGATCTGAAACACTCGGCACTTAGACCCGACTGAGTCACATAATGCCGAGAGGTGAGTTTGTGCCATGAAGGCGAGTCAAAGGGAAGGGAGCTATCTGACTCTGTGTGGCCTGTTACGTGTCCAAAGTGCACCCCTCCCCAATCCAAATGTCACGCACAGTAAAGATATCTGCACAATGCCTGAAGTACCCCTGTCAGATTTTCTCCTGAAGGCTTTCACCCTTGCCCAAACCCTGATAAACTGTGGAAAGCGTGCATATAAGGATTAACAACCTGCTAGGAATTAGTTTGCAAGCAATTTTCACTTCCTATGGCAAAACACTGGCCTTGAACAGTAGGACCAAGGGAAGTTAAGTTCAAAACAATTTTCAGATTAACTTTATAGAGTCAGGGAAAAGTTGTCGAGCTAATACAGAGGGGTCCCATATACGCCACCCAATTTCCCACAGTGTCAGCAGCTCACGGCGCTGTAGTTGTCATGACTACCGACCCACACTAATATATTCCTATTAACTAAACTCCAGGCTTTGTTTAGATTTCACCAGTTTTCCTTCTTTCTGTTCTGGGGTCCCATCCAGGATACCACCTTGCATTTCAGAAGTTATATTAGGATAAAACATTAGGACAATGCCTAGAACAGTAGCAGTGAAGGCTCCTAGGCAGCCTCTATGTGCCAGACACGGGATGGGTGACCTCATGTTGTCCAACCCTATGAGGTGGGAGCACGATCCCACTTTATGAATGAGTAAACTGAGGCTTGCAGAGCCCTTAGAGCTAGAAAATAGCAGAGAAAAGCACGGGAGGAGCAGGAGGGGTTCTCCAGCCCCTCCAGCCCTGCACAAACCTGGCACAAGAGTTGGTGCAAAGACGGGAACCAAGATGGGTACCTGCTCTGGTGATTCTCCCAGCACCGAGCGTGGGCCTGGGCAAGCTCCAGGCTGCGCCTAACGCCGCAGTTCATCCCTGCTCTTTGCAAGGAACAGCAAGGGTGAACGGGCCGAAACTGCCAGCCGAATGCCAGCTGGCCCCTCCAGGTTCAAATCCTGGCCCCGTTGCTCACCAGCTGCTGACCTTGGACCAGCCGTGTAACCTTTCTAAGCCTCAGTTTCCTCATCTGCAATGTGGAAATAATGACACCAACTTTGGGGTTGTCAGCAAATTTAGACAAGAGAATATAGGTACACTGCCTAGCGGAGTGCCAGGTTCAGAGTAAGCACTTTGCAGGGGAGTTAATTCCCACCTCTAAACTGCAAATAGAGGCAACCCCATGCCTGCGTGTGCATGTCTGTGTGTGTGCACACCCACAGCAGGGTAGTGAAACTACGAGTTCCCTCAAACCAAGAGCGCTGCTGCCTTAAGCTCCTCTGTAGATAAGACAGGGCGGTTTGCTCCCTAAGGACTGACATGAGTCCTAGGTCGCTTCTCAGAGCCAGGGCCAAGTTCAGGATTAACCTTCTACTGATAAAAGCTGGAGCTAAAAATACTGCCTCCTATTTTCAAAAATTCTGAGGGAGACACAGCTTCCAGCCCTCAGGCTGCCCAGACCCAATACCCGCTGATGTCCTCCGGGCAGGCAGGGAAAGTGGCCGTCCTCTGTCAGCTGGCCCACCGGCGTCACCATGCTGTACACACATCTCACGCAATGCGGGCTTGCTCCCGCTCATCAGAGCTTGATTTGGGGGTGCTTCTTTCATGACAGCAATTTCCCAAATGAACCTTTCAGAGCTTCCCCTATAATAAAGCCTGGATATGGGAGGGAGAGTTCTGGACGTTATCTGGAAATTCAAATACTTGCCCTGTCTTCTGAAATTTGCAAAAGTGGCAACAGGTAACACCAGAGGAAAAGGGGAGGAGTGTTGGAAGGGAAGAAAGAAGGAAGAAATGAAGGAAGGGCTGAAGGGAGAGGAGGAAAGGGGAGAAAGGAGAGAGAAAAGATGCCAGACAGCTGACCAGACAGAAAGACAGAGAGAGAGAAACAGCAAGAGACCGACTAGGCAGGCTGGCTAATCATCCTGTTCACTTAGTACCTCGGTAAAATGACATTGAGAGTCACACCGATTTTCCTTTGGCTCTTCCATGGATACCGTATCACTTGACACTCCAAGGACACAAAGAGATGCTTGAGTTACTAAGCTTCAACTCACGTATCTAAAGCAGTGAGTGACAGACACAAACCTGAAATCATAATCTTATCTGTGCTCAGCTACCTGACTTGATTTTGCTCAGTAAATATTAATAATCAAGCCAGACACCTGCAGAAAGAAGCCACATAATGAGCACTTACAGGACAATCTTTTCTGCCCATTTTCATTGTATGCAAACTACATGTTTAAAACTAGTTATGACAAAGTTTTAGGGCCTCTTCATAATACACATACATTTTCCTTTAACTTCAGGAATTTTTCTAAGACTAATCATTTCCTTAATTGAGTGACTTACTGAAAACGTTGACATGACTGAACTTTTGAACTACAACCATTGAATTTTTCAGCCAGAAAGAAAACAAAACCAAAGCCATCCTTCTGAATAATTGCAATTATAATTACCAACAAAGAATTGCCTCCTCCTTGGTACAAAATTCCCCTTGAGATGGAAAGTCTAGCACCACAGAACAAGTAGATAGAATTTAGAATTTACCATGATTTGGATTTGAAGAGCAAAATTAACAAACATAATAATCAGATATAATACCTGCAGATAGAACTTGACTCAGTAAAAGACTCATTTGAAGGATGACCGTGGAGATCCCCATTTTGCTGGGTTCTTCTCAATTCAAATAAAAATACCCTGACATTTATAGATTCCTAGCTGAAAGGAGGTGTGTCCTCTGGGGTGGTATATATCTACTGCTGCCATAAATCAATATAAAGGAAGTGAGGGATTTTGCTAACAGTTGATAGCTAATCTGTGGGAACAACTTAGGTGTGTTGGGTTGATTGTCGTATGAACCGTTGGCTATCGCCCAGCTGCAGAGGCACTGACATTAGTGAGACCATTTCCAACTTCCTTCTTGGGGAATCAGGAAGACTTTCAAGTGCTCCCTGAATATAGGCTTAATTTTAATCTTGGAGAATTTGAATTAACTAATGGGAAGCCTGCCCCAAGGTGCGGGACAGAGCAGGATGTGGGCTGCTGGGCAAACACAAGACCTGGTGCCAAGGGGAAAATCATCTCTTTGGGATGATTTGTCCTGGCAGGCATCCTCTCATTAGCCCCTTGCCTTGGAAAAATGAGGATGGCATTAGTAAGGATGTGACTGGAAAGCCGAAGAAATCAGGGCGACTCCATGGATCCCTGGGGCCCACTCTAGCTTTGGCCACCGTCTTCTAGACCTCACACTAATTCATAGCATGGGGTCTGAGGGACATGTGACCTCAAACTGAATCACCTCCAACTATTTCACAGGTTTTTGTTGTCCTTGGCATTCACACTGTATGATACTTGGAGCTTGGCAGACCCACGAAACCTGTCCCTGACCTCCTCCTACCTTGCACACAACCCCCCTCCTTGGGTTTGTTAGGTAGATATCATTTGCCCTTTGGGACTCCCAGTCCTTATCACCAGACTCTGGTAAACCGCCCACAGTCTACCAAGAGGGATGCCTGTTATTTGGTTTTATAAAAATGCTCTTCATCGTTGGTAATTCTTGGTTAGGAGCATATGACTTTGCAGAATTTACCTGTTATCCTGGCCTGGAGGAGTAGTGTCCTGCCTCTCAGCTGAGACACCGAGGGTATCAGATGACACCTTGGCTTCCTTGCCATGAGCTGTTAACCCATAGTCTCCCGGTGCTTCATTCTGGAAGGACACCAAGCCTCGTATCAGCCGCCAATCAGAATGTAGGTCTGGACATTTCCATGTGAAGTTACATTCAGCCTTTAATTTCTTTTTTAGTCCTTCTCCCCTTGATGAGAACAGGCACATTTCCATAGGATAGCCTCTTTGTTTTTTGTTTTCTTACTGTCAGCCCAACAACTGATAAGTATCAAGTGACAAGAGAACAAATATACACATCTGCTAAGGAAAGCCCAAGACTGGACAGCAGATTGGATTTTTTTTATAGGTAGTTATAATTGTTTGATGCCTGGAGTGCTGGGCTAAAAACAATCATGACGCTGGGTCTGGGATCATTAACACAAGTGCCGTGATGGATTAGTAATGTCTGCCTTGAGCATAGCACAGAAAACTGGTGTAGGAGTACTAAATATCTATGAAGAAGAAGATGGTAAAAAGTGTCCTTTCTCCATAGAAACACACTACGTGGTCTGAGAGACTGGTTGGTGACAGGTACAATGCGGGGGTAATAAGTATTAATACAAGTTTCTATGGGAAAAAGCATCTAACTCAGAGGGCAGGGGCAGATTCTCAGAGGTGACACCTAAACTGAGTCTTGAAATACAAGCAGGTGTTATGTGGCAACCAGTAGTGGGAAGACTGGGTGAGGAAGAGGTGTGACTTCCTATGACTGTGAAAATGGAGGTGGGGGTGGGGGGCACCCTGCTAGGAGACTGCGGAGCAAGCACCTCCAAAACCTCAGCCCAGACCAGGAACATCCTTCTTCATAAAAGGGGCTTGTGAGCTTTTTGTTCAGAAGACACGGGAAAGAAGGAAGTGGAGAGAATTACCTGTCATTTCAAAGCCACCTGGGGATGCATTCCAGGTGGGAAAATGGGTCATGTTAGTGGAGCAGGGAGGAGGTGGAGGTCCCGGACGTGCAGGAGGAACACAACGGGGCCAAGGGCCACCTGCCACCACCGTGTGAGCTCTTCCTCACCAAGGATCCCACCTCGCCCAAGGCCATTTGGGTGGTTCATAAGGCCCTGCTCAGAGAGGTCTTCCTCTTGTGTGAAGAGGAGGGTTCTGGGGGACCACCCCCCCAACAGCATCTGCTCCCTCTCAGAGTACCACCTTTCGCTGCCTGCTGGATAGAAGCATCTGCTTCCACCACATGTCTGGGTGGAACACCAGAGCTAAGAGCTCCATTTACTAACCAAAAAAACTGCCTTAAGAACAACAGGAAGAAGGAGAAACTCATTAAAACTCCAAGACTTGGCAGCCCGGCCCCAAAGGACATTCCCCAGGCAAATGTCTTCTTGGCGACCACCTGCTCTCACAAACTCCAGAAGGTACAGAACCAAGCGCTTGGCCTCAGCCCTGGAGGCATGGCCTGCCAGGGAAGGAACTCCTGTGGGGGTCCCACATGGCTCTTTTTCCTAAGCAAGAACCCCTTCCTAAATTGAAATTCATGGGTAAGCCCCAAAATATCCAACAGGTCAGTGGAACCCCTCTGATTGTGGTGGTGGGATGGGTGCGAGGGGGGTCCCCTGCCGGCTCAGCCGACTCTTCCTTCTCTCTGACACCCCATCCTCTCCCTCTCCCCCATACATCTCCTCCCGCAGGGCAGCCTGCGGGCAGAGGTGGGATTTCCCCGATGGAATCCAGTCCTCCTTTATGGGACAGGGAACCGGAGGCCCAGCGAGGCTCCTGAGGTTGCCAGGGGCTCTTCCATGACCCTGAGCTGGGGTCCCAGGTAGACTCCCCAGAGCAGGCAACTGCTCTCAAGGGAGGCTGCCTGGCCCCTTTTCCAGAGGTTGGCTCTACCCAGAGACAAGTGCCCTGCCTGCCATCCTAGGAAGCTGGAGGCAGCACAGGAACCCCCATCTCTATGGGGTCTCTCATCTCTTAGCCGGGGAGCCCTGTGACCTGGGGCAACTGAGGGGCTTTGGCTGAGGGTAGACCAGGAGCCTGGGTGGGAAGAGGTGGGGAGCTTCAGCATCTTCGGGTATCACTGCCACGGGTTTGCTGCCAGGAACTGGGTCCCGGACGTCTGTGGCTCCATTCCAGGTGTCGGGTTGACCCCCCAAAATGATTTCACCCTGGCTGAGTAGCATGCCATAATTCTTAGCCATTGTTACTACTGTAACCCTTCAGGCACTGTGCATACAATGCTTACAATGCTATCGAGCTTTGCCCTCAGACAGCCTGTCTTCCCAACTAGGCCTGAAGGGTCCCCACCACACCCCAGCTCCACCATGACTGGCCAGCGAAGATGAGTCCACCATTTCCTGCTGCTGCTCTGTAATCACAGTTACTGAAGCACAACAGGCACTTGGTGGGCAGGGCTATCAAAGGTGGGTATCAAGGGCAGCCCAGCCCCCAGCCCTACTTTCCAGAATCATCAACATGCAGCCTTGAGCTGGGGACACTGAGGTCCAGTGGGGAAAGTGACATGCAGAGCCAGACCCGTGTCCAGGGCAGCACTCACAGTGGAAACAGCCTGCCAGCAGGATGATAGAGAGCAGGTGATATAGCTCACTGTTCATCAGGATGCAATCCAATTGCAGAAACTTCCAGAAATAAGCACAGCCCTCTAATGACCCTTGAAAACCCAAGTCTGATCATGTTCTTCCCATCTTCCTGAGTAATGCCAAAAGCCGTCACTATGCTTTACAAGGCCTCACATTACTGGCCCCTACAGCCTGTCTTCCATTCCCAGGCCAACCTAGTGATAGTGAAGCCTCAGGGCCTTTGCACATGCTGTTTCCTCTACGTGAAAAACTTTTCTCCCAGAAATCTGCAAGTTTGCTACCTCCTTCCTTCCATTTTTTTTTTTTCTGATATATCATCTCCCTTCAGCCTTCTGATTATCTCTCCCCAGAACTTCCTAGCCCCTTCTTGGCTCACCATTCTCCACAGCATTTCTCACCATCTGGCCTCCTTATATTTTACTTCTTTATTCTTTTGCCTGTCTGCTTCTACTAAAATGCAAGCTCTTTGGGGTGGAGATTTTTGTCTGTTTTGCTCCCTGTTGTATCCCTAGGATCTAAAACAATATTTACCATGTAGCAGGTGCTCAAGAAATATTTGCAGATGAATTGACTGAATGAGTGTGAGCAGATCTGGAAGATCAGGACTCTTCGCACAGAAGGAGCACCACATCAAAGGGGGTGAGGGATGGTGGGGACAGCTGTTTCAGGAAGGGCCTCATGCCGGGGGGGAGCATCATGGAGTGTTGGCCTTTTCAAGCTCAAGTCACCCCAGGGCTATCAGGTGGGCCCTAGGAAATCCAGGTAGACTAATTACACTCACCAGACACAATCTGTGAGCCAGGAGACCAAGTCACTCATTTACAATAGGAGTATACTTTGGCTCCAGAATTAATCTGCTTGAGAAACTAAATTATATACCAGTAGTTTGGTGAGCAGAGAGGGAGAATAAGGAAACTGGGTGGCATCCAAAGGAAACTCTTATCAAGATAATGGAGGCTGTCATTGTCTTTCTTGGGAAGTCTCTGCATGAAGAGGTGTTCTGGGCACCTCTAAATGCTTGTCGTCATGACTCACGTCCCAAATCCCAGGCATGTGGCCCCTGGTATGTAAGAGACATGGGACACTCTTTAAACAAGCCATCTCCAACCCAAGCATGGGTGAGCTCGGGCCATGCCATTTCATTTCATTACATAATTATTTGTGTTCAAGTGGCTTTAGAAGGCCAGTATTTGGTAGTTTTTTTGCTAAGTGGAAAGCTGGAGTTGAGTTACTTTAGGAGGAGTCCTGCGGTCCAAACGGGCTGATGATGGGTCACTCTACCCAGAGGATGTCCTGAGCTATGAGACAGTCCCTCCTCCCCAAGCCCTTCAACACCTTCAGCCAAGCCTGGGAAATGACACAGTGGGAGGGATGCACAGGAACCAAAGACACCACCAGTATGTATACACACAATCTAGAAAGACCGAACAACTAGGTAAACTAAACATGATTAAATGCACCCCAAATCAGATCTGCCCTTGAGTCTAAGAATCAACTGCACCCATCCTGGATGGTGTTATTTTACACCAAGCATGTGTTAAAAACAACTACAGGGTTAGAGCTGATGGGAAATGTCATGGGAATCCAGTGGAATAAGGTGCCCCCAAAAGCAATTAGATCTGAGGATGTCCCAATGGCTACATGAGGACCTGAATTGGGGAGCACCCAGACCCCTCTGCACGGACCAGAACATGCCTTGAAGACTCACTGAGGTTCATCCATATACTCAGTGCACACCACTGGTTCTCAAAGTGTGGTTCCTGGGCGGGGACCCCTGCCCACCCTGTCCCAGCATCACCACCTGAGAACTTGCTGGACCTGCAAATCCTCAGGCTGCAGAGTGGGCCCAGCCGTCTGTCTTTTAACAGGACCTCCAGGGGCCCCAAGGCTCACTCAGCAAGAGGGACGTGTGTCCTGAGCAATCCTGCAGGGAGCACTGCCTACGCCCCAGGCTCACTTCCCTGTCTTGGGGATGCAGGAAGGAAGCAGGGCCCATGGGAGAGGGGAAGGAGAGCCAGAGATGATGGTAACTGAAGTCAGGGATGGAGGCTGGGGGCCACTGTATGTCAGAGGAGTAGGGGGCCAAGAAGCCAGAGGTGCTACAATGCCCAGCTCTGCTGAAGGAGCCACCTCCTGAGACGGGGACCCAGGAGGAAGGGTGGGCACTGAGCCAAGCACGATTTCCCTCACCCTGCCCCAGCCCTCTTCCCTTCCTCCTTCTGACAGACCCCGTCCACCCCAGGGCTTCATGTTCCTTTGATACTCCCCACCCAGCCCTGCTGGCCCTCAGCCTCCCACCTATGCAAGCGCTTAGCCTGCTCCTGCAGTCGCGTTAGCTCTAGAGGGGCTGGAAGAGAGGCCCTGACAGAAGGTCACTGAGGGACCCACAAGCAGCCCCAGTGGCTGAGACTGGGCCGCAAGCACGAGGGGCCCTGCCCGCTGGGCTGTGGTATCTTCTCCCTGGGGGGGGGCTGGTTCTAGGGGTGGGGTTCTGGAAGGCAGGTGAAACAGAAGGGTCATGGGAGTGACAGAGAGGAAGGGAGTGGGGCTGGGCCTCAGAGCTGGTGACCTGGGGAGCAGAGACGCCGGAGAAATGGGTCTGGATGGTCAGCATGCATGTGGAGGTGCTGAGGACAGGGAGGGAGGGGCTCTGGGCAGGAGCGGGGTCTGGCAGCAGCACATGGGCTGAGGCTGTAGAAGCCGCTGAGGCCCAGGGCGTGGCCACGGGGAGGAAGGGACAGTCTCTGGGCCAAGGCGTCTGAGAACCGAGCAGCTGGGCTGGGTCCTGCACCTCAGCACGAGGTAGACCCGTGGTCTCCAAATGTTTGCTCTTACAGACCCATTAGTGTTCAAGTACGTTTTATGTGGGGACTGCCTCAAGGCTGCCATCTTTAACTGGGTAAATGAAGGTGTTTTAACACCAATTGTCATCACCGCCAGTTCATAAACCGATGAACGGAATGATGTAAGAGCAGATTCGAGGGCAGTCCTCCCGGAGAAGGGACCTTGTTTCCTCCTTTTGCCACGGGCCCGCCCATCTTCATCCTGGGCAGCCCCTGTGGGCCAATGACCCAGACTGAGACCCAGACTGACTATCCCCAGTGCTGCAGACCCTCACACTCCGCTCTGCTCCAAGACTGAAGGCTAATGCAAGGGGACCCCAGCTCTTAGCAGGAGCACAGCAGGCGCCTCTCAGACCCAAGGCATCAGGCCCAAGGCATCAGGCCCAAGCCACCTGCTTTCCAATCTTGGAGATGCCACCCTGTCCAGCCTCCTATTCTTTCTCTGGGGATGGAGGCAGAGACTCCAAACTGTAAGCAAAGTGGGCCAAGTGGAGCAGCCCAAAGTGTTAGGCAGGAAAATAGATATGAGCGGGGTGGAAAGAGACTAAGGTCAGTAAAGCCCCCTAGAAAGGACTCAGTTAACCACTTAAAACTAGAAAGCCAGAAAAGACTCAGAGTTAATGAGTTAATCAGTTAAAGCTCAAAAGGTCAGGAGCAACTTGGCCTTCAATGTTTGAATTTCCCCAGAAAGGAAAAGTATCTGAGCACAGCCCATGTCTTCATTGTGTCAATTAGATCATGCCATTGTAAGATTTACTCTAGCCTGCTAGAAGGCCCACCTATAAACAACATAATAAAGACAGAAAGATCCCACCTTAAAGCCAAAATTGCATTTTTAAAAATCCAGGAAGTTAAGAAGTAAGATATTTAACATATCATTTAGCAAACAAATAATAACTCTGGCCTACCCTGGGGGGCAGGGCAAGTGGTCTTAATTGATATGCTCCCAAACCAGGAAGCTGCTATTCTGGGAGAGGACCAGAGCAGTAAATTTCTTGTGTTAAGTTAATTTTAAATATTCAAAGACCACTTAACAAGTCTGCACCCCCAGCCTTTTGCCATTCCTGAAAAATCCTTAAAAGGGGGAACCCCCAACCTTTCAGGGCACTCCTCTCTCTCCGAGGTTGCCTGCACTTTCTACGTGCATAAACTTTTAATCTTAAACTTTCTCTCTCCAACCTTTCAGGGCGCCTCTCCTTGCTGAGGTTGCCTGCTGCCCTTTTTCTCTCTTTAAGTAACTTTAAATAAAACTTTTACTCTGCCTCACTACTGTGTCTCTGCCCTTCAATTCTTTGTTGCGGTGGGGACGAGGACCCAGGAAAATACACAACACCCCCCTAACAAAAGGACATCCATCACCCAAAAGGAAAGCTTTTTACTTATAAAGAGGGGCTATCCGTTACCCATAATGGCTGAAGAGCCTGCGTAGTCCAAAGTGACCTCAAGTGGCAGGTGTGGCCCTGGGGACCTGGAGGCCTTTGCCATGGCCCCTCTGCTCTGGGAAACAGGCCCTCACTGGGGTTAAGGCGATGGTTCAAATCCACCACTGCTTTACTTATCAACAGCTCGCAAGGGTGTGTAGTATTTTTCCAGAAAGGAAAAGAATGTGAGCATAGCCTTGACCGGTAGTTTTGAAGATCACAGCAAATACTAGAATTCCAAAGACTCTGGAACAAAGGAAGTGTCTTAAATGCATATGGGACAGTGACAAGCAGGCAACACTCAGCCAAACCAAAGATGACAAAAGTAGCACCCGTGCCACCGGAGTTCAAGAGCAGCACGGCCACAATGCACTTCTTATGTGTGACCAGTGAAGAGGGAAACCGCGACTGACGGCTCCACAAAGCTATCACTGGCTCTCAAGCTATTTCCTTGAGTGAGAAATGTTTTGTTCTTACTTCCTTCTTCCTTGTTATAACACAAGATCCAGAGACCCAGTGCGTGTGCGTGTTTGTGGGGGGTGGGGGGCATGCGCTCCTGTGTGCACACGCGCATGGCAGTGTCCCCCAGGATACCTGACCAGCCCTTTCATTTCGGTGGATGTCACTGGATGAACACCCTTTCTACTGCCTTAAAGGCTGGTGATCTGGCTGAGCGATTAGCCCCAGGAGGTCCAGCCCGCGAGGAGCTGGCTCAGACCGGAGAGAGAACCAGCCTGTGGGTGGAGCGGCCTGGAGCTCCATCGCCTCTGGGGTCACTCCCAAGACACTGGCAGCTTGGGCTCTGCAGAGGGGCCCCCGACTGCGAGGCCTATGCCAGGCTTCAACCCTTTCCTCTTGCCGAGAGTACCAGGGCACGGGAAAGGCTTTACCCCTTTCTCGTTCAACCAAAACAGGGTGTTCAGAGCTCTCTTCCCTTCTCTGGCACAGCAGCTCCCATTCTCAGGAAACTGGAGTCGCCCCTCCTCGTCCCTCCAGGAAGCCTTTTCTTTCTGCCGGCCTGGGGCACAGCTGGGAGGCGCCCCGCTCTCCGTGGGTCTTCTCTACCTCACATGCATGTTGTGCTGGGTGCTAACTATTTTGTTCACCACCATCTTGGATCCTCCTTGTGAAATCAGGGACCACAGTTCCAACTCCCCCAGCACTGCACACCCAACAAGATCTCAAACAGCACCTGAGGCCATATTGCCAAACTATCATACTCTCTGCACCCTATACTTGAAAGCAAAATTTCGTAGGCGGTCCTCAGGTGAGACTCGGTTGTGGCAGTACATCGCTATCCCCACTTCACAGATGAAAACTGAGGCTCACAGAGGTCAAGCACTTACTATGCGTAAAATTGTAATATTTCCTGAATATCTTGCCTGGCTTTAGTGCATTTGCATATCAATAGGCATTCCTCAGGGGTGAAGTTCATCTCCACATCAATGGGTAATTACCTGGGCAACCTAGGGCTAATCTGAACCTGAGAGGTTAGGGGGACGTCGGACTTACTTCTGCCAGCGCAGGAAAGAGAGAGGGCCCCAGACTGCAGTTTGTAAGCAATAAATGGGTTTTAAACTTTATTTCTCACTTTGACTTGTTTTGGTTTTAGAGGTATTTTGTCCAGGGATTTCCTCTCCCTGGACTTACACTTACTCTCAAGGTCATGGTTAATAAGTGAGGAGAGTGGGCTCAAGACGCAACCCCATGACCTCCTGACTCAGATCCTATAAGGTCCCTGACGATACTCACTGTTCTTGGCTGAGATTCCCTGAAGGGATGTAGTAGTTTTTCATAGTTTGTTTGTATTCTGCCTTGCTCCAAAACGATCCAATTTTCTGACAATGAAGAAAAAAGTGTTTTAAAAGGTCATGTAAATGGAAAATTAGCTAGGAAAACAAAGCGAGGGTAAAATCACAACACTAAATTGAGAACTGTCATAAGGTTCTTCACTAAGAGGACCTTAGTTGTTAAAGAACAGGTGGAACAGTGGCTCTAAGCTTCCTAGCATCCAAAGCAAAGAAGGAAACAAGATCAGTATACAATTTAATCTGTCTTGTGTTCTTAGAGGTTTCTTGTTCCTAAGGCCTGAAACAAAAATGTCTCCCAAATGGCCTCACGGATGGATTGCCGGGGTGAAGGGAACAGTTTCTCTCAAATCATATCCCCAGTCCCGGAGATGCCATGGGCGTGACGAAGAAGAGGGTGAGGAGGTTGGTTCTGATCCTGCACCCTCCTTCTCCCTGCCAGCCTCAGCTCTTCTCTTTGGAGTAGCACTTAGGATGCTATGGTGGCCTGTGTAGCCCAGAGAAAGGCAGCTGCTGCATGTCAGTTCTCAGCCAACAGGAACTTCTACTTTGGCTTCCTTAAAACCTTCCATCGTGTCCTGTTTTCTAGCACCCATAACTCCCAGGAGCCTTTCACTTTTCTATGCAGCAGACATATGAGACTCTCAGCCACATACAAGAAGCCCCGCATCAGGATCCCTCTTCCTCACGGCTAGCAGCCCTGGGGACGTGTCCAAGCCTTACCAGAGCTAACAAACCCCTGGGAGGGCAGTTTTTCTTCTAATATTGTTATTCTCTCAAGAATTCCCCTGGAGAGTTTTGTCTCTTCTCTCCTCAGAACGAGGAGACACACTCACCAGGGAGAGAACGGCTGTGTCCCCACCACCACCCCGGTAGAATATATAGGATGGCCTTGATTCTAACACATCATGGACTGTATATAAGTTTCGCCATTGGATTAATGACCACGTTGGGGGAGGAAGAGACAGGAAGCATCACACTGCAAGTGTTTCTTGGCAAGGCAAGTCCCAGTTCCAGAAACGTTAAAAATGGAACAAAAACCATGTATGTTAGAATCAAAAAGATTAGACTGATTAGAAAGGATTGCTTTCTAATATATTTTCCCAATACAAAACAAAAATTTAGAGGTTACCTAATCAATGCCCCTTATTTTCCAAGGAGGAAATGGAGCCTCCAAAGCTTATGCATCTTGCCCAACTTCCTGCATCTGGAACCCAGTCTCCTGAACCCCTTTCAAAGTTCGTCGTGGTCCGCCTGTTGCCTCCTTTCAGATAGCTAACTGTTTATCACCCTGCAACCCCTTGATAACACACTGCCAGCCCAGTAGCATGCTATAGAGAAAGCTACTGGATAAGTAGAGATAAAAGAACCAGATTTTTTTCCAAGTTGGCTTCCTGGTTGAACCAGAAGTCACCCTGTCCCACATTGCCCTGTGGCCCAAAGGTGAGGAGGGCCTCCCTGGGGATGAAGAGATAAGAAGCTACTTTCTCCAGGTCCTACTGGAAGCAGATTTAATTGACCCATGAAAGCTTTCACAGATAGGAACTCACTCAATTCCCATTTTGCTTTTCAACTGAGCTACACGCCATAGCAGGCTGCTGAGGTTGCTCATGCCCCATTTCAAAATCAGAGGCCACAGAGTTGTGCTGAGTGGTGTAGAAGAATCATGAGGGGTCCTGGTTGAAAATACAGATGCCTGGGCCCCACACCCCCAAGACCCTGATATACCGAGTTTCGTGTTGGGCCTGGAGACTTTTCTGTTTAAATCTCCCAGATGATTCTGATGCACACGCAGGTGCCGAAACTAAGAGAGACAGACACTGATTGGGGCCGGGAGGAAATTCACATTGGGGCAGCTGGAATAGCAGAAAGGTGGTTTGGGCTGCAAGAAAGGGGGACGAAATCGCTCACAGAGAACTCTGTATTCAATTCAGTGAGAAATGGGGAGTCTTGGGGAGTTGCTTTTTTATAAGTATAAAAATCACTGATCGTTTTAAAATTATTATTTGTATAAATAGTTTTTATTTAAAAGGTAAAAATGAAACCACTAAGCATCCACAAGCTGTCCGTGCTGGGCCCGGTGGGTGGCATGTGCTAAGTGGCTCTGTGGAAGCCAGCATTCCACGGATTCGAGGGGTCCACCCAGATCCCTCTTTGCAGGGCAGTTTAGGGCTTCAGCTGGACCTGCAGGATGCTGGCAGGGTTTGGAGAGGGACAGTGGGGACAGATGAGTTTTATAAAGACTGATGATAGAGCAAGACATGACAGTGTGTCTGTATTGGGGATGCATGGAGGCACACCCACATTTATTGAGCACAGCCATACCCAGCACACTGTGCCAGGGGTCTGGAAAACTACTAGGAAGAAAAAAACAAGCCCTGCCTGAAGGAACCTGCAGGTCAGCTGGAGAGAAAAGTCACTGGTGCACCAGAAAATAGCCAGTGACAACCATTTGGGCCCTTTAAGACCTATTAATCAGAACTGGCACTGAGCCACATATTACAGAATTCAGAAGACATCTGGCTTTAAGAAAAAAGACTTCAGTGAAATAAAAGGCCTTTATTAACTTGGATCTGGGAACAGATAAGAATTAGATCAATAATAGTGAAAGATTTATGAGATGATACCTGACGGTGCCTAGACATTTGTAAGTTCAAATCTTCATCTACATTATGTATGGCTTTTTTATAAATACAAAATCACTGATGGTTTTAATTGTTATTTGTATAAATACTTTTTCTCTAAAAGGTATATATGAAACCACTAAGAGTCCACAAGCTTCCTGGCTGGGTCTGGTGGGTGGTAGGGGCCAAGAGGCTCTGTGGCAGCCAGCATTCCATGGATTCGAGAGATCCACCCAGACTTTGCAGAGCAGTTATGGCTTCAGCTGGACCTTAAGGACACTGTCAAGGACATCCTTGACACTTTTGGAAGATATATCCCCAGATCTTCTAAGTGTCTGATTACAAAGCACTTTAGAAAATTCAAATGTATTGACAGAACAGCAGCCAGAGTAAATTAAAATGAGGTATAATTTGAGTCATGAATTGTATCATTTGTGCTTAGATTTAAAACGGTCTCATCAACAAATTGCTGCAATAAGTGATCAAAATTTAATTTCCAGGTCATTCTTAATCTTATAATGGAAGAAAACGCCCAGTTTTTTAAAAAATGACAAAATGTTTCATTTTATTTAAAAGGGCAAAATGCATCAAGATAAACCGTCTTTCACTTGACATTTGTATAAAATGTACCTTCCAAATAAATGTTTTTAAGAAGGATGATACATTTGTATCTTAATCACATGCAATGGTGATGAATTGCCTCACAACATTTAGATGGAAGAAATTCCACAGCAATTTTTTAGTCTAATCAAACCCTGCCACCAGCCTCCCTTTCACCACTGTTGATGAGAAGGCCAACACCCGTCATTCCTCAGGGGTTCTCCTGCCTCCTAGGATGGTGCCAGGGTCCCAGGGTCCCAGGCTCCCCCTGAGTGGCCTCAAGTCCCCCACCTCCATCCCCTCTCTGCCTGTGGCTGATACTGTTCATCCTGGTCCTCCCATCCGCCTGCCATGGGAGCTTCGCAGAAGCAGGTCTTTTCCTATCCAGGTCAGCTGGCTTGTGCAATGGCGGGTGACCCTAGTGTCTGAACCCCTGGGCTTAGTGCCCAGGCTTTTGCTGCCCCCAGGCAGCCAGCCTCAAAACTCTGGTTCGTGATCTAAGTGGCCATAGCACTCTTTTTCTGAAGAAGGTCCAGCCCAACTTTTCTTCCTAGAACAGGGGAGGATAGCCCCACTGACTAAATTTTTAAGGGACAAAGACAAAAAAAATAAATCCTTGTTTTGATTACACCATGGATTATGCTTATTCAATGTATCAATTATACTAACAAATTCCCAAGGGCCAAATACAATTTTTAAATAAGTTACAAAACAATAAAATGAATGGCTTCCCATCATACATGGGGCCCCACCTATCACCAAAGGATCTGCGAGTCATGAACCAGCCCCAGAAAGGATCTCGATTATGTTTCTCTTCACACAACAGAACTGCCCTCGAAGCTTCATGAGTAACATTGCGTGAGTGAAACCCTATTTGTATGGGAAGTGGGGAAACTGGTTATTTAAAAGAATCCAACAGGATCCCCTCTTGTAGACTGAAAAATCATTTCCTAGTGATTTGAGGAGTATGTCAGGCTTTTCCCCCCCTGCCCCACTTTGTTGAGATATAATTGACATACAGCACTGGGTACGTCTAAGGTGAACAGTGTGATGGCTTCACTTACACACATTCTGAAATGATTACCACAATAAGTTTAAATAACATCCATCACCTCAGAGAGATACAGAAACAGAAAGAAAGATATGTGTTTCTTCCCTTGTGATGAGAAGTCTTAGCATCTACTCTCTTAACGTTCAAATACACCGTACCAGTCACCAGGATGTGCATTACATCCCTCAGACAAATTCATCTTATAACTGGAATCAGGTGTCTGGAGCAGCACGCGGCTCAAAGGTTTAGTTTACTTTTCTAGTTGGTTAAACTTTTCATTCCAGTTTGGCTGAGAAATGGAAATTAAGGAGGCAAATTGATCAGCCTTATAACAGTAGAGCAGGAGCCCCCAGTCTTAAACCCTTAGGAAGGCATGGCTCCTTTCCACAAGTCCCCAAGACCCCTAGACCCCTTCGCTTCTCTTCCTGGAAATGGCCACACCTGCAGCTCAATCTCCCTTAAGTGGCAGGGTCCTACCCAGCATTAGCAAGGACCCCAGTGAACATCCTCGTCCAGGCCTTGTTGTCCTTCCCCGTCTGACAGATGAGAAAGGAGAGCCTCAGAGAGGTCAGACCACACGCTCAAATTCAGAGGAGTGGATGCAAGCCCTCCTGCCTGCCGCTGGTCTCTCTGCCTTTGAAAAGGTCTCCCACAGAGGGGCTGCCACAGGCCCAGTGACAGCTGCTCACCCTCCAGGCAGTTCATTGGGGGGACGCGAGTGAAGGAAAGGTGAGGATGCACAAGGCCACGGTGGGGGAGGGGGCACCCCACACAGCTTCTGATCTGTGCAGGTGCAGCCCACAGCTTGGTGTGTTCCAGGAGGCCGGAGCAAACTCTCTATTAATAAGTATCCACTGTGCCCCAGAAGCTGCAGTACAAAGGGCAGATTATTTCAGCGCTCTTTGTGTGGCAGTGACCGTGACAGATGTTGCTGAGGATTCGGGGGAGGCTTCCTGCTCACGCCGCCAGCACACATTGCCCAACTCCCCGGTCGTCTCAGCCCAGGCACTTCGGGTGTCGGGCACCCACAGCCTGTTTTCCCCACCGCAGGGCCTCAGTCTTTTCCCACCTCTTCCTGGTTGTTTCCCCCTTTCTTTCTGAGATGCTGTTCTGGAGACCCAGACTTGACTTTGTCTTGCTTTCTCTCGGGGCCTCCTTCCTCCCTCTCACCAGTGGACTCCATGCCTGGACAGCCCTACCTCAGATTTCAGACTTGGTCCCGCCAAAGAGCCTTGGGCTTCTTGTCCCTGGCATGGCTGCCAGGCCGGGCCCCGCCTGCTTCCTTGGTACCTGCCCGAATCCGTCCTGCTTCCTGTTGGTGAGGGCCTGGAACAGGAACCCCCCCCCAGTGTCCCCTCCACAGCCTTCCTGCACCAGTCCCACTCTGTTTCTCTTTGCCTTGGGCCATATCGTGTCACAACCAGCTGTCACCATGAGTTGACAATTAACACCCAGACCTTCAGGGTATGCGTTTAGGCGTCCTCTGTCAGGGGGTGGGGGTGGGGGTGCGTTTGGCCAGGGCTTGGGGCTGCTCTGTGTTCATTGCAGAGCATGCATATGATATCCAGGGATTTCTGGACAAGAAGGGACTTGTTAAGAAGCCAACTTACCCACCCTCCATCTTCAGGTTAGACTGTCTCTGTGAACCACCCCCAGATAGTGAAACTTACATGTTGTAAAAGACATTCAGAAAACAAGGCTCCACTAACTCCTCACCCTTTCTCCCAGAAAATACACTGCAAAAGACATGAGAATAAAACTTGTTATAACTGCCCAAAATAAAGAAGGGAAAACACCCATCTCCCTTTGTCCCAGCACTGCAGAAGCAATAATGTTCCCTCTGTCTTCCTTGGACAACTGCAGAAACAAGACCAGGCTGGACTGGCCCATTCATGTTTCTCCACCTCTTACCTGCCTGAGATGTACCCTTTGCCCTGTGTAAGCATGTGTGCACACACGTGCATGCACAAACAGAGCCACAGAAAGAAAAGAGATTCAGGTGGAAGCCAGGTATTAATTTAAGCCTGTCATTCAGAGTTTTTAAAAATCCCTTTTGCATATTATATTTTAGACAGTGTCATCTCTCATGTTCAAGTGTCATATGAATTTACCTTCTACCACATAACATATTTCAAGGTTCCTTTCCTTGTTCTAAATGGACCATTTCCATGGACTTCCAAGACTAACTGTCTTATCATTTAATCCTTCCTGGTTTCATAAACTTTTCTCCACTGTCACTTGAGCTTCATCTTTCTATTCTGAAGTGCCTTCCTTTGTCTTTCTTCAGATGGCAGCATATCAGGGTACACAAACATCTCAATTTCTTGACCACACCCAGTCCCACTATTTCCTGGAAAGCAATGATCACAACTCTGAAAGTCCTTTTTTTAGGTCCTCATGCAAAAGTGGAAATCATTTGTCCTTTAAGCTAAAGGGGATTTTCATCTTAAATGCATTTGATCATCTAGGCCTTTTGCTTGCTCACAGTCTCCTGAGTAATTTCCACTTCATCCTGTCCCCTTTCCTGAAGAGACAAGAATCATTCAGTCATTTGCTTTTTGGGGGGTTTTGTTTTCTTCATTTCTTCCACTGTAGATTGGGAAATTGCTGACAGTGTTAGTGCCACACAGGAGCCATCACAGTGTCTGAGACTAGAGAGGGCCAGCCCTCTTGTTTCTACTTGCAGTCAAAAAAATCAGGGAAGGATTCTCATTGGCCCAATGTAGGTAGATGCTCACCCCTGAGCCAATCAGCAAAGGCCAGTTGTCAGAGTGTCTAGGCACATGGCAACTCCCACTCAAATGGATGAAGCAATTTCCAGAAACAAAAAGAAAGCTGTTCTCAAAAGAATTGAACGGAAAATACTCAAGACAATAGAGACCCACAATAAAGTATTTGTAAGTCTGAATGTAAATGTAGTGAGCTATGATAACATCATTGCCTAAAAACATGTTTACATAGAATAAATACACTGAATGGAAGTTATCAAAATGCCAATCGCTATTGCACTAATATGGTAAACTGTAGATACTGAGTAGCTTTATCTTTTTCTAGAAAAAAATTAGAGTTAAGTATTAAGTTTAGATATTATATTCATCAATTGAGTGAAGACAAGATAGAAAAAAGGTAAACAAAAAGAATAGTAAGCATAAAATATAAAAGATGTTTCAAATAAGTTCAATATATAAGATATCATAGTAAATGTAAATAGATTATGCTGACTTTTTAAGAGAAACAGACTATTCATTTGTATTTTCTAAAAATCAAGCCATGTCCTGACTGTAGGTTTTGCCTGAAATAAGATGACATAGAAATATTAGAAAAAGACGTATAAGTACTAATCCAAAGTTTGCATGGTAATAGATTAATACTATTAATATTAAAATATGATATAACTTAAAGTAAAGATTGTTAATAGAGATAAAGAGGAATGTTACTTAATAGTGAAAGAAACATTCCAAAACGTGGTTGTATCTACTGAAATGATCTTGAAACATATTAAGCAAAAACTGACACAGCTGCAAGGAGAAATGAAGAGTATCACAGCCACAGGGGCGATTTTAGCAGGCTTTTCTCAGACACTTACAGATAAGCAAGTATACATTGTTAAGAATACAGAAGAGTTGTATTTGAAAGAGAGCTATTAGTTGCCAAACCTTGATTAAAATCCAACCACAAGCTGCAATTTCAGGTAATTTATAAAAAGTAGAAGTTTCCACACTGTGGTTGTCAATGTTCCTTCTCTTATCAGCCTGAAAATCGTTTACCCATGAATACTATGATGAAAAATGATTGCTACTGCGGAATGATTAAATAACCTGGAATATGAGATACATTATAAAACTTGCCAAAGGGTGACAATTTCATAAAAACAAAGCAAAGTAGTCTCTGACTTTTTATTATTTCGTGGGTTTGAAAAAATGGCATGAAGCTTAGTGAGCAAGAATATCTCCTATGGTATCTGCCCTGACACCTGCTACCTACCGACTGGTGGTCTGTGGGCCTGGGGACCACTCAAGAACTTCTCTAGGGTAGCAGTTCCCAGGTAGAATTTTGGCAGGAGCTTGAAGAGTAAAAGACTCAAAACAACACTAAAGATTACAACATAATTTTCATGCTGTGTATAGTAGCATTCAAACTGCATGTGATATTCACTTGAAGACCCTTTACTGCCATCTCTCTGTTTGATCAGGATTATTTATGCACCCATGGCATTCTCTTATGTATTCACATCTGTCTGTCTCTGACTCTATTTTGTGCTAAGCCTCTTAACTCTTTCTTGAAATACGATCAGAGTAAACACTACCTCACTTCAAATGCCCTGCTTAGTTTAGTGAGCCTATGATCAACACCGCCATAACAAAAGCTTCTATTATAACAAAAATGTATTTTAAGTGTTTATCTGACTCTACCAACCCTTCTTGAGAAGAGTGCATCATAACCAACACTTAAGAAATACAGTTCTAGTGAACCGAGGGTGTCACTATCCTTACGTCCTTTACATTTTCCTTCATAACATTTTTACTTTAAGTCAGTTCATGGAAGGAAAAAATGAATAGCTAATCTGTATCGTCCATGCAAGAGAATTTATAGTGTCTGCTCTGTGTCAGGTCCTGGGCCAGGTCCTGGGATTCAAAATGAGTAAAACAAGGTCCCTGCCCTTGAAGAGTTTATGATACAATAGGGAGGCCGATGTAGGCTGGTAATAATACAGTGTGGCACCCAGGAGAGGCCCCTTGCCGGCAGGAGTGGCACAGAGCAAGAGCATCAGTCATAAAGGTGGTGCGTGGGCCGAGTCAGGAAGAGGAGGAGGGAGTAATGAGGCAGGGGTGGGCTTAACTCAACTCTCACTTGTCAAGAGCCATAAAGGCAAGGAAGGGAAGGGGGATAAGCATGTGCGGGGCCATGAAGGTAAGAGAAACCACAGGCACACTGGGGGAATTGTGGGTGAAGCATGAAGTTGGGGAGACAAGTGGTGACAGAGAAGCCAGCAGGAGCCAGACTGTGGGCCTTCTGTGCACCCCTGATGGAAGGGAGATGGTGCCCTTGTAGCGGAAGGAGGCTCAGCTTTGCCTCTGCAACAATTTCTCATGGACCCAGAGGCCATGTAATATTCACCTCTTTGCTTCATCTTCTTTGAGCTTTGGATCGATTCTTTAGCCTTTTGACTTGTTTCCAGCTGCCATCGGACCAATCTTCTAGAAGCCCTCAGTGCCGACTGTCTAGTTTGACTTTCAAGGCCCAGCACAATCTTCCTCCAATCTTTCTGTCCTTCCCCGCCAACCTGTGACCTAAAATAGGCCTCATCCTTCTTCCACACTTCTCATTTGCTCACAACGGCTCTGCTCTCCTTTTGCAACCTTATTCAAACTGCAGCACCCACCTCAGGCTGCCACCTTTAGTGGACCATCAGAAAATGCCCACTAATCTGGCATTTCATACATGCTGTCAGGCACTGTCAAATTTCTTACATGTTTACTTCTCATCTCCTAAGCTAAACTCTAAGCTTCTGGTGGCAGAGAATGTGCTCATGAAGACACTTTACTTTTCAAGAAGCCGATTGGTTAACATAGGTCAGAACCTCAGTTTTGCTCTATTGTTGCTGAAAGGGAGATTCATGGTTGTAGGGAATACTAAGGCCCTAGCCCCACACTGAGACCTCTCGACTTCACGGGTAGAGTGCAGAGCACAGACAAGGACCTATGCTCTCACTATAGATGCAGACCGTTTCATACTGGTTCCTGCCCTGCCAAGATCATCTCCCAGCCCGCCAGTCATAGCAGCAAAGCTGACATCCATAAAGTGCTGGGTCACTGACCAGCAAGATATAAAGTATATTTACCTTAGACAGTGGCAGTGTAAATTTATGAGGGGACTTTCTCCTTTTGCTGTATGCATTTTGGCATTGTTGGGATCTACTGAGTGTACATGAAATAGGTCTGCAACAAAAACTATTAAAGTTTTTTAATGCAAAATGACCAAGACGCATATAAAAGCAAGGCCCTTGTTTGGACGCATTTAATGACCACTAGAAAAGAAGAGTGTATCTGTTCAGGAGCAGCCTCATCCTTTGTGGGCTGGCTTGCTTGAACTTAATGGCTGGTTAGACGAGAACATCAGCCTCTTCTGAGAACTGGCTGAAATCCATGAACTCCATATGTGCCTGGGAAGCCACAGGTACTCTTCTCAACTTGAGTGAAGAGCCATCAAGGCAGTTCTCTTTAGGGTGGGTATTCTAATTTGAGCATACAGGACTTTCCCCTGGAAAAAACAGCTGAGGAGGGCTCCCTTCCATGGAGGACCCAGATTCTGACCTTGGACAAATGCGTGACTCAAGGAAGGAGACTGGGGTCAGCCCACTGGACACTCAGCTTCAGAAGAGTAAAGGCCTGGTATGAAGGAGTAACTGCCTGTGCCATTTTGCAAGTGCCAAACTTCAAGTGTGGCACATTGTAATGGCTCTACAATCCCTTTATTATTCATTCCCTTTGAGCCAGGGTTTCTAAGATCTGGTCCCATGGACCTATGGGCTTGAGGGCCCTGTGAACACTTACCATGCAGGGTGTGTGTGCATTTTCCCAGGTACATATGGAGTTTATGGATTTCAGCCAGTTCTCAGAAGAGGCTGATGTTCTTGTCTAACCAGCCATATGAGCAGAGGCCCAAAGTGCAGGAAGCAGAGCAGTGGACTCATGTTCTGCAGTCATCCTCAGAAGAGCAACCCGCCTGCTCTGGTGACGGTGACAGCAAGATGCTTTATTCGGCTCCCTGCATTGTAGAAGTACCTTAGCTGCAGTATCTTATCTATCCTCCCATAGCTTATAAGACAAGTACTAATATTAGCACACCCACTTTACAGATGAGGAACTGAGGCTTGGGAAAGTTAAGTAAGGAACCTGTTATCACCAATAATAAGTGACAGCACTTGGATTCAGTCCCAGGTCTAAGTGGTGTCAGGCTTGCCTGTCTAACCACTACCTTACATTTGCCGGTCAGAAGCACCACCTCCTATGGGAACCAAAGAGCCCTATCACTACAAAGAGCCTCTAGCTATCCCCCTTGCTGTCAAAATCAAGTCCAAAGCCTGGTACCAAAAGGAAAGGGGTCTCTGGAAAAAAAATCTTATAAAAAGAAAAGGGAAACCCAGACAGGTTTCCAGGACCTCACAGTGCTAACAGCTCTGTCGCCCAGTGCATACATGTTTCAAAGAACCATTGTGCATCTTAATTACAGGTAAATAGATGGACAGAAGAGTCTCTGTTGACTCTTGCCAGGTCTAGCCATTTAATTACGTCGGCTCAAGGGTGAAAAACCCAAGTTTCCCACTCCCTGTCAAGATTTCTTTGCGGAAGCCTGCAATTCAACTCAATTCGACCATAATCTGCATCACACCTATCATTTACAAGGCAATAGGCCCCAGGCAATTGTGGGAGGGAAGGTAGTCACAAAGATGAGTAAAACATTTCATATATCTCTCCTGACAAAAAAAATAAAAGAATGCAAGATACATTTTATGTAATTAATACAGCCCTAAAAATTAAGCACAAATCATTGTTTGACATGTTTTAAGGGGTGGGATTGAAGAATGCTAACAATGATGCACGTCCCCACTGTCACCTCCGCCTAATGAGAACCAACACTGGCGCTGGCATGTTCTAAGCAGCGTCTCAAAACCTCATAACAATTCTATGAGGTGGGTTTTATAGGCCCCTTTTAGAGATGAAATAAAGTGGAGAATACTGCCCAGTGGCACAGAGTTATTAACTAAGTAGCTGAATGAGACCTTGAACCCAATTCTGTTTGTCTCCAAGAGCTCTGCCTTCTTCCCACTGGCTGCTGCTGGAAACCTTTGCTGTCATGTGAATACACTCTCTGCTTTATCTGTTTTACATACTTAGTCTTTCCAGAAACATGTTCAAAATAGTGATTTTTAAAATGCAGTGTAATTCTAGATGGAGGCCCATGAAACACGGCACTGTGATCCAGGAAGAGTTAACATCTCGTGCTGGCCCTCCTCTTCAACATCATGTTGAGGAAGTCTGCCATTCTTCCCTGTTTTCCATTCCCTTTATCCTTCAACCAGAAGCCCAGATCCTGGGGAGCTGCCGAACAATCACTGATCGAGCTGGTTTCCTTGGTGTGAAAATGAGCATGAGAAATTGTCCCCAACACCTAGCGTCCAAGGCAGGGACGTTATCCAGTGTGTCCACCTTTACACCGCAGTTAATCATTTACAGTATTTCCTCACCGCTTAGACAATGCCGGTAATGCACAGCCCCAAAAACAAAATAATCTGTCAGAAAGATTAGTTTTCATTGCTCCATTACGTTATACAACAACCAAATTGCTGACATTTAGGTTATCAAGTACTTGGGTTGTGGGAAAACACCTTGTCCCAAGAATGGCCTTATTATTATGGATATCTGATTCCCAAAAGTTTTCTAGGCAAAGTCCGCCATCTTCTATTTTTCAAACGTCAGGCTCCTGAGAACCTTATACTGTACTATCAAGTAGTACACTGGCCTGATGTGACATGTTGAACAGGTGGGATAATAAATTTTCATTTACTGAAATTGATGTATGTTAGAGATGTCATAAAATGTCTCCTATTGTTAATCCTTATAATTGTTAATAGAGGGCAATTATGAGATATGTCTTAGTCCATTGTTCTATACTTGAAAAATCTAAAAATCACTCACAACAGTCAGTTGCTCCAGCTTAGGTATACCAAAGACCCAAACTTCATGCTAATTAAGTTAATAAAATTGCTAAGATTGTTCATACTTCGACAAACTTTTGTTCAATAAACAGAAAAGTCACAGTGCCCTCAAGTCTTAGACAACATCACAATCAAGGGGTGTAGGAGGGATTTAGGAATCCTGGTATACACCTAGGTAATTCTGATACAGGTGATCTTTGAGAATTGCACATTAAAAGAAGGTAGTTGGCTTATCTGGGTACCGGCAAGCCCCTCCCCTGGCAGGAGGCCCATCAGCAACGTCCTGGGGCCCACCCACACCTGGTATGGGGAGCAGTAAGGCCAACAGTCCCCTCCTTTCTCTCCACCATTCTCTTCAAAGGGGAGATCTAAAGTATAACGATAAAGACCATTTGAACCACGGGGAAGGTGGCTGATTCGGTCAGTTAGCAGTTCAAAGGCTGGGATAAGCAGCTATTATTCACAGAGGCAGGTATGATTAGAGCAGTTTACCCAGGCCCTCCTCATTCCAGAACCTCCCAGCCCCGGGGCCTCTGCAGCCCCTCACCTGGTTCCTCCCTCCAGCCTCTCACCAAACCTCCTTCTCCTTCATCTGCTGGCTGCAGCTGTCTCTGCATCCGTTTGCTCTTGGTCATTTGGAATTTCAGTTTAAAGAAATTTTTATCTTCACTGCTATTCATTTAAAAATCAGAGGACCCCTGTTTTTAGTTTCATTTATAAAAGCTTATTAAGTTTGTGTTTTCTTTTGTATTATCTGTGTTGCTCTGTATGACAGAGACCCTCAGTCCCTAGGTAATTACAATTCATCTTTTTTGTGCAAGGTTTTGAGTGGAGACCTCTAAAAATATAAAGATTTTAGATGTGGTTTTCTTGTGGGCAGAGACATATTTGACTTGTGTCTGCATTGTTTTCCACAGAGGCAGTTTGCTCAAAAATATAGAAAATGCTCCAAATACAGCTACTGAATTAAGTGGTTCCAGGCTCCAGAAACTTACACTCTGGCTGAGGAGGTGAATTTAAGCACACACGGAAAAGAAACCAAACACTGACTGTATTCATTTCTTATTGCTCCTATAACAAATTCCCAAAAACCAGGCATCTTAAAACAACACAAATGCACTATCTTAGTCCTGGAGGGCTGAATGGGGTCTCACAGGCTGAAACCAAGGGGCGGGCAGGGCTGCGTCCCTTCTGGAGCTCTAAGGGGGAACCCATTTCCTTACTGATAGGGAAGATTTACAAGGGCAGCAACCTAGCGGGTGGCTCCACCCTATCTGGCCCCCCACCTCCTCAACTCAAACAACACTACAAGGACAGTAATTTACGAGGTGGCTCCCCTCCGCCTCGCCCCCCCTCCTCAACTCAAACAAAAAAAACACTCCCTTGGTTTCCCGCTCTGCGAGCACCGGGTCCCAAGGTTCACTCCCTAAGCTCCCCCCCTTGCCTGCTGGCTTGCTGCGCAGGTAGGAATGTTACAGATAAGGAAGCAGAAAGATATAAGTTGCTCCCTTTTCCTTTGTTCAGGGCTCAGACTTTTTGGGAGATTACTCCCCTCTGAGCCCGCCGGTGTGAAATAAAAGCTCAACACTCCAAGACCTCTGAGTGCCGCTTGGTGTTTCCATAGGTAATCCAGTCCAGGCTTTTTTTCAGTATTTTCCATAACATTACCATTTCTAGTTTCTAGAGGCACTCATGTTCCTCAGCTCGTGGTCCCTTCCTCCAGCCTCTGCTTACACTGTCACCCCTTCTACTGGCCCTCCTGCCTCGCTCTAAGGACCTCTGTGATTACCTTGGGCCCATCCAGGTAGTCAGAATAATCTCCACATCTCAAGACACTTAATTTAATCACACCTGCAAAGTCCCTTTTGCCATATAAGGTAACATATTCATGTGTTTCAGAGATTAGGATGGGTGGGTCGGGGGTTGGGGGGTAGGGATATTCAGCCTACCTCAGACAAGCCCAGATCTGGGGATCCAGGAAACAGGGTTGGGGGGGAGCCCCTCAAGTGGGCCTGGGAGGTGCTGGCGTTCCAGAAGGGAAGGCTTCCCAGCTGAGCATGAGTGATAGGGCAAGTTGGCGGGGAAGAGTAGATACATTTTGGAGAGAGGCAAACCTCAAGTCTCAGTTTCCCTACGTGTAGCTTGATATACTATCAATTCCATAGAGTTACGGGATAATTAAATAAGATAATGTAAGTAAGGTGCCTGGCACTGGTGGGCATGCCGTGAGACTCGTCTGTAGGACACAGAGTGAAAGGAAAAGAGGAGACGTGAACTTCACAGCAGGTTTGCTGCTGACCTGAGACGGACCCCTCTGTTCCGGAAGGCAGAACAAAGCAAAAAAAGGCGTCTCTTATAGGCTAAGTAGCTTTTTATGGCCAGGGATTTTGGCGGGCTTTGCGAGGGGAGGGGTCAGGGAATAGGTGGGCTTGTGGCTTGCTGGCATGTCCTCTGGAGAATGCTTGGAGCCCAAGTAAGATGAAACCTAGGTCTCTCTGAGATGGTGGGTGGGCTGATTCAAAAAGGCGGTGCTCCTGTCCGGATTCTATCACAGAGGAAACACCGAGATGATGTCCACCTTAACTGCTCCTTACAGACTATTCCCCCAGAGGCTGAAAGGACACTGCAAAAGAGAAGCTGCCAGTGAGCAAGACAGCCTCCAAAGAGTCACCAAGAAAGCTTCTCACGGGGCTCCCCTCCTTCCTAGAAGTTGCAAGTTCCACATCCAAGGTCAAATGCCAAATTTCGTGGCTATTTCTGTCCAGAACAGCAAGCAGTTGGGGTGTGGTCAAGCCAAAGGAAATGCCCTCAGCGACAACCAGGAAGCTGTTTCCATAACAACCCAGTGCCCCTGCCCTTGGCTGCGCCATCTTGGGCTGTGCCTGGGGCTCTAGCTTATGCCTTCGCCCTCCTCCTCGAGGGAAATGCTCCTCCCCAGCTTCCTCAGATGAGGTTTTCTTCTCATTGTATTGGGTTTGTGAAAAAAATAAGTCTGGCGGGGCCTGTCGGGGGTGATCCCGGGGGAGGACCGACTCTCCCAGGCTGCCTGGCTGCTGCCCCCAAGCGTGCAAAGCTGGTGAGTCGGGGTTTGCACCGACCAGGAAGAGCACGGGCAGCTCGCATTCTCCCTCTCTGCATGCCAGAACCCAAGCCCAGGGAGGGAATAAAAACCAGAGGAACAAAAAGTGTCAGAGGGTGTCCAGTGTCCTCTGGATGACCTATCAGGAGGAGACACTGAACATGGAAGAGACCTGGAAAGCAGAGGCGACACCCCGTGAACGGCTGAGAAACCGTCCTTGAGCCCATCGCTTCACCGTCACCCGGGTCTCTGATAATTAAACACAAAAGGCTACACTCCCACCCCACCAGGGCACCAGCACAGTCCCCAGGATGCTGTAACTCATACTCACAACCCTACGCCCACCAGGCTCCGTGGCCGGCCCCTCCGTGGTCTTACCACCTCATCCACCTGCTCCTCTCCACCACCACTGGCCTGAAGTTTCATCAGCAAATCTTCGCCCAAGTTCGGGGGCAAAGAAGGGAGCGTCAAGTACAAACGTCTCCTTCAGCTCTTCTCACCTTCAAGAATTTCCCATGTGTTCTGAGCCTCTTTGCCCCTCTGCTCCTGGTTTTTCTGGGCCTGTTGACCTCTCTCTTGGGGCTGCCCAGGAAAAACCCACCCGTTTAGCCATGTCCTCCTGTTGCTCTCACCCTGTAGCTCAGGAGTTGCACCTGAGCTCAGCCTTCACCTTTTCAGTCCCAAAGGCCTCCCACGCCTACCCCAAAGTGCAGAGGCACCTGCTGGAGGGTGAGTTAGCTAGTGCCCAAGGATGCAGAGCAGCTGCGAACAGCTCCAGATTCAAACAGCAGTGCCCTCTCTTCTGGCCAGAGCTACACAAAGACCCACCGGCTCTAAGTTACCAGTGTCATCTTAAAGGGCAGGAACCTGCGCTTGTGAACCAGCCCGATGCCCCCTTCCAGTTGAAAGTGCCTCCTGGAAGAAGAAAGACACGTGTCTCATAGACCTTGGAGACAGAAAAGCCCTGGAATCAACCCCCTGCTCTTCCTAGCTGAGCATCCTGGGACGAGCTAGTTAGCGTATCTGAGCCACACTTTGCTCATCTCTAAGATAGGGATGATAACACCCCTATTGCAGGATCTTAGAAGGATTTAATTCGAGAGTTGACACACTTCTATCTTCAACAAAAGGTAGCCTTTCTTGTCATTATTATTACTGCTTGGCAAAAACTCTTTACCCATTTAAAAAGATTTTTCATCTTCTGGAAACTCTGAGATGGGTGGGCCCTGGATTCATTAGACCCACTAAAAGTCACACACCCAGAATTCATCTGTCCCCTGGCCAAGGTGACCCAGCTAATAAGTGACTGAGCTGGGACCGGAAGCAAGGCACACTCCTCTTCCTGGCAGAGCTGCCCTTTTGTGCTGTCTAAAATCTCAGCCCTCCGAGGAGGTAGGGCAGGGGAGAGGAGTGGACTTTCTTCTCAGGTAATTCGATTTTTCCAGCAACCGGGTGTGGCTGATGTTGAAACAGGCCCAGCCATCAGCATGTTTCCCGAAGCCTTGGTCTGGACGGTTCTCCGGGTTGGGTGAACTACGAGATCAGTTACAGGCACAGGTGTTTCCTATCTGAGCCATTTTCTTCTCTCTGGCCCAGATGAAGAGGTGGAACGGGGTCCCTAACAAAGCCCAGGTTGACCCTTTTAACAGGAAGTTTCCTCTTTAGCTCCCACATTTCATTAATCCCAGTGCTGTGCCCTACTGCCTCCCAAGGCCACAGAGGCGGCTTAGGATAAACACACGTAACCGAAGTGGACATTTGAGGACACCGAGCTAGTGGTCGCAGGGAGAGGGGCCACGGGGGAGGTGTGGCTCTGGAGTGGGTCCGATGGCGGGTTGGGCCAAAGGAGTCAGCTTGCCTCCGTGTCTGAATGAATCAAGATTCTTGTGGTTGCAAGAAACAGAAACTCAATGCGAGCTGGCTCACGCAGAAAGGCAGACGCATTAGGGGCCACCAGCGTGGCTCGTGGTCCCCGGGAGCAGATGGGAGCCCGGGGTTCGGACCCTCGGGACTCTCTCCTTCCCGCATCCCTGCCCAGCCCGCGCCTTCTCGGGCTCCTTCGGCTTTCTCTCCCTCTTCCCTTCTCTTTATAGATTTTCTCTGATTCTCAGGAAAACCCCAAGCGGCCAGCAGCTCTCTAATTTGAATCCACTCCTTTAAAGAGACTCATAACCTTGGGCCTAGAAACTCCTCGTTCCAGCGGAAAAGGCCAACAAGCGGGATGGCAGTGCCCGAGGCCCGCATGTAGGCACAGCTGACCTAAGGCTGGCAGTCAGCCGTCTCTGCCCAAGGACGTGAGCCTACGGGCCGTGGAGCTGAGAGGCTGGGCAGGAGGCGCGTGGGGTCTCAACCTCTGGGCAGAGCTGCCAGTGCCCTGGTCCCCTCCCCGTGCCAGGGGACAGGGCCACACTGCGCAAAAGGCTGCCTGGGTGCCCACTGCGGTTTCCATGAGAACTGGGTGCAGGGACAGTTCCAAGAAAAGTTGTGAATGGGGGGAGGGCTCTAGGCAGAGAAGCCAATAGATGTTCCACACAACGTTACTTGTACTCAAGGCAAAAAGCCTTCACGAGGGCACCTCCTGCCCCTTTCTGGGGTGTACTGCAGTCCCTAACATTTCAGCAGGACCCCAGCACCACCAGGAATTTGCCAGTGAAGACTGGGAACACGAGCACATTCAGAGGGTGCCCAGGGTGGCAAGGGGATGGAGGACACCTTCTAGGAAGGCTGCCCTTCCTTTTAGGGTTGTGGGGTTTAGCCTAGAGAATGAAAGACAGCAGTTGGGATGGGCAGAGCTGCCGCCCACAGGGCCACACGGAGCCGTGGCACCCCCACTGCTGTACCTCCCTGCAGGCAGAACTGGGGCAAAAGAGAGGAACTTACCAGGTCACAGATAGGGGACCCAATTTAAGGCTAAGCTGCCCTTAGGGAGAGGGGCTTCCCCATTTCTGGGGGTGTGTGCAGGGGTGGACAGCCCACGGTGGTAACGGGTGGATGAACTGGGGTTACAGGGCCCCTTAAACTTCCTCCAGTATCAGAGCAGAGCCCCCAGTGCTGACCCACAAGCCCTCCTTACGGGGCCAGCCTGAAAAGGTGCCATCACTGGGCACTGAGGAGGGCACTGGGGAGGGCACTAGACAGCATGTCCAGCCACAGCACTCCCCCTGGGGCTCAGAAAACCACGCCTCCCTGTGGTAGGTTTGAGAAGGTTCTGTGGCCAATTGCCATTCAAGGTGCTATGACCTGTGCCTCCTCACGCAGGACCCATGATGTGTGAGAAAAGTGTAAGGATTCCCACACGCACATCAAGACACTGAACCCCACCACCATGAAGGTCCACCATTCAGGAAGTAGAAAAATTAGCTGTGACATAGTCCTATGATGGAATACTAAAATGAAGTGAAATATAAATATGTATGAGATCTGTATATGGATAGATCTCAAAAAACAAGGTTGATTGAAAAAAGAAGCTGTAACATCATATACTCTAAGATATCATTAATGAAATTCTTGAAGCCCACATAAACCAATGCACAGAGCCCGTAGAGATATATATATATAATTTATAGATGTATGAAAAAAATGACTCCCCACATTAATAACAACTGGGGTGAGGAGGCAGGGAGAATGGGATTGGGTGAAAGTAGTCAAAGGGAAGTTCAGATATATTTGTAGGGCATATATTTTTTGTTTATAAAAAAGCAAATACAGCAAAGTGTGAACAAGTGTTAAATTTGGTCAGATGGCAGATGAGTGTGTGCAATACTGAGACAGAGATGGGAACAAACTGAGGTGCCAGTTGGTTAGATTTCCCAGCGTGCCCTGGGACGCTGGCTGAAGTGCCCTGTGCGGGCTGTGCACCCCAGGGAGTGGCTCCTGCCTGGTGCCGCTCAGCGCCTGCCTCTGCTTCACCTGGACCAGAACCGTGGTGCCTGTTGGCCCCTCCTCTGCATTCACCCCACCACGCATTGCCAGAAACTCCAGCAGGATCTAAAATAGTCCCAGAATTCAAGTGCAGAAGCCAGAGGCAGCACAGCTCCGCACAGAGCAGGCGGGACACTGCAGAGGGCGCCGCAGACGCCCCTCGGTCCTCATCCCTCCTTGGGCCGTCTGTTTCTGCGTCTCCGAGTAAGATCCCTCACAGCACTTATGTTTTAGGGAGAAGCAAGCAACAAACAAGCAAACAAGGTCGGTGTGTACACGTGAGGAGGGGCTGCCGTGGCCGGAGCCCAAAGGGGACAGGGAGAGGCGGGGGGCTCCCAGGCCTGAACTGCTGCCCACTGCTGCCCGCGGGCTCATGGGGTGTCCTCCTGGTGGCTTTCTCCAGCCCACCATCCCTCTCACATCCAGGTCCCAACACCGCGCTGGATGGAGTTTCACAAGGTCAGTTCACCCCCTAGTGGACACGCACACGCCACCATCCCAGCCTCACACTGATTGGGACCTTTCCTTCTCTCCTAGCCCAGTAACAGTTTCAGTGTCCTGGGGATCAGATACAATATTCCATCTTCACAGATAAATAAATGGGAGGAGGGGGGCCTGTGTCAGCAGGGACCAAGTGGCCCCAGGTCTAGTAGCTAAGCAGGCTTGGTGGGTGGGGACACCACATGAGGGCTATGGAGGTGCACCTGGGCAGGTGGGCCCCCCGGGTGTTCCAGAGGGAGGTGATGGCGGCTTTATGGAGCAGAGGCAGCTCTGGTCATCATCAAAAGCCTCCTCGATCCTGTTTGGGCTCTGAGGAATTTTGTCACAAGGACAGATCACTGCCTCAGGACGAGGGTCTGCACCCAGGGTGGTCCACCTGGGGACACCAGCAAGAGGCACAGCACTCCCAGGTCTCGTTAATCAAGAACAGATGTTTCTCCATCAGAACATGTGTTTCTGTCGTCCGGAAAGGAGGGCTCAGCACCCTGGTGGGGCAGGTTTTGAGGAGCAGGGCTTGGAGCCCCGTGGGAGTCACGAGGGGCTCAGCTGCCACTCTCTGAGCAGCAGCAACTGGGTTTCTCCTTTTTATTCCCAGATTGAACCTGGTCTGTCCTGCATGCATGAACCTGCTGCTGGGAGAGTCCCTTCCTTTCGGAAATTTTTCTCTAAAGCACGTGTTCCTCTTACCTTTGTCCGAAACACCTGTCAGATCTGCAGTCTGGGAGAAGGGAGGCCAGAGGGGTGGGGACATTCAGGAGCTACTGAATCTGAAACTTTTTTTTCTGAGTCAGACAGGTATTTTCTTTGGCTCCAGGGCTTGATTATGAGCTTCATGTTGTTCAGAAGTTTGCTTTTTAATTTTAATTAATAGACTTTATTTTTTAGAGTAGTTTTAGGGTTCACAGCAAAACTGAGCAGAAAGTACCTTGTCCCCATACCCCCCTTTCCCCCAACCCACTGGCTCCCCCATTATCCACAGCCCCCACGAGAGAGGTACGTCCGTTACAGCTATGAGCCTGCACTGACCCATCGTTATCGCCTGGAGTCCGTAGTTTACATTCGAGTTCACTCTTGATGATATAGGCTCTACGGGTTTGGACCTGCGCAGCGTGTCCACCACACAGTATCACACAGAACAGTGCCCTAAAAATCGTCTGTGTTCCACCTATTCATCCCTTTCTCCTCCCTCACTCCTGGCAGCCACTGTTTTGCTTTTTTTTTTTTTTACTGTCTCTGCAATTTTGCCTTTTCCAGAAGGCCACATTGCTGGAATCATACACTGTGCAGCCTTTACAAACTGGTTCTTTCCCTTCGTAATATGCATGTGAAGTTCTCCCTGTCTTTTCATGGCTAGACAGCTCATTTGTAGCCCTGGATAATACTCCATTGTCTGGATGCATCACAGTTTATCCACTCACCTACTGAAGGACACTTTGGCTGCTTCCAAGTATTGGCAATCATGAATAAAGCTGCTATAAACATCTGTGTGTAGGTTCCTGTGTGGACATAAATTTTCTTTCCAGATGCTTTGAAGTGTTTTTACCCTGTGAATTTTCAGTTTAACACACTTTTAAGTAATTTTTACTGATGAGAAAAATGTGGCGAGTAAGTGTTTATCCCTTTCTCCACCCAGTCCAGGCTAGGGACTGGGCTTGGGGCTCCAGACCCCTAAGCCTGCCAGGACAAGACTTTGCTGAACCACCTGAAGGATGCCCTGCGGCCTCCCCAGTGGGGCAGCACACAGATTCCGGATGCAGACAGCCTGGCCTCCATCATCTGCTCTGACTTTTGTCACTGTGTGTCGTTGAACAGGGAAAGCTGCCTCTCTGAGCTCCAGCTTCCTCCTCTAAAAGGAGGGGCAGCATCGGTGACTAAGGCTCCATCAGAATTCCCTGGGCTGGGGGCTGTAAAGCCTTAGCACAGTGCTGGATAAAGGTCACGGAAGCAGGGGCATGACCGAGATTGAAAGTAGAAACTGCTTTGACAAGCCCCTAACTCGGCTGCCGCGTCTCAAGAGAACATTCTCTTGAAGCCTGTTCACTCTGATCCACCTGCAATAACACAAGAAGCACCTCATGGTCCTTCATATCAACTCTGCCTTTTTTCAATTTCTGACATTAAATGTCAGTGCAATTATTTTATGAGGGAAAAGACAAATCCATAAGCCAGGAAATAGCTTAGAAAGTTGAGGATTCTTGATTGTTGGGATTTCTGAGGGTGTTTGCATCCTACCTACCTGATTTACTAGTCTTGCCTTCCTTGAGGTTTCTAGGATGTGTTTGTCATGTTCGGTATCAATGCAGGGCCTCTGACCACAAAGCACATTCTTGCCGTGGGTGTAGTTTCAGACTTTGCGTTCCAGATCTAATGGCTCATTGGAGGAGAGTGCAGTGGAAAAGGCACAAAGACAGGGACACCAGCTGGAGTTTGCAGAACCCAGGCATCTGTGAATTGCAGGAGATGGGGTCCCACAGGCTCACTTACTGCCCACAGCACTTGTGACCTTTCATGGGCAATGCCCGTGAACCAATGTAGGTTTCCAGTCTTGCAGAGTCATCTCACAAGGCAGCCACTGAGCCTGTGTCTGGCCAACTTCTCTTCACTGCTTCAGAGACAAGCCAGTGGAATATTATACCAAAGAGGAAGCATGGGTCTTCGGTTACAAATGCCACTGGGCATCCTCAGCCAAAGTGGATAAAATAAGAGGTAGACTCCAGAGCCAGACACCTGAGTTCCAGTGCATCATTTCTGCCTTCCTCCTTGCTGTGTGACTTCAAGCTGGTTACTTAACTGCTCTGTGTCTTGATGGCCTCATTGTAGAACAGAGATTCTAATACTATCTGCTCGTTAGGCGACTGTGAAATCATGTACATGCAGCACATTCTTGTGGTGGCTGGTGGTGACCCTGGGGGGAGACGAGGAGGGGGAGTAGGGTCAAAGGATCAGGAACAATATGCACAGCTCACCTGACCCAGTAAGACACTGTTCATAGGAACTGTTTCTGTAAAGAGTCTGAGGCACTTTTTCTTTTTTTAACTAAAAATACATTTGTTAATGTTTATTTCATTTGATCTTTGCTAATTCTTGGCAGGCACCACACTGAGGCAATGGTTTTTTTCAAGCGCTAAATAAAACAAGTGCCTACTGACAGGAAAACCTGTGAACCCCACCCGCATTCTGATGGAAGCAGCAGAAGGCCACTGTCGCCCGGGTAGGAGCCTGCGGAGCAGCAGTGAGTCGGCCCAGCAGGGCCCCAGCAGGACGTGACGGTGGCAGCTCATTTGGCTCCCACAGAGCCAGGCCCAGCACCCTGCAAAGACCAGGGCCCGCTGGGAGGTGCTTCCAAACACAGGCATTATTGAACCCAAGGACCAGCCGCAAGCTTGGCAGGCAGATTCCCGACTGTGAACTGTGGCTGAGGGCGGGGTGGGAGCTTTCTGAAATGTAACCAACAGCATGGGTTCAAGCCAGGGGATGGCTCTCTAAGGAGCATCCTGATGGTCCTCTCGGGTCCAGGAGGCAGCCACATCTCATGAGCCAATGCTAGCCACGGGTCTTCAGGACTCTGCAGTCCCCGCAGGAGAGCTGGTGGGGTGTGCGGTGTGCGGACAGCGGTGGAGCTGGCTTTGGGGGGCACTGTGGGCGGGGCCGTGGAGCGCAGGAGACCTGCACGCAGGACTGGCGGTCGGGGGAAGGTGGTGCTGACCCAGAGGTGAGGGGTCCTGCAGCCTGCAGCGTCAGCCACATCAGAAGAGCTGAGGGTGACCCCCAAACCACTTCCCTTTAGAACGCTTTTGCACTGAGTCCCACCCAGGGCTTCAGGCAGCCCCTACCACTGACCGGCGCTGGCAGGGCACTGTACAGATCTACCTACCATCCTGACATGAAGCCACTCTGGTGCTATCAGACCTCCAACCTCACCTATAAGCACCTTCAGAGAAGGCAGCTTGCAAAGTAACCTTGAATCTGGACTGGCCCGTTCAACCAATTACATGCCTCCTTCTGAACAAGTTCGGAGAGGCTGGCCTGATGTCAGCCACATCTGCCAAAATGGGTGAGGCACCCTTGCCAGCTGATGAAGACGCCCCCGTCCAAGGCTGGGGCTGTCTGAGGTGTTAACCAGGCAGAGACAAGCACCATGCAAGTTCTCATAAGAATATGTGCTGCTCTTCACCACCCCCACCAGACATGAGCATTCTTCCTAATCTGCAGATGGAGAAATGGAGCCAGCAAAGAGTAGGACCCTGCACAGAGCTGCCAGCACAGTGCCCTCTTAGTGGGGCCCAGAAGGTACAGGGAGGAGACCCCTTCGCCCTAGGCCCTCTTTCCTGGCCCTGCATCTAGAGAAGCTGGAAGGTGACCAGTTAAATGATGCAAATGTGCTGGTGTCACTCAAAGTTCCACAAAAGCTGTAAGGAGAGGACTGTAGCTGGGGACCCAAGGTGGAAGACGCCTGGGCAAGGAGAAGGGAGTCCGTGATGCAGAAGGGAGCCATAGCTGATCCACCAGCCAGAGGCATGATGGGACCGTGGAGGGGTGCGAAAGGGTCAGGAGGAACCACAAGCTGTGTAGGGCACTGAGTCCAAAGGCCCCCGTGACTGCCTTCTAGAAATGGAGATGGAGGGACTGGCACAGAGATGGAGGGACCAGGAGTCTTGGTCCTGAGGAGGCAAAGATGGGCTGGTGGCACAGGCCAGGGGCTCAGAACTCCTGGGTTTAAGTCACAGCTCCCCACCTCCCCACTTATTAGCGCTGTGACTTGAGCAAGATGCTTAATTTCAAAGCATCAATTTCTTCACCTGTCAGAGGGAATAGATATAGCAGCCACCTCAGGGCTGATGTGAGAATTGAATCAGCTAATAAATGTAAAATTCTTAGCATTATCTGACATGCAGCAAGCACCCAACAGATGTTAGCTATTGTAATTCATTACAGACTAAAACAATGGCAGGCTAGTAACGACCACAGTAGCAGCTGTAGTTATCCAGTGGCATGCTGTCATCTTGGTTAACCTCCACAACTCCAGCGCAAGGCCGATATTATCATTATTCCCCATTTTACTGAGGTGGAAACTGAGGCTCAAAGACATTAACATTTATGTTATTAATATTTATTCAGTGCTTACCATGTGCTGTGTATTAACTCATTTAATCTCCACAACAGTCATAGGAAGTGGGTACTATTTTTATCCCTATATCATAAATGGGAAACAGCAAAGAGTGGTTAAGTAAATAGCTCAAAGGTCACACAGCCAGCAAGAAATAGATGGTAGATTTGAACCCAAGTTCATTTAGCTCCAAAAGCCATGCTCTTTCAACTCAACTCTGCCTCCCAGGCTTGAAGGCTAAATTATATCGCAAAAAACTCCATTACAGCCCAAAGCAAGAAGAAACAACTATCCTGAGATACTGGCATACCTCAGAAATACTGCAGGTTTGGGCCCAGACTACTGTAATAAAGCAACTGCTGCAAGAAAGCAAGTCAAATGAATTTTTGGTTCTGCAGTGCCTGTGAAAGTTATTTTCCCACCAGTCTACTTGGTGTGTGATGGCATTATGTCTAAAAACAGGTACATACCTTAAGTTAAAAATACTTTATTGCTAAAAACTGCTAACCATTATCTGAGCTTTCAGTGAGTCATAGCTGCTGATTATAGATCATCATTACAAACACAATAATGAAAAAGTTTTAAATAGTGAATTACCAAAATGTGACACAGAGACAGAAAGTGAGCAAATGCAAGTACCTAGACTCACTCAGTGCAGGGGTGCTGCAGACCTTCAGCTTGTGAAAAACACAGTATCTGAAAAGTGCAAAAAAGCACAGCGCAATAAACAAGGTATGCCTGTAATGTACCCACAGGTGCCAAACTGCCATTCATGTGGACTTGTATGTGACCACAAGCAGACAAAACTCCAGCCCCACCCAGAAGTCCTGTAGACCTTCAGGATGCTGCTTAGTGTTTACGGAGGATTCAGCCTGCCCGTCTCCAGGCTGATTCTTTCCAGCAGAAACATCTGTGATTCTCGAGTGGCTGACAGGCTGAAGACAGATGGGCTCGGGCCCGGGCTGCTCCAACCTCACTGCCACCCAGCACATCCTTCCCACCTGTGGGAGCACCCCCACCCAGGGACCACCCAGACAAGCAGGCCCGCAGGCAAAACCTCTGAGGGGAACCCCTGGAGACACACACCATTCTCTGGGTCATCCCCTGTCATGGAGAAGGAGGGAACGCAAAACCCACCCCAGGAGTGAAAGGATTAACTGGCTCCTTCCTGACTCCCCAAGGCCACCTAAGCAGAAAGCAAAGGGATGTGCCAGGGTCGGAAAGGACCACAAGCCACTCAGCTACCTGGTGTCACTACTGATGAGGGCCCTGCTCAACTGGATCACTGCTACATTTAAAACTTCCACAGTCTCTTTAGTTATGAATTGGACACTAGAGATCTCTTGGTTGAAGGAGGATTAAGCTCTCAATCTAGAGAACTGACCTCCATCCTGTCCAAGGCCCCCCTTTTGAGTGCTGACAATCAGAAAGCCTTTTACCCTCTGCTCTTGGTGTAAACAGCCTCCTCTCTGGAATGTGCCTCCAGTGGGGACTCAGTCCTATGCTAACTTCCAACCTAAAATTTTGCAACAGTTTGCTTGGGTCCAGCCTCCCACACTCCAGGAAGCTTTCATGGAGACAGAAGTGCCTACAGCTGCTTAAGGCTGCACCTGTTAAGGGATATGTGGAGGGAAGCCTTGATCTAAACCCCCCAAGACATAAGGCCTAGATTTTTCAGAGCCCAGGATAATTGGAGTCAGCTTCAGCCTGTGCTTTCTGGGGACTTGGGACAGGATAGGTCTTGGGTCATGTCCTGGTTTCCTGAATTGTCTCCCTTTCAGAAAGAGACATGGTTTCTCAACTGAAGTTCTGGAAATGGAGAGCCCGGGTCCACCCTGCTTTGCACTGACCCCTCTACACTTAGTACCATGCCCAGCACACAGCAGAGGCCCAGAAAGTCTTTGCTGACTGACTACTGCATGACGTATGGGATCAACAGACTCTCTTCAGTTTGAAAAGCTCCAGATGCAAATGCAACTCTCCCCAAATCCTATTTTATTAAGCCAGAGTGGCCAAGCACAGTTGTTAATAACACTGGTAAACTCCATAGGATGATTTTGAGATAATTGGTAGGACTTCGGGCTCAACCCTTCGTGGACGATGTGGTTTAATGAGGGGCCCATTGACATAATCATTTCAAGAGACTGCAACCAGCTGTTCCCAGGAAAGGACAAGAAGCGTGCCAGAAAGCTAAGTATGAAGAAGTATTTTAATCGCTCAGACTCAAAGTCATTGTGCTCCCAGTTCTGAGGAGATTCTTAAAAGAGGCAACTTTGGCCATTTTGGAAGCCAGCGTTCACCTGCCTGTGGTCTCCAGCATCAACCTCCTCTGGGCACAGACTTGGAGGGAAGCATAAACACACCTGGCACCACGCTGGCTCCCATGGGGCCTTCCTCTCACCTATGCTTTACATCAACTGCCTTAGTTGGACTAAGATGACGACTTGGTTAAGGGAGGAGACAAGTGTTGACTGTCTAAGCAGGAACAGTCCAAGCTGGCAAGAAAAAGCACACACTGCATACATAGGATACAGAAGGGCAAGCTTCCGTCTGCAGATCTACAACATTACATTTGTTTGGTCTGCAAACTATCAAGAGGGATTCTGTTGGCCAGGGTGTTTCTGTTCAACAAGCAACCCGGTGATCGAGTTTTGGGTGTCCTATGCCACCAGCCCAGAGTCACCGTGCTTCGTCCACTGGAGAGTCTTTGAGGGAAACATGAAGGCCAGCTCATGCCTCTGCCTATGGGTCAATTTCTTCAGGAATCACCGTGATCATAATGTCCTCATTGCCCCTGCGGACAACCATGTTCAGGGTGCTTTCCTTTTTAATGACGTCACTGACGTCATTGGCAGAGACCACCGACTGTCCATTGATGCTGATTATGACATCATTTTCCTTGAGCCCACCACTGCAACACAAAGAGAAACACAATGGTAACAGTTCCGTTCCTCTGGTCAACTGCCATGAAAGGTGATCAGTGTGTATTGAGAGAGGCACAATTTAGAACCTAAAAACCCAGAGCAGATTGGGCTTTCAACTTATGTGAAAATAGTTTAAACCAGCAATGGATGGCATTATTTCCTTTTGAAATTTTTAGGCCAAATCTGCAATCAAGTCCATTGCAGAAATGCCGACAAGAAATACCTACCAGATCATGCAGAAATGTATGATCTTATGACAGACTGACCTCAAAGGAGGCAAGACGGTACCATACACCATTTACCATGTATCATGACCTTGGACAGCTTGCTTGTAATGGATATCACAACTCAGAGAGAAGTTCCTAAGGAAAGGACAGACTGGGTCTCTGATGAGACACTTCCTTTTGTTATTGTTGCTGTAAGTTTAGCTCTCACGTGTGCATCAAATTGCTAATGGTCTAGCACAGGGGTCAGCAAACTTTTTCTGTAAAGAGCCAGATAGGAAATATTTCAGGCTTCACAAGCCCTGTGGTCTCTGTCACAACAACTCAACTCTACCGTTCTGGTCCAAAAACCACTCTAGACAATAATATATAATCTACTGGGAATAGCTATGCTCCAGTAAAGCTTTATTTATGTATGCTGAAATTTGAATTCCATATAATTTGGTCATAAAATGCTATTATTTCACGTTTTTTTCAACCACTTAAAAATGAAAATTCTATTCTTAGTTTCTGGGTTGTGTTACAGCAGGTAGCAGGCCAGATCTGGGTCCAGGGAACAGTGTGCCGGCCCTGGTCTAGCCCTTCTCTCTGGACATTATGTCAATGCAGGAATCAAACCCTGACTATTGGTTAAGCTACTTCTTTTCACGTTACTTTGCTGTCACCTAGGTTATTTTTCTAGAGGGGTGGACAGGTAACGGGCCTGACTGATAACAGGATAATTAGAGAAGGCTTTGGGAGGAGATGCATCCCAAAATCCAGGATAGGACCACTGCCCAAGGTCTTACGAGACCCGCAACAAGTCTGACATTGTTCTTCCATCTGGATGACCCCTCATGAAGTGAGGTCTTTGGAAGGTAGGAAGGATCCTTTTCCTGATGAGTCTGGAGCTGACCCAGGTGGGGCATCTGGACCAGTAGGATGGACCTTTTGTCAGGGACCCTCACAATCACCTGAGCCCATGTGAAAAGAGCATGCCCCCCACTCCACTGCACCCAGGAACCCCCGGGACATCAGGCAAAGGGAAAGTCCTCCTAACTCACGCTTCTGCTGGGGTGTCAGGAATCACTTCAATGATATACGCTCCTGAAAGCACATCTGGGAAGTCTCGGTGGCGGTCCTTCAGCTCTTTGGCTTTGCTGCTCAGGAGAAAATACACCGGTGTTAACCTTACATAACCGGGGAGGTCCTCTGCTGAGACCCAACCAGCCTCTCCTCCTGTCCCTGATTCTAACTTTAAATTCCTCCAGAAGTTTTGATTAAACTTTAAATTGCCTGCCCACTAGAGTAAAAGGTTTGTTGGCTGACAGGCAGGGAAGTGCTGTATCATTATAAGTATTAACTTTGCTTATTATTTAATAGTAGTTCCAGTAGCTTAAGGAGCCATTCCAGTAGAGCCATCGGCCTGGTTTGGAGCCCCGGCTCTGCTACTTTTTCAAATGTGACTGTGGGCAGTTGCTAACCCTCTCTGAGCCTAGTTTCGTCACCTACAGAATAGGGGGGCAATGACAATACTCTGTGACATGGGTTCTTGTGAAGATTCCATGAGATCATCTAAGTCCGGCACCTGGCCCCATGCCTGGTGCACAGCAAGCACAGGACTCATAGTGGCTAGTGTCACTGTGACCAGTGACCATCACCACCAGCCACTGATCCAAGCCTTGACAGCCTTTAAGATGCTCAGTCCTCACCACACATCAAAATGCCTGCCCTGCTATCCTCATCCTGGAGAGGAGGAAACTGAGGCACTCAGAGGTCACGTCCTTCCCAAGGTCCAAGCCAGGAAGTAGCAGAGCCGGGATGAGAACCCAGGAGGCCAGACCCCAGGGCCTGTGTTCTCTCCCCACACCTCCGTCTCCCCCAGTTCCCAGGCAAATAACTGGTGTACATTTTAGTCTCGGCAAATCAGCCCATATTCTGAGTGCTAGGAAACATACCACCATTCCTAAGGTGTATAGAAACTGTAGTAATGTATTCACCATTAATTAATAGTTAATTAATTATACTAATTAAAGTGTTAATTCCTATATTGATGTGCCCTGCTTGTTGCCTACTTCACGTACAACACCTTCAACCATGCTCTTAGTTACCAGGATTGCGATTACCCAGATTTTTTCATCAAGTCAAACACCACTATGTTATGAGCCTGGCAGCCGCATGGCACAACTTCCATGAGCTCTGGGAAAAACATGCCCACGGGTCAGGCCGGGCCCACCCGGCATTCCAGGGGCCACAGCCCACGCCCTGCAGAGCCGGGAAAGGCAGGCGCCCCAGGCCTGAGGGCAGTGCTCGGGGCACTCCCGCACTGTGGGTTCCAACAGGACAGGAGCCGAAAGGAAGGCAGGAGGGAGAGTGACCGACCCGCCCTGCGGTTCAGGCCTGCCATCAAAGAGGCAGGCAGAATCTTCTAGAAGGAAGGACCTGCTCAGAACACAAAAAAAATGGAGGATAAAACAAGAGGAAGCCAGGGCTAATGGCCCCTCCTCTCTCTCCTAATGTTACTTAATTTTAACCAGAGACTGAGATGTCTTAACGCAGTGTAAGGTTTCTCTTTTGGGGTGGTGGTGCCAGCTTTCTGAAGTTCAGGTTTACTTAAATGTAAAACTTACCCAACTTCTGTGGGACACAGCAAAAGCAGTCTTAAGAGGAAAGTATATAGCAATCCAAGCATATTTAAAAAAGGAAGAGCAATCCCAAATGAATGGTCTAATGTCACAATTATCGAAATTGGAAAAAGAAGAACAGATGAGGCCTAAGGTCAGCAGAAGGAGGGACATAATAAAGATCAGAGAAGAAATAAACAAAATTGAGAAGAATAAAACAATAGCAAAAATCAATGAAACCAAGAGCTGGTTCTTCGAGAAAATAAACAAAATAGATAAGCCTCTAGCCAGACTTATTAAGAAGAAAAGAGAGTCAACACAAATCAACAGTATCAGAAACGAGAAAGGAAAAATCACAACGGACCCCACAGAAATACAAAGAATTATTAGAGAATACTATGAAAACCTATATGCTAACAAGCTGGGAAACCTAGGAGAAATGGACAACTTCCTAGAAAAATACAACCTTCCAAGATTGACCCAGGAAGAAACAGAAAATCTAAACAGACCAATTACCAGCAACAAAATTGAAGCGGTAATCAAAAAACTACCAAAGAACAAAACCCCCGGGCCAGATGGATTTACCTCGGAATTGTATCAGACATACAGGGAAGACATAATACCCATTCTCCTTAAAGCTTTCCAAAAAATAGAGGAGGAGGGGATACTCCCAAACTCATTCTATGAAGCTAACATCACCCTAATACCAAAACCAGGCAAAGACCCCACCAAAAAAGAAAACTACAGACCAATATCCCTGATGAACGCAGATGCAAAAATACTCAACAAAATATTAGCAAACCAAATTCAAAAATACATCAAAAGGATCATACACCATGACCAAGTGGGATTCATCCCAGGGATGCAAGGATGGTACAACATTCAAAAGTCCATCAACATCATCCACCACATCAACAAAAAGAAAGACAAAAACCACATGATCATCTCCATAGATGCTGAAAAAGCATTTGACAAAGTTCAACATCCATTCATGATAAAAACTCTCAGCAAAATGGGAATAGAGGGCAAGTACCTCAACATAATAAAGGCCATCTATGATAAACCCACAGCCAACATTATATTGAACAGCGAGAAGCTGAAAGCATTTCCTCTGAGATCAGGAACTAGACAGGGATGCCCACTCTCTCCACTGTTATTTAACATATTACTGGAGGTCCTAGCCATGGCAATCAGACAAAACAAAGAAATACAAGGAATCCAGATTGGTAAAGAAGAAGTTAAACTGTCACTATTTGCAGATGACATGATACTGTACATAAGAAACCCTAAAGACTCCACCCCAAAACTACTAGAACTGATATCAGAATACAGCAAAGTTGCAGGATACAAAATCAACACACACAGAAATCAGTGGCTTTCCTATACACTAACAATGAACCAACAGAAAGAGAAATCAGGAAAACAACTCCATTCACAATTGCATCAAAAAAAATAAAATACCTAGGAATAAACCTAACCAAGGAAGTGAAAGACTTATACTCTGAAAACTACAAGTCACTCTTAAGAGAAATTAAAGGGGACACTAACAGATGGAAACTCATCCTATGCTCGTGGCTAGGAAGAATTAATATCATCAAAATGGCCATCCTGCCCAAAGCAATATACAGATTTGATGCAATCCCTATGAAACTACCAGCAACATTCTTCAATGAACTGGAACAAATAATTCAAAAATTCATATGGAAACACCAAAGACCCCGAATAGCCAAAGCAATCCTGAGAAAGAAGAATAAAGTAGGGGGGATCTCACTCCCCAACTTCAAGCTCTACTATAAAGCCATAGTAATCAAGACAATTTGGTACTGGCACAAGAGCAGAGCCACAGACCAATGGAACAGAATAGACAATCCAGACATTAACCCAGACATATATGGTCAATTAATATTTGATAAAGGAGCCATGGACATACAGTGGCGAAATGACAGTCTCTTCAACAGGTGGTGCTGGCAAAACTGGACAGCTACATGTAGGAGAATGAAACTGGACCATTGTCTAACCCCATATACAAAAGTAAACTCAAAATGGATCAAAGACCTGAATGTAAGTCATGAAACCATTAAACTCCTGGAAGAAAACATAGGCAAAAACCTCTTAGACATAAACATGAGTGACCTCTTCTTGAACATATCTCCCCGGGCAAGGAAAACAACAGCAAAAATGAGTAAGTGGAACTATATTAAGCTGAAAAGCTTCTGTACAGCAAAAGACACCATCAATAGAACAAAAAGGATCCCTACAGTATGGGAGAATATATTTGAAAATGACACATCCGATAAAGGCTTGATGTCCAGAATATATAAAGAGCTCACACGCCTCAACAAACAAAAAACAAATAACCCAATTAAAAAAATGGGCAGAGGAACTGAACAGACAGTTCTCCAAAAAAGAAATACAGATGGCCAACAGACACATGAAAAGATGCTCCACATCGCTAATTATCAGAGAAATGCAAATTAAAACTACAATGAGGTATCACCTCACACCAGTAAGGATGGCTGCCATCCAAAAGACAAACAACAACAAATGTTGGCGAGGCTGTGGAGAAAGGGGAACCCTCCTACACTGCTGGTGGGAATGTAAGTTAGTTCAACCATTGTGGAAAGCAGTATGGAGGTACATCAAAAGGCTCAAAACAGACTTACCATTTGACCCAGGAATTGCACTCCTAGGAATTTACCCTAAGAATGCAGCAATCAAGTATGAGAAAGACCAATGTACCCCTATGTTTATCACAGCACTATTTACAATAGCCAAGAATTGGAAGCAACTTAAATGTCCATCGATAGATGAATGGATAAAGAAGATGTGGTACATATACACAATGGAATACTACTCAGCCATAAGAAAAGGGCAAATCCAATCATTTGCAGCAACATGGATGGAGCTGGAGGGTATTATGCTCAGTGAAACAAGCCAAGCAGAGAAAGAGAAATACCAAATGATTTCACTTATCTGTGGAATATAAGAACAAAGGACAAACTGAAGGAACAAAACAGCACCAGAATCACAGAACTCAAGAATGGACTAACAGGTACCAAAAGGAAAGGGACTGGGGAGGATGGGTGGGTAGGGAGGGATAAGGGGGGGAGAAGTAGGGGGTATTAAGATTAACATGCATGGGGGGGTAGGAGAAAAGGGAGGGCTGTACAACACAGAGAAGGCAAGTAGTGATTCTACAACATTTTGCTATGCTGATGGACAGTGACTGTAAAGGGGTTTATAGGGGAGACCTGGTATAGGGGAGAGCCTAGTAAACATAATATTCGTCATGTAAGTGTAGATTAGTGATACCAAAAACAAAACAAAAACAAAAAAAACAAAAAAAAAAAAGGCAGTTCCTGTATGGTAACCTCCAATGAGTTCTACACAAGGGTATAAAGGGCACATAAAAGTGTAGGCAAAGGGTCTGTTTGCGTTTATACAGAAGATCAAAGCCTAATTGGGCTACCCCGAAAATGAACTAAGATATGATATGAAAGAGAACTTCCAACATCAGCACTCTCTGGAAGACTCATGCCAGAAGATGATCATCAAAAAACCCCAACAAAGATCCACGCACTGCTACAGCTGTAGATGCACTCATCCCACCAGCTCCTGGACTTGCCATGGGAATGAAGGAGATATCTAAGCTGGCCTGTGCATACAGTAAAACAACAAATTTGACTGGATCTATACTGTTGGAACTCAACCAAGAATTAGGAGAAGTGCAAATTGTAGCACTCCAAAATCTTACAACTACAGACTATTTACTGTTAAAAGAACATAAGGGATGTGAACATTCCCCAGGAATGGGTTGTTTTAATTTGTCTGATTTCTCTCAGACTGTTCAAGTTCAGTTGGACAATATCCACCATATCATAGATAAGTTTTCACAAATGCCTAAGGTGCCTAACTGGTTTTCTTGGTTTCACTGGAGATGGCTGGTAATTACAGGTATGCTTTGGTTATGTAACTATACTCCTATTATGTTAATGTGTGTGCAATTTAAGTAGTAGCTTAAAACCTATACATGCTGAAGTTACTCTACAAGAAGATATGTCAAAGAAATAATCAATCTTCCCGTGTTTTCTTCTGCCTGCTACTTCTATAGCTTTTCTTCTTCCTTCCTAATTACAACCCTTAAATAGAATTCGTGCCTCATATCAAATTTACCGGGTATCATAATTCTTCCAAGTGGTAAAGATACCTCAAGACAAATGCTGGGCATAGAAGCTACAGGGCATAAATATGCAAAGAAATAAAAAGCTGACCATTTCAAACAATAAGGCTTCTCTCTCACTTACCAACTTTACATTTCCCTGTATGGCCCCGGAAGATGACTGGTTAGCCAGAGACGAGTAAGATTCCTCAAGGGAGGAACAACCTAAGACAGGCACAGTCGCAGGGGGGTCATCAGGTGAGAAATTGGGGATCAACAGAGGTGAGGCTTAGAACCTCACCCCCCCTGTTCTGAGAGAAATCTTCTGCATATGTGGATGTTTTATTGCCCTTGTCCTGCTTGGATTAACACATAGTCTACAGGCACACACCTGATCATCTACATTTGCTCTCTTACAACACTAAACTATGTTTTCTACCTTTATCTTGTATCTACCTACCACTTCAGCATTTTATTAAAAATAATAATAATAAAGAGAGAAATGTGGTATCCACATATAAATCAAGTATAAAAACCAAATGAGTATTCATATTTGAACTGACTGTTTAGAGTTCATAATGCATGAGCAAAACCGAAAGTTTCTGTGATGACTGCCCTTGTACTGTTCACTATGTAACTTATTCACTATGTAAGAATTTGTTCTCCATGTAAGAACTTGTTATGCCTCAGAAGATAGGAGACTGACGAAAATTAGGCTTGGGGTGGATTAATGATTGTGCATTGAGCATTGACTCCCCTATACAGAATTTTATTGTCGTTAACAATCATTTGATCAATAAATATGAGAGATGCCCTCACAAAAAAAAAAAAAAAAAAAAGGACAGACTTCCAATGGTAAAATAAATAAGTAACCGGGATGTAATGTATAGCATAAGGAATATAGTCAAGATATTGTAACAGCTTGGTAGGGTGATAGCTGGAACCTAGAATTATGCATATAAATGTTTTATCACTGTGTTGTAGACTTGAAACTAATGTAATGTAATACTGTGCGTCAACTACCCTTCAATAAAAAATAATCATCTAAAAAAAAATATTTTACAATTAAAAATAAATAAATAAATGTAAAACTTAGACACAGACGTCCCGCTTACCCACCTGGATGTGAGCGACATCATCCGAATGCCAATGTACTTCTTCTTGGTGATGGCTTTGCCTGGTATGACAGCAAAAGGGCAACAGAAGGTCAGCCAGTTGACAGCAGTGCCGTCACGAGGTTCAAGTCCCCATTTCAATGTAAAGTCAGGGTCATAGGAGATATGCTGAAGTTGTTTCAAATTCTGGTTTGGACCCCTATGCGTCATGAGACCAGGAGGAAGTCCTGTCATTTTGGTTAATGGCCGAAAATCTAGGAATGGTCCTCGATTCCTCCCTGCCTCATCCTGACACCCGAGGAGGTTTCTATTCCCCCAGGAATCCAGAATGTGACCCCTTTGCCCCACCCCTCCAGCAGAGCCTCGTCCCGACTCTGAGGGACCTTTCAAAGATCGTGAACTCCCATTCCCAGTGCAGCTGAAATGCTACTCAGGCCCCTCAGCATGGCCTGCTGGGACCCTGACTCGCCTCCTTCCACACCCATGTGTGACTCGGCATGTTCCCTGCACTCCAGCCCCAGGGCCCGGTCCAGGGTCCAGGGCTCCCACCTGTGACCAGAGCGGAGGCCTTGAATCCACCCGCCTCTCTGCTCTCCACTCCCACATCCCTGCCTGCTGGCTCCTTCTCCTTGAGGCCTCGCCCTGGGAGACATTTCCTGGTCCTACTGCCCCCACTAGCTGCCCCTCCCCTTGACTCCTAGCCCAGCACTCTTGCTTCATGTCCTGGGAAGCACCTGCTATTTCCTGAAATGTTATTTCTTTGTTTACTGTCATCCTTACCCACCTCAAGGAGACTGTAAACAACACACCTACAAGGGATGCTATTGAGCCATGGAACCTGCCCCCAAACAGATGGGTGAATAAGCATTTGTAAAATGAATGATCTCCCTGAATCTCAATTTTCTCATCAGTAAAATGGGGTTAGTAATTCCTGCCTGATAGGGTAAAGGAATTTAATAAAGTGAAATGATGCACAGAAATCTCCTAGGGGGTGTGCCTGAAATATTTTAGATTAAACTGTATGAAATGTTCACCAACACAGGTCAAAAAATGGTCAAACATCTGTAACCTCCTATCAGGGGCCTTCTAACATGCATTCCGTTTCCCTCCTTGATAGGGAAGGCTTTGCTGATCTTCAGGTGTGGTGTTTTTCTCCGGCCCCAAGTCGCAGAGGAGCAGCCAGGCCCTGGGCCTGAATCTCCTGGCCTCAGCAGCCTGGGCCCTGCCTTACCTTTGGCTTGTCGGTCATGGGACTCGGTTAGAAACTTTTTAATCTTATCAGATGGGATTGCAAAGGAGATTCCCGCTGTCACTTTCAAGGTATTAATGCCAATCACTTCACCGTCCTGAAAAGCAAGATGGAAATGAATGACTGATCCATGAAGGCTTACCTAAGGATTCACACGCATCAAAAGGGAATGGAGAATGTGCATGAAAGACGCGTTTGTGCTTCATCCGAAATGAGTGGGTGGGGGAGCTGGAGGGAGGGGCTCAGGCCTAGGCTTGGGCTAAGTAAGGTCCTGCTCCACAATGGAACACATGACGGGGAGCTTTAAGATGTACATGTATGTGCTCCTTTCCCAGGAATGTTTCCAAAACCTCTGAGTCTGTTAGGCGGCTGTCTACACCCTCCGGCTTCTCCCATTTCCAACGATCTTAAGACTCCTCTGCTGACATCTGGGAGATTTAAGACCCGCATGCTTCATTTCTAGGGAAATGCAGTCCCATCTCAGATAGCAGCAGGAGCAGGGCTGCAGGGGGCAGTGGGAACACAGACACCCCTTGTTTCCACTGCTTGTCCCAGACTGGCTTTAAATCACAGAGGAAGCCAGTCGACAGGGTGTGCTTCCAGTCAAGATAAATCCACAGTTTGGTGAACGCCACTCAACGGGAAACGTTCCTGGAATAACAGGCTCACCTTCCGCCATTCAGCCATTATTCTCAAAACTATTGTCAAGTGGTTTGTTCAGCCTGGCCTTAGAAGGGAAAACTGTCAAGAAAGTATAAATCACTCTTCGCCCACTTGCTGCGGCACTGAGAGTTCAGTCCCCAGCTCCGAGGGACTATGCAGTGGGCCCTGTTCTCCTGGGCCTTGCTAACGCTGGCCTCGATTTCATCCCCTGCACATGAGAGGTGAGCTGGCTGACCCCTGGGCCGCATGCTTGCTGACAGTCGGGTTCTCAGGCTCCCCCTCTCATGCTTTTGTATTTAAATACAGATGTCAGTTACATCTCTGTGGGTGGGGTAAGTCCTTATTCCAGCCAGGCCTTGAGGGAGGGCTCCTGGTCATCCAGGACCAAGGCTGTGGGAGGGCCAGGCCAGCTCCCTGGGCAGCCTGGAGGCTGCATTTGAAGGACATGCCTTTCTGTGACAGGCCAGAAGTGCTCCTTTAGGGACTCCTGGATGGACATGAATTCCACTCCATTTACTGCTAACCTTGAAACACAGGCGTGGCTCCTGGCATCCCAACCCTCAACTCCACACACCCTCCTCTGTGTAGGAAAGATGAGAAGGGTCACGTGCACGGGTACAGTATAAGCACAGAGTTCCCATGAAAAGAATTAGATAATGGGCTTTGGAAAGTACATGTTCTGCAAAGAAAAAAAAAAGCATGCACATGCATTTGAGAAGATCTTACCAGGTTTACTAACGGTCCTCCCGAGTTCCCATACTGAAATTAAGCAAAAATTAAAACGTTATGAGTCTGTGTCACCACATAGTCCCAACAAGCTACTTTCCTGCCTCGCAGGTTCCTGATAACGGTTCTTGCCTGAGTTTTGTCTCTGTCAACTTAATATTTTGCTCAAAAATAAGAACCTTAACAATTTTCAGCAACGTTTTAGGTATGCTTTAAATGGAAACTTTTTCTTTTGTCCAAAGCCCAGAGGCCAACTACGAATTCCCTAAAATACCCAACCCAGCTTCCTTCTCTTGGCAGGAGGTTGGCACCCACTTGCTCCAGAGCCACAGCGTCTCAGATCTATACAGCAGATCCCTCGGCTGCGGGGGCTGGAAAGCCACGCCGTGTGCTCTATTTCCATTACTTCATGCAGATCACAAGCCAGTTTGGGAATAAAACCTATCAGAGGCAGTGAGTGCACAAACCTCACTGTTCCTTATTTATTAAGCAGATGTAGGGAGGAAAAAAATACATTGCTTTACAGAAACGCCAATCCTGTGGGAGACAGCTGAGTGGAAAAACGTGATTTTAAAAAGATCCATTTACGAGATTTTGTGGTGCAAGACCTGGCCTCCTTAGACACGGAGTGGTGTAGGCCTAATGCTCAGACTGTGCCCCAAAGCAGAGCCTACACCTCCTGGGGCTACAGGGCTGTGCCTGAGAGGGTGTCCCTCCTGCCACAGAGCTACAAAACAACTCCCCTCAGGTGGCCTGGGGAGCTCCCCCAGGCTGCAGACCTTGGCAAATCTGAAGTCCCCATGGACTGCTAATGGGCTCAGGCAAGCCCTTGACCTCATCTCTTGAGGGGGTCAAAGGGAACTCCCTGGATAGCACCTGGGACACTGACTCCTCCCAAGTTCCTGAGCCTGACTTTCAGAACCTGCCCCGACCCGGGTGGGCGGCCGCCACGGCTCACGTTGATGATGGCGTCTGTCTGGATGTAGTCCATGTCTGAGTTCCGGAGCCCCAGCTCTTTGCCACCGCGCTGGGTGGTACTGACGATCCCGGTGGTGACTGTGTTTTGAAGGGAAAACGGGCTTCCGATGGCGACCACGAACTCCCCTGGCCGCAGCTCTGAGGAGCGGCCAAGCAGCAGGACAGGCAGCTTTCCCTGCAACCACAAGGTTGGCATAGCTGCAGGTGGTGAGCTTAACAGAGTGGATAAAGGCACAGGGGTCGTGGGTGCCAGGCAATAGCAGGTCACTCCCATTCCCCAAGCCTTGAGGGAAACTGAGGTCAGGCCCAGCGTCCCTCCCTAGGCCAAGGGCCCTGCTTCTCTCCCACCCGCTGTAACCGATGAACGTGAAGCTGCACGCCAAGGGGCGTGTGGGAGGGTTTCTGGAGGTCATCTCGGGGTCTGTCCACATCTTGAAGCTATTAGCACAGACTTGTTCTGAAAATGTGAGACCGAGACAGAGGGAGACACGTTTTGGATTTGGTGCAAGACTGCCTGGGGTGCTCTTAGAGAATAAAGCCCCCCCCAGAAGGATCCTGAGCCCACAGACCCTGGGGCAGAAGGGAAAGGGGGAATGTGCCCCCACTTACCATCCGCCCAGGTTCTGGAGAGTCGGGAGCCCTGGGGGCCGGCACTGCACCGACTCAGCCAGATGTCTCTGCGCTGAGTCTGTGGCAGCTCTGCCGAAGGGCAAAGGTGGAACCGAGACAGCAAGGCACCCAGGGTGCCCAGATGCCAAGGCCCAAGAGGTGGGCTCCCTCCTTATCTGAAGAAGTTCCCCATCACCCACCTGTGCTCCCATCACCCACCAGGGACCTGACTGACCCAACAAGCATGGTGCCTAAGAAGGCCGGGCACAGCCAGGAGCCCCAAACACTCTTCCAACTAGAAAGGAATGAATGAAAGCCAGCTCGAGTCCGCAGGGCTGCAGAGGGCCGGGCTCCTGTCGGGGAAGCGTGGGTCTCGCCCCTCTCTCCTCCCCCCAGGCAAACGCTGAGTTCCTTTCAGTTTTATTCCCTGAGTCAAAAGGAGCAGCTGTGCCAAACAACGTGGACGAGGCCCAGAGAGCGAAGACCTAGCCCAGGCTTCATGCCAACCAAGTGCAGTCAAGAGTCCTCATGTGTGTCCATCTCAAAGAAGGAAGAAAGGGGGGCCAGGAGGGTGGGGCAGGTGAGAACCAGTGTTTCCTGTCAGGGATGGTACAGACCAAAGTGGATGAAGTCCATTGAACAGATAAACTGTGGCTCCAAATATCTGGTGATGAGAGCGAGAGACAGAGCAGGGATTTAAACGTGGTAACCCCAAAGCCAGACTGTCTCACCCACTGTACAGTGCTACAAAGACCCCTCCCACCCCAAATATGGGAGATGCTGGGCCAGAACGTTCATGGAGGAAGAAGGAATGTTGCAAAAAGGATCCAAGACCTAAGACGGACGTTTGGACTGATGAGAAGTAACGCCCGCGGTTCGCAGGCGCTGGCAGGCCCCTTACAGCACTGTGGGCAGGAGCACAGACCCTGGGCCGGGCTGCCTGACTAGATCCTGGCCTAAGCTTACAGCCACTCGGGTCCTCAGTGTTCCCATCTGAAAAATGGGAAGAAAAGCCTATCTCACTGGTTAGTTGTGAGAATTAAGTGACAAGATTCAAACAGTTCTTTGAATGGCACCGAGCTCGTGTTACACATCGTGTGAGTGGGATGTGTAAGCAACAGATGTGTTGATTATTGTTATTAGTATTCAGGTCCATGCAAATCCAGTGGAGGAAATCCTACCAACTAACAGCCCACAAGCTCATCCGTGTCACCCAGTTCTCCATGCAGGAGAGGCCGGTGGTGCAGTCTGCCCTGACAGTGACTTTTGCCCATGGGGTCACCTGGGCCCGGGTGCAGGGTGCTGCTCTGATGGGGGCAGGTCTGCAGCCCAGCACTCCCTGAGCTCACGGGCATCCGGCGGCACGCCAGCAAGCTCAGCACAGCCTGTTTACCCTGGGCCTGAGCCAGTCACCCCTGCCAGGAATGACCTCATCCAACAGACACAGTGGGGAGGCAAGCAGGAGTCAGGGCTGGCGACATGCACTCAGCAGCTGGGGTCACTGCTGCTCCTTCAGAGCCTGGGAACAGCCTCCAGGGTTGGGCTGGAGGGGCAGGAAGGGGACAGAGCAGCAAAGGCTCCCGGGGGGTCCTCCCTGCTGCCCAAGATAACAGTTGGTTTTCACCGACTTTAAGGCAAGAGATCAAGTTCAAACATAGGAAGGTGGGCCCAGCCCACATCAGCTCAGCCACAAACAGGGAACCACATCAGAAAGTTACGTGGCAGGACTCCCGGTGGAGATCTTAATTAGCATCTCTCCGCTGCCATCCCTGCCCCCCCACCTCCACTTCCCAGGAGGGGTGCTGGGCCCAGGCTCCCAGGCACCAGGAGGTTTTGAAGGTAAGGGGGCCTAAAGACAACACCCTGCTGAGTTCTTCTTTCCCAAGTCTGAGCTCAGGCCTGGAGGACGAGGGAAGGAAGCAAATGCTTCAGGGCGCAGAGCTGTGAGGACAGAGCAGGGACCCTGCGAGGGGAGGCGAATATCCAGCCCCACTCACCGGGGAGGCCCGGGCCTCCAGGGGCCTCCAGCATGGTGAAGCCGCCCACAGCAGGGGACCATTCGGGCTTGGTCATGTGCACACCAAGGCTACAAGCCCAGAGTCTCCCCAAGAACCAAGAACACGTCAGGAGGAAATCTGGGTCCATGTGGCCAGGTAGTCAAACCTGCACCAGGGGGCAACACCAAGTATCACCTTGTTTAAGTTTCTATTCACTCAAGCATCTCAGATAATGACGGACAATCATAAGACAGAAATGAGTAAATGGGCACACGGCGGATGGGAGCAGTTATGACCGGAAGCCTGAATTGATGAACCTTTCCCCTCTCAGAAGGCAAGTACTTTCATGACCACCTTGGGAGTCAGGGCGGGTTGCCCCATGTTTTATAGATGTGTGGAAACTGAGGCGCAGAGATGGAGTGGCTTCTCACACCTAATGAAGAGCAGACTGGCGAGCAAAGAGAACAGGCTTCCCGACTTTCAGACCTGCACTCCTAGCATGTGTTAACCTGGAATTCTAATGTAGGCAGGAATCTTTGCAAGGCAGTGATATGGAGCAGTGAGGTGGGCCAGGCAAGATTTACGGCTCTCCGCAAATTCCAGATGCGTTTTGGGGGCCATTTGGCCCCTACTCACCGCAGGTGCTGCTGGCCTCGCAAGCATCAGGCTCTCCAACCTGTCCCAAATCCAAGTAGGGCTCATCTCAGCCTCCACCCCCACCTCGGGTCCGTCTGCTCAGGGCAGCTATACCTCTGCTGGCCAGCTTTCTACTCAGTAATTTAGCGTCTTATTCCACAGCTGTCTAGACACAGGCTCCATAGAGGAGCTTGGGGGAGATGAAATGTAGATATGGCTGGAAGCACAAAGCCACGCTTCGGCCTTGACCTGCAGATGGGAAACACCAGGTCCTGGCTTAATCCTGTGCTCTCCCCTCAGGCTGTTTCCACGCCACCCACATCAAAGCCGTCTCAAGGCTCCTGGACACAGACCCTCTGTCTGAGTCTCCCTCAGAAGCAGCACCAGCCACAGGCCATCTTGGAGATGCCAGCCCCTCTCCTAGCAGCCGCTTCCCACACCTCACCATCTGGCGGGAGCCTGGCAGCACGTCTATGAAGTAAAGGCACAGACATCCATCCTCCACCCGGCAGGTGGGAAGGGCAAGGGGGCGAGGAGGCAGAACCGGGGCATGTGGCTCCTCGAGTCCAATTCGCCAACCAGTCGGGATGAAAAGGCACAGCAGTGTGGGCACCAAAGCAGCAGTGAGGCTGAGAGCTCGTAGCACAGAAGCAGAGCTCTGAGGCTCCGAGTCGGAGCACCCACAGCAGGCTCGGCCCAAGTCCTTCTGGGATCAAGGACATCGGAAGAAGGTGAGTCCAAGGCACTGCCAGTTCTTGAGTTCACATTCGTGCTCACAGGAAGGGGGGAAGCCAGCAGAAAGGAGGAGACCCGCCCACAGCCTGCAAGTGACTCCCTAAGGCTAAATGAATGACATCCTCACAACAGAGTCAATGAGGGCGACTCTAAGACAGGGTGAATCCCTCTAACCCCTGCGTTGTCAGCCCACTGCCACCCAAGGTGATGGGAAACAGCCCGGGTAAGGCTGTCAGAAGTCCTGGGTGTGGACTGCAGACTTACCATGTCTGTGTGAAATGGTTAAATACCAGCCGCAGGCAGGACACTCATTGTGTGGTAGACGTAACGCTAAAACTTGGAAGAGGCTGGTAATAGCATGATTAAAGAAGGCGCTTACCATTCATTTAGATTACGACAAGCAAGTAACAACCAGCTGGCCGGGCAGCTCTGTTCCCAAGAAACACCGTGGACATGAAGAGAGAGCTGCTCGACCAGCAGTGGCTCAGCACCTCCTGCTCTCTGGGCACAGCGAACGCAAAGATCAATGAAATCCTCCTGTACCCTCCAGGCTTGCAGTCTGATAGGTGGAGAGTCACACAGCAGTAAAAGAGACTAAAACCCCAATCTCCATCACTGTGGGCAGCTTAGCCATTAGGGCTAAATAGAAATCAACACCAAAATGACTTGGGTGTATCAATTAGGGAGTTATTTTCTTCAAATAACAGAAAACCCAACTCAAAATGGAGTGAATATCCATCTGTTCAAAGGCAGGGTGGTGCAAGGGTTGATCACTTCAAAGGCTCCAGGGCATCGAGAGTCTCCTTCCTGTCTAGTTCCTTTAGCCTGATCTCACGGTCACTCGACGGCCACCACCAGTCCAGGCCCTTCAAGACAGGACGATGCCCAGTGGGAGTAAAAGGGTCTTTTCTCCCCCGTGTGCCGTCAGAAGAGCAAACCACCCAGAGGAGCCCAGCATCTCCCCCTCGCGGGTCATCAGCCGGCATCCGGGAGCAAGGCCATCCTCAGCCACCCTCTGGTGGGGGGAACATGGCCCCTGTAACAACCTTAGGCACCTCAGGGTTTGCCTGAGTTAGGAATGGGGTAGGTCAAGGTGGACTGAAAACAATCCCGGGGCCCTGCCAGCTGGGAGGAGGACGGCCATGAGAGTCTACCGGAGCTTGTGGGGAAATGGCTCATTTAGAGCAGTGATCTCAACACCTACAATGGTCGCAGAGGACTCTCATAAGCCTACGCTCTTCCCTGCAGGATTTGGTTGGGGGCTGGGGGCGGGCACGAGGGGAAGTCTGCCCCCAAGGAAAGCAATGGTCACAAAATGTCCAGGGTGGTCAGTGCATGGTCCAAACAGAGCCTGGCCAGTGTAGACAAACTCCCCCATCGTGTGCATGCCCTACATGCCTCCTGCTCTGTCATTCCCTTGGCCTTCACAACCAGCCCCTCTGTAGGACACGGGACAGGCACTGTCCACTCACCAGGGAACCAACATTCCCACAGCTGGTCCAGGTGGTGGCAGGACCAGGACTACAATCCTCCAGCCTCCAATCCCAGTGTTCTTCCCCCCAACCCCCTCTGCCCGCTGCCCAGACACCCACAGAGCAGGACCTTTCCACCAGGCAGACAAGAGCAGAGACGACACACAGCAGGGCAATGGGGGAGGCAGAGACTAGTCACAATAGAGTCTGGCCAGAGGAAGCACCTCTGTGCACCCTCAGGGTGAGGGCTGGGCCGCACTGCTTCTCCCTTGGCAGAGCCTGCATTAGCCTCAGGCAAGCCAGGACAGGGCAGGGAGGCAGGCCTGTGCAGCACCCTGCAGCCTCTGGGTAGACTAGGGATAACTGCTGGATTTCCCCCAGGGAAGAAAAGCTGGGTCTCTGCTAAGTAAGACCCACAGGCTCATTGCCAGCTTTGAGATTATCGTCCAGCATCCACCAAGGGTGGTGCAGAAATGAAGACTTCAACATGAGTGTGCGTGCACACACACACACACGTATGCACAAACAATGCCACCTCAGCCTCCACAGATCCTGGGAGCACGCTGTCCCAGGCAGCAGGACATTTGGGTTAGGTCTTGGTTTTGTATGAACTCACTCTATCCCCTTGAGCCACTTGATTGACTTCTCTGGGTCTTGGTTTTACCACTTGTTAAATAAGAGAATTGAGCCTGGTGATGTCCAAGGTCATCCTGCCTCTGACAATTTAGAGTTCTTTCCAGAAGATCTCCAAAATCCAGATCTTTGGAAATCCCGAAGTTGATTTCCAAAAAACCTATTAGCAGACAATGGTTAAGTTGGTACTATCAAAAGGCACCAAAGTCCTTAACACAACTTTCATACAACTCTCCAATGGGGTCAGATGACTCCTGCAAACTCCTACAGTCGTAAGAGGAGAGGGCATTTCTAGAATTCTCCAGATGCTGGCTCAGCCAATAATCATCTAGAAAGTACCCGAAAGCAATAGCCCATCAATATTTCAGCTTCAGGCAGACTGGGTTTTGCCTAACAGACTTTGAGCACTCACTTCATTGCAACCTCATTCCCTGAAGCTTGGCGAGAAGGGCAATAAAATGAAGCAATAAAATAAAGGAAAAACTGGCAACTTTTTTTTTGAACCTCATATGGCAAGTCAACTCCTTCTTTCTCTTCCTTGAAAAGCAAGAGAAATATTTTTGTTGCTGAATCTGCAGAAGTCACTGCATCTGCCAGCGCCCCGCACACTCATCTTCAAGGAGCTGGGGCTTCCAGGCTGGTCCTGCAGGTCCCGTGAAGTTGGCTTCAGAGGCTCACGTTGCAGCAGCTGGCTGCAGCTCAAATGAGTGACTTGATGTGTCTTCTGGAAACAGTTAAGCTAACCTCTCATTTTCTTTAAAAAATATGCAATGGGGAAAATAGCACATCCCCCACACCCGGCAAGAAGCAGCACTATAGAACTTGTACTTGTCCTAAGGAAGGACAAACTGGGCCCCACAGGCATTTATAGGGATGTCAACATCTACAACTTGCCTGGGTGACAGCGACCCAGCCTGAGTGAGGAGGGAAGCAAGCCCACGCGGGAGAGGGCCAATGGGAAAGAGGACAGATCAGAGAACCATGGGCCCAGAGGAACCTGAGATTTGGGGGAGTTGATTTACTAGGGGCAGCACCAGCTACGTAATTTGTAGGGCCCAAAGCAAAATAAAAATGTACGTCTCTTGTTCATTAAGCACATAAAAAGTGCCATTAAAGGTACTAAAATATAAAGTCTTTTCTTTCTCTCTCTCTTAATCTGTTTTGATGCTTCTTATTTACGATTTGTTGCACTCCCCTGGGGCACAAAGATATTACGGAGGCCAGTGCAGACCCAGAGAGCCTCAGGACTCAGGGCTCTGCCCACCGGCTGCTGGACAGGACCCAGGCACTATGCCCAACCTGAGCTGAGGAAGTTGAGCCAGGCATCTCCCCATCCCAGGGGCCCACCACCCAACCTCAGAGGATGTATGATCTCCAAGGGCATTGAATTCCTTCTGCACTAGGTACCTAGATGGGGAGGGAGAAAGCCCCGTGGCATCATTGCCTGAGCTCTGCCACCACCTGCTACCCCAAGATGCCACAGGGTGTGCAACCACAAACCCAACTTTCCCCATGCCTATGCCCCCTGGAGGAAGGAGGGTGTCAGTGATAGCTGCGGGGCCAGGAGAGTGAGAAGGCTGCGAAACCATCCTGGGGAGGTGGGAGGGCAGCAGGAGGAGGAACAGTGATGAGCCAGGCCTGCAAGCCCAGCACAAACTCCACTGTCTCATGCGACTTCACTTAGGAAACACAAATTCAAAGCTAAAATTCAGAAGGTGATCCCACAGCATTACACCCCCAAGCACTGGGCCCTTCTGAGCATCAGGCCTGTAAGTACCCAGGTCACATGGCCATAAAGCAGCCCTGCTGGGGGAGGAGATGGTGGGCCAAGAGTGAGATGGCCCGGGATTCTGATTAGAGAGGATGGAAGTTATCAGTGATGACAAGGTCATGGGCATGAGCAAGGGAAGGTGGCTGCATGCAGCAGGTGTCGGGGGGCCACGACCAGGAGGCCAAGAGGCCAATGCAAGAAGGACCTGCTCCACGGCGCCGAGTCACCAACACACACAGAAAAATGGCAGCATCAAGGGGCCACCATCTGTTTCTCCAAATGACATATTAGTGTCACTGTACAGGGACGGGAGAAGCTGCAGAGTGGGGCTGGGGTGGGATGAAAGAAGTGGGGGAGATGGAGAGAAAGAGACAGGAGACAGTCATGGAAAACAGGAAGGCAAAGGGCAAAGGAAACAGCCTTCCTCCAGCCGTGGTTCACGCCACTACCAGAGCTTTAGCCTCCTTTAAGCTATACCAAGAAATGCTGACATTTCACATATTCCATTATTCTCGTTTAAACCACAAAATGTCAACAGTTCTACATGGAAGCCCAGCTGCCGGTGGCTGTGTACATTCTGTGGCAGCAGAGGAGGAAGAACACTGTCTCCGTCAAGTGTAACTCTGGTCTTCCCCTAACATCAGCCCCTTCGGTCCTCCACGCCGATGGACTGACCGCAGCTTGGCTGACGCCGCTATAGCAGTGCTCGGCCAGTAAATATTTATGAAAATCTGTGAATGTGAAAGTGAGTAAGCGAAAGAATGAATAAACCAGACCTTAAAAGCGGGTTTCGCCCAGGCCTGGTATTTCAGTCCAGGTAACTGACTGGAGGCAGCCTGGTCTTCAGCCGTCTATAGGGCTGCAGTGAAGGAAAGGAAGGGCTTGTGCCCCCCAGCTCCCCGACGGGGAAGGCCGCTGTCTCACTCTGTACTCAGCCCACAGCAGCCACTCAGTGCCTGTTTGACTGAACAGAAGGCACCCCGGCTCCTCACTCCCCAGGAACACTTAGAGCTTGTGCAGTCCCATGCAGAGAAGTTGCCCAGGATACATCATTCCTTCCAAAAGTCGTGAAAAAAATTGTTTAAGATGTATAACTTCTTCTGTATAAAAATAATTTGAGATGTTAATGACACAAGGCATGTTATAATAAGTTGATCAGTATATATTCATGACATAAAATGAGGAAAAATAAAGAATATTCTAATCACAGGGTCAGTGGTTTCTATGAGCTGCCTGGTAGCCAAAGCAAAGAGGGAAATACCATGGGTTCCATGTTCTTGTTACCAGATTCTGGTGCCTTAATTAACAGAAGGGACTTGTTAATTAGCACATTTATTAAACTAGTCAGTCCTCAATTCACCAGACTGTCTTATTTCTTCCCTGACATAGAAAGTCATCGGGATGGTTTTAGGAAACCAGTTTTGAGAAGCTGCATCTATCTTGCCATGAATGAGAGGTGACCAGTTTGTTAGGAACTCTTTATAGTTCCAGACTCTCAGGAGATTGACTACTAAAGAAATTGGAACTTTTCAGAGTCTGACCAGCAAGGGCCCAAAGCACCAAGGCCAATGAGAAATATAGACAATATGCAGAGAAACCATGTCTCAGAATTAATGGATTGTGTTCCAGAGGGCTCTAAGAAACTTGCTGGGAAAATATGTTTGCACTTAGTCCAAAATCCAGATCCTCCAGCCTGGGCAGAAAAGGAGGACTAGGCAGCTCTTGTCCCCAGACTCTTCCAGGTCGGCTCTACTGTCCTTGCCTCAGCTCAGCTATCACCTTCTGAGCTTCCTTTAAGGCTTGCCCAGCCCTCAATGCCTTCCACCTCTCCTTCTGTTTGTCTTTCTTTGTACTTACAACTGCATTTATCCCAGTTTGGCTGTTTCCCGCGCTACATTGTAATCTCACCCATTGCTGATACATCCTCAGCACCTAACACGGTGTTTGGCCAAGACAGATGACCAATAAATATTTACAGAATCTGTGAATGAATAAGGAATAACTTATTCCTTACTGAAAGGATGAACAAACCAGACCTTGAGCATTAGGACTGAAATTGGATAATAATTTGCAAAACATCTTGAAATTCATGTAAACTCTCTGCTGGTATTCCAGAGAAATGGGCAAAACTAAGGCCTTTGTCTGTTCCGTGGGGCCCAGCGGAAGCATGAGCAGCAGCTAAGAAGCACAGCCCCTCCCGGAAGGAAGAGCGAGTGGGATCGGCTTCCCTGTCCTTTCCCAGGGCTTCGCTTGGGTCTCAGGAGCCTCCCTGGGACAAGGTGGGGTCACCTCACACTGGGGTTGAAAGTTCTTCTGTGAAAGCCCAGAACGTAAATACTTTTGACCTCGGGGGCCATAGTCTCACATCCTGACTGCTCAACTCTGCTGCTGTGGGGCAACATCAGCTACAGACTTCCGCACAAAGAAGGGGCATAAATGGCTGTGTTTCAATAAAACTTTATTTACAAAAAACAAAAAGCAGATGGAGGGCTGGAATTGGGCTGCAGGCCATGGTTGGCCAACTCTGGACTCTAACACACTGTTACACCTCCATAAACTGTCAGGAACCATACATGGCCCCCCAGTGAAGGGAACCGGAGACATTCCCAGTGAGGTACCTACAAACTCAGTCCCAGCAACCTGGGAACTGCTTTGTCCAACCATAAATAACAGCCTTAATCCAACCCCCTGAAGGGAATGCACCAAAGTGAAGAAGGCATTACCATATTAAGAGAAAAGCCCGGCCAAAGAATTTCCTTAACAATCAACCAAGTTCTTGAAACAGGGCCAGAGAACACAAGGGCTCCGGTTCTGATAGTTTGGGGAACTGAAACGTTTCACATTCCGAAGGGAGCTGCAGTCAGAGCCTAAGAAGCCACGTCCCCAGCAGCCTCTGGACCACAGCTGGCCCAGTGCAGGACACGCTGCCTCCACTTCCGGCGTACAGTGTCAGGCTTTACATGACCTCATGAGATATTGATCCCTGTCCCCTAAACATGGTAAAGATCGAGACGGTAATAGAAGCCCGGTAACATCACAGGGCCTGTGCGTGGGGAGCAAAGGCAAGGGCAGGCCTCTCAGTTCCGGGCGAGGAAGAAGAGAGACACAGAAGGACCCATGCAGAGGGAGCGCCGGGAGGAATTCACGATGGAAAAACACAGACCCCAAAGCAGAGGGACGCCGTGGCAGAGCTCCCGCACCCCGGGCTCCCGCTTGGTTATGAGGGAGGGGGGCCGGCCATGCAGGCTGCGTGCGATCTGGTTCACTTCTGGCCCAGCTCAAGCGCCTTAGTCAGCGCCTGCTTGGCCGGCAGGTGGCCTGAGGGGAACTGGCTGCCTGCGTGAGTCACCCGGGCCCAGGACCCCCCTCATTCGGAGAACTCGGGCTGATTCACAGGCTGCCAAATTCTGAGACCGGCCTGAGGACACCAGAGCCAGCCTGGCAGCCCCTGGGGCTTGGGCATGAAAGGCCCAGGCCCCTCACCCCCTGGGACCCCAGTTCTCAACCTCACAGACATTGTGCTGTTAGCGCTTCCTGCCCCGCGGCCAGCTCAGCAGGAAAAGGACCCTCTGGAAACAAAGCAGCCCCCAGAGCCCAGAAGTTTCACTCTGAGGCCACTTCAAACAGATCTGTAGGTGGCCTCTGGCCTGAAGGTGGCCAGGGCTGGATGCAGGCCTAGGGGTGAGGGGAGAAAACCACTTCACAAGCCTGACAAGGCTGCTTCCAAATATTTCCCTGGTTGCTGGCGACAGGGGAAACTGCCCACAGGAAACCTCACCACATCACCAGCGCTTTCAGCGACAAAGACCACAGAGCTACTGTGGTCCCCAGCCCCGATCTCCAGGCAGCCCTTGGGATCAGATGAGCGCTGGAAGCTGGGGGCATGTGGGCCGGCAGGGACCTGCTCTGTGCCTCATCTGCCAGTGGGAGGCAGTTGGCCGCGTGAGCCCAGGTGCCTTCCGGCCCGCCGGTCCACAGAGCAGCGGGCCTCGCTTCTGTCTGGGCAGAGGGCTCTGAAATTCCTACTCGGGGTACCGCTGTGCAGCGCCTACTACCTGACAAGTCAGTAAGACAGGTGTGTCCCTCCACTCCAGCAGCAGAGATAGAAACTTAAATCAACAAACAAGTGAGACCACAGAAAATTGTGACAAGGAGGTGAGCAGGGGAAATGAACAGTGAAACCTGGTTGTCTGTGATGTGTCCAGAGTGCCTGGGGCTGGGGAAGCTGGGATGTGGGGCGCTCCCTGGGGAGGGGGTCAGGCAAGGCTGTCTAAGGCAGAAGTTAGTCTGAGACCTGAAGGATGGGAAGGTCAGTCATGGAGGATCGGGGAGACATATCAGGGAAGGCCAAGACCTGCAGAACATCCCTGGCTTGTGGGACACAACAGAGGAGGGGGTGGCTAAGCAGGGAGGAGGTGAGTTTGGGGAAGGAGGGGGTGCTGGCCGGCGAGGCCCTGGTCAGAAGGAGTTAAGATCTCTCTGTAAGAAAAGTGGAAAACGTGTAAAGGGTTTTAGACAGGGTAGACAGGACATGACCTGAAAGTTGCAATCATCGAGGGGGGTGTGCGCTTTTTATGTGAGTTTATGTCTGCATGTCTCCTAATCAAGGCAGCTGGAAAACCAGCTGTAACAAAAGGAACCTTCCCCTCGTACCTTTTTCAATACATCCCTAGTATTTCTGCCAGGTACTCTGGCCTAAAGAAACCAAATAGCTCTCGTTTCACATTTCTCCTGCTCTCTGTCTCTCCTCTCTCTCTTTTTCTCAACTGCTTGGGAAAAGACTATTTGGACAGAATGCTGCCTTTGGATGAAAATTTTAAATATTCTGCAAACACAGTTGAGTGTCATGTTGAACACATTTGGAAGCAGTTCGTATGTGAAGCTGAACTGGTTTGCCCTCAAAGCTGCTTTCTATTAAAATGTTTGCGTGCACACTGTCCCCACTTCCTGCAGCTGGCATTCCAGTCCAGGCAAATGCTGGCCCCAGTCACCAGTCACAGCCCCACCCCCTGCCCCCCAGCGAAGATGGCAGATCCTAGCACAGAAGCACAGCAGGCTGCGGTTGGAGGGGACCCCCTCCTCCTCCGGTTTGGTGGGAGGCAGAAGGCCAGGCGAGAGCCGGCTGCTCTGCTCGGGGAGCCTTCCTCCAAGCATTCCCCCGGCCTCAGAACTCCGCAGGGAAAGTGAGTGCACATGTCTGCTCAGCAGTGAGAAGTGAGAAAAAAATAGAGTTCTTTGGTCACGAGCCCAGAAACTCTGTCAACTTCAAGTCCAGGGGGGTTTATTAGAGACACGAGAGGAGTTCCAAGAACAGACGGAAAAGTCTCAGAAAGGCCAGCAACTCAGACAGTGCCGGGGTCTCAGCAGCAGGGGCTCCGCTAGCCGCAGCCACATTGTTTTCCGTGGTTGACATCTGGCTGCAGCTCCATGGTCGCATTTGCTTGGTCTAGTGGGTTGTGTGTCCCCCCAGGGGCGGTGGAAGAGTGGGGCACCATGACTGATGGTCCCACCGGGACTGTCCGGTGGGGAGGAAGCAGACCCCCAAAGAAATGCTGGCTGCTGTTCCCAGAAGATGGGTGGCTGGATGACAAGTGTCCATGGTAATTTCCATTCTCAAAAAGTGGCAAGAATACCACAGTGAGGAAGGCCAACAGCTGCTTCAGTGATGGGTAGCCCTTCACGTGAAATCATGGTGCTGGGGGGAAACAGTGGGCCCAGGTCATGAGCCACCAAGTCAGCCACTGGGCCCCTGGACATCCACTGCCTGTTCATTCATTACATTGTGTGCTGGGCGAATTTGTATTGGCTGATGTGAGAGGCTCTTTCCAAATTGAGCCTCATCACAGGCCAGTCTCTGTCTCTCTCTTAAATAATCAGCCCTCAAACTAAGGGGACAAAGGGGAAAGAGCTGGAAGAGACGGTTTCACTCTCCCTGCTTCCAGCTACATCAGCAAAAAAAAAAGCAGTGTAGCCAATGGAAACAGGTCTCTTGTGTGGGTGTCTGCAATTTAACATCCTTTCATTTCCAATTCCATTTTGAAAAGCCATATTTAATTCAACCTTAAAATTTCAAGCGCCCTTTTCCTGAGCTAGAAACACATCTCAAATAGCATGCTACTGGCAGAGGACTAGCCCCCAGGCAGCAGGAGCCAGGTCTGAAATACTGCAAAGCTGGTCTGTTGAGATCTTTCATATCCCGCCTGGACTTGCCAGGGATGACACCAGGATACAGTCTCCACCTTGGCTCTAAATCTGAAAAGAATATCCCCGACCTCTTTGCACATTCTGCACCCACGCATTCCAAACACAAAATGACTCAGTGGGGGCAGCTCACATAGTGTCCAGGCTAGCGCTCTGCTTGCAGAGGGCCCCCACTGCTGGCCGCCTTCCAAGGGTTCAGTGGTGCTGAAAGATCCTGCGTCTGGCCACAGGATGTACTATTCTGGTCAGCCTCCTTCCGGTGAGACTACCACATCCGGGACACCTTCTAGCAGCATGTTCCTAATTGAAGGTGCACCAGCCTTCTCGTGGGCTATTTAAAGTCAAGCCGTCCCATCGCACCAAAAGGCCAATTTCCATCCCCCCCATAATGGCCATAGGCTTGGGCTCTTGGGGAACAGCAATTTGACCAGCCTAGCAGGCTACAGCTTCACCAGAGCATAGCTGTGTGGCCTTGAGCAGGTTACTTAACCTCTCTGAGCCTGTTGCCTCTTCTATAAAATGGGCATAATACAGTTATCTTGCAGATTTGGTGAAAGTTACAAATGAAAGCAGAGCCTGGCCCACCACTGGAGCTTATGAAGTAGAAGATACTATAGTTACACTGTGACCAATAAACACATTTGAAAGATAAGTTGTTACTAGAAGTTCCACAGTGACGTAATAAAAATAATATGCAGCTGAGACCTCACTTAAGGCCAGCTACCTACACAGGACGCAGAGCCTGCTTCTGCCCCGGGCAATAAATACCACACTGCCCCTGACTTCACAGCCTACATCCATGTAACACTATACAAACAGCTGAAATGAAAACCCTTCCTGGCTGTCAGATCCTGGGCCAGCAATAAGTTGCTGACCTACCCTGAGTCTTTCTTCCATACGAAGTCAGGAAAATTACTAGGGCATGAAAAAAAAAACAAAAAATGCAATCTCAGTGCACATGCCACCCAGCAAACCAAACCTCTGTACCAACATACCAAGAAGCAGGAATTTTTGATGGTCTAAGAACTGCATTTAATTTCAAGTATGGAGAATTTGCTAAACAAATCAACAGAGCAAAAATGACTGCAAGAATACTTAAATAGAAAGCCAATCACTTTCATACATAACACGTCCCAAATTGAGCTCACTCTGTCTCAGTTTTGCAAAAAAAAGAAAAGTTCTATACCCAGATAATCATAACTTGGATTATACAACCTTTTGAGGAGTGTCAGATGCACATTAGCATAATTAAAAGCTCTGAGAAGTTCTGTAAGGAAGAAATCCATTATCTTGTTTTAATGCAAGGTTACCAAAACTTTTTGAAGTATTAAAACACATGTACTAACCCTGCAAAACCCAATTTCAGAGACCTGGTTTGTTTTCAAACCTGGTGAACACAGAAATGAACAAAAAGCTCTAACACACGTTGCCTCAGGGGCAGGAATGGAGAGGAGACTCAATTTTCACTGCTAACCTACTAATTTCTTTACAAACCTATTGCTTTCCTTTATAAAAATGTAAACTATTTGTAACACTCTCTGATCTTACAGACTACTTATTAAACAAACTTCCATGAACAGTCTCTCCTCTGCCACCCTGAGCTACACTCAGCATCTCCTAAATGCTCCCCTCTGGTCCAGACTTGACTGGTTCAGTCCGCCCTGACAATCTTATGAAATCAGGGAGCCCCATCCCTTCTGACCTCTCAGGTTTTGCCAAGTTTCATCCCGGGCAGCTGAGAACCTTCCTCTGTATGTGGGGAACATGCTTACCTCGTGGTCAATTTTGATAAGTGCAATATCCGCCTTCTCATCCACATCCTTGATTTTGGCTTCGTAGGTGGCGCCATTCTTCAGCTCAACTTTGACCCGGTGCTTGTTGGTCACCACGTGGGCATTTGTCACAATCAGTCCGTCTTCAGACACAATAAACCCAGACCCACTGGCCACTGGCACCTCCCTTTTAGAAAAGGGAAGCCTAGAACCCAAAAAGTACTCAGGTAAGCCCGAAATACCTTAAAATCAACTCTTCAAGTCATTGATTAATTGGTTCTACACCAGCAATACACATCCAGCAACTGTTAGTTTACACACTGTGTTTATTTAACCTTTAAAAAATGGAATGTTACTAATTTCTGCATGCATCAAAAAAGTCCATTTAGGAAGTATTCTTAGGGGATCTCTTCAGAACCAGAGGCTCTTAACACATCTAGAAGGGTCAAGGATGTATATTTAACTAATCAAACGGGAAAACATCCTAAGGGAGAAACGTTATCTTCCTTAGGAATATATTCAATGACACTTTGACACTTTAAAGTGTCTCAAAAATAGCCTGGATGTTTTGCTAAGGGCAGCATTTATTGGTGGAGGCTTGAGGAGCTATAGGAAGAAAGGAAGTCTCCCTTACTTGCGAAACAATTCAATGTGAACCACGGCAGGGGCGATCTTCTCCACCACGTCAGCAATGAAGTTGTATTTATGGCGCAAACTGTTGGGATCTTCCTTTCCTGGGAACAGAAACAAAAACAAGACACTTACTGATGCTGTGCTCTGCACCGTGAGACAGGCATGGGTTAGAGGAAGCCAGACGCTTGCTCAGAGGTATTGGGAAACCTGGACAGGGTGAGGGCAAGATCCTTCCTGCTCTCAAGGAAATGCCCCCTCAGATAAGGAGCAAATCCACCAAAGGTGATCTCTTCCCTCTGCTTCTTTACTGTCAATAATTTCACCAAGGAAATGTTGAGCGAGCAAACACCTGGACCTCCTAGCAGCTATTCTAAAACGTTGGTCCCCAAAGGGTGTCACCTTGACATGGCATCATCCTTGCCAGCGTCCCTTCCCCACCCTCCACAGCTTCACAGAGAAGCAACCCTTTTCCCACGATGCCATCATCCAGGGAGGGCTGAGTCTGTTTTTGACAAGATGCTATCAGACATTACAGATTTAAAAGATTATTATTGCAAAGCATTAAGGTGAAAGCACAGACCCTGTCTTTCCATCTGATACCACAAGGTGAAGAGAGGCCACAATCTGTTCCCAAAGCAGTTTCCACCAGACCTTAACTATTCTTTCCAACCCCCTGGGACATCCCAGGTCCAGAAGCACAGGAGATGCCTTAATAAACTCTTAGAAAAAAAGAGAGAGAGAAAAAAGTATATCAAACAGCCATACTTTTCTAAATAAACATATACACTGCCATTAGTGGGCCCCCTTACAATGGGCACCTTTAAAGCTACTTTTAGAACCAAGCTTTCCCATATCCCCGTGTAGGGCTCTCACCCAGCAAGGCCAAAAGTTAGTTCCCACCAACTGGGTGCACACACCCAGAGCATGTGATTCAGAAATGGGCTACTGGGGACTCAGGTCAGCAGTGTGACCCAGAAGGGCAGTCTGAGCCTGCTGCTCTGGCCCCAAGCCTGGGCCACCTGCTGACATCCCTCAGCACGTTGCTGCGCCTAAACAGGCGAGAGGGCTTCCAGGCGTCAGCAGCTGAGAACCGCACACTCCTCCTGGTCTCCGCCTCGCCCCAGAGTCCAGCTGAGCGTGGCCACAGCAGCCTGGGGCGCAGATACTGACAGGCAGCTTTCAGAGTACCTCAAGGAGTAAGCTTTGGCCTGTCGCAACTCGAAATTTAAAGTGGAGGCTTGTGTTTTGTGTCTTCTCTATTGCATTTTCGTAGTGATTCACTTTGAGCATTTTTACAAAAGCATCAATCCCTGAGGGATAGGAAATAAAAGGAAAAGAAAACTTTCCGTTCCCTGTGGCTCCTTCACTGTAGATGGCCTAAGGGGTGCTGGCCTGCCCTCACCTCGCATTCTGCAGCCCGACCCATGCAGCCCGATCCGCAGTGCAGGCCTGCAGCGTAAGAGGCAACCACTGGCCTGCACAACTGTCCCTCGCTAACCCAAGGGCCGGGGCGCCCCCGAGCCCACACACATGCACGGAGGCACCATGCACACACACGAGTGTGCTCACCTTCACATGCACTCCACTCACACACCCTCACATGGGCCCACACCCACACTTACACACTCACACAAGCATGTGCACACACATACATACCCTCACATGTACACACACATATTTGTGCTCACACATACACGTTCATGTAGACTCCATCACATATACACACACATACATGTACTCTCACGCTCATTCAGACCTCCACACACACATCATACACTCACACATAAATACACTCACACATACACACCTACACTCATTCATACTCATATACACACTCACACACACATACACAGACTTACATACCTAATGCGCACACACACACACCTAATTCACACACACAAACACTTAGGCGTCCCCCCGCTAGGCTGGGGTGCAGCATTCACCAGGCTCTAGGCCATGAAAGGGTCACGTGAAAAGCTATGACCCTTTTGAGCCTGTGCAGCTTCCAGAGCTGCCAAGCCAGGCTTTCCCAGTGGCACCACAGCACCTGTGCGGATTGTTCCCCGGGTTCCTGCCACAGCTGCATGTCCCCACCAGGAACCTCAGCTTGGAGCCACGGGGCACAGAGCCATCTCAGGGACCAGCCTGCCTCTCCCAGGCTTGCCTCCTGGAGAGTGAGACACCACAGGTGAACAGAGGGCAGTTCCATCCTGCTACGGGGCTCTGGGCCACTTTACTTCAGGGTTGGCATCTGCTTGCTCTCACAGCATGATTTCCCAAGGTGCAGGCAGTCTGCACCTATGAGGCAGGACAAACCAATACAACACATTCATGGTGGCACTGCTTTGTCGTGTTCGCTTTCAAAACCACTTCATAAGGTACCTTGTTTTTATTTTTCCCACATTCCTGTGGAATAGGAAAACCAGAGATTGTTCCCATATTATGTTTAGGGAAACTGAGGCTCACAGACTTTAAATGACTTCTCCACAGACATTAAGTTTTCTTAATAGTGAGTATAAGTAAGAGGGAAGTCTGGGCAAATCCACAAATTTTCCTCTTAATACTGGGTGTACACGTACCTGCTGCCCCCACCCCCAGGTTTCCAGGCAGTAGTGGGTAATCGGTCCGTCCCCCTGAGAACTCCAACGGAGATACAAACAAGGAGACAGAAACACTCCTTCTGAGCGCAGAACCTGGTGGACATCGCCCAGAGACAGCTGTACACAAATGCATCTGGGCTTCCTCAGACCAGCATCCAGGAAAAGGCCAAAAGGAGGCTGAAAGCCAAAGGCCAGCAACCTCCAGGGAGGCGTGGGGTTTCTGGGCCTTCACAAGAAGGACGATTACTAGAATCTTGCCACTAAGGATCATTAGCACACTTCTTCTTTCTGACGTTCTGAATTCAGCCTGGGAGAGCTGGTCTGCAGCAAGGGTGAACACAAACATGGCTTTTCCAGCCAAAATGAGGACCATGTGCTTTCTCACACAAACTAGAGAAAGCGGCCGTGCATCTGCCCACCCTGGGAAAGCAACATGGGGGAGCAGGGAGGGGGCTGGCCTGAGCACTAGGAGGCCATCTCCATCCTCAGTCAGCTGGGTGGTCTCCATTTCCCCATCTGCAGAATGGGGACAGCTGCCTCCAGAATGAGGTGTGAAGTCCACTCCGGCTCCAACCTTCCATGATCTAATCCCTGCCTCTCCCTCTCACTCCAACATGCTGAAGCAAGATAAAGCGCCTGTGGAATCTGAGACTGGCACAGGGCTCTCCAAACTCTGCAGATGAGTAAACAGAAAGGAGGAGCTGTGGGAGGACAGATCATAATGAAAAGCCCAACTGAAAGGCCTTAATTGTGCAGCTCGGATGAAAAAGTAACAGTGACCTCCATTACCTTCACTTGGTGGACCCCTATTAACAGGAAAATTAAATAGAGCAGAAATAATTGAACATAAGGAACACCAACTAATTGCTCAAAGATGGACAAGATGTCAGAACAAAGTAGACGGGTTTGACTTCTCCAGACACAATTTCAGAATGAGGAATAAAAGAGTCTCTAAGAGCAGCCTGGCTCAGTCTTGGGTCCTGCTCCATGTGAAAGGTTGTCCGTCAATCAAGAGGCGGCTGCTGTTGCCTCCTGGTCTTCAGAAACCCTGGCTGGTCTCATTTGCTCTCATCTCAACGGCCAGTCAACTATCTTCCTTCCAGAGGTCAACCCAGGTGGAGAATACCCAGAGACGGACCCAGCCTGGCTCGGCTGCACTCCACCTCCAAGCAAAGCAGACGGTCCAGGCCTCTCAGCAAGAGGAGACTGGATAAGAGCACAGGTTCTGGTCTCGGATGGATCAGAGTCTCAGAGTCTGAAAGCAAAAACCCTAGGATACCCAAAATAATTCTCCAAAAGAGAAAACTGAATGACTTCTAGTATGTGATTTTATTTTAAACAGAGAAATTCTCAGTAACTAGGATTTGTAGAAGGATGAGTCACAACATTTTACAGAGACAGACTTTTCCACTCACCTAATAAATATTTATCATTACTGATTTTTAACAAAACAAATGACCCAGTAAGAGCAGCCAACGTTTCCTATACTTTTATGAGTTCTAAAACTGCCAGAATTCCATCCGAAGATAATAAATGATTCATCTTCCCTCTTTATAAACTACTAGGAAAGCACGCAACTCCATAAATGTGGCTTCCTTGGAACCCACCATCCCCGAAGCTTCATAGATAATACTTCTCAACTACTTTACCAACTTCCTTATAGGAGGCAAGAGAGATACACACACACAGTGTTGCGACATTTCAATAACTATTATTAAAACTAAGACACTTCCATCATTAAGTGTTTAGTGAAAAGAGCCAGGCACTAATTTAAGTTCTTGACATACCTGATCACACTGAAGAAAAACTGTTGAAATGAACATGAAAACCCCAACAAGGGACTATGAATCCACAGACAGACTTTCATCTGTGTTTCTTACAAAATTTAGCAAACAGTTGGATGTGTGCTTTATGTACAACAAAATGCAGGCTTCCTTCATCTTTAAAGCCAAAAAGGTAAAGATGAGATGTGAAATAGGAAGAAGAGAGAAGCAAGTGTTTGTGGGACTAACACCATGGTTCTCGAGCTCTGCCCAGGGGCACCTCAGACGACAGCAAATTCACAGGACACTCAAGTCTGGAGGGAGACACCGTGATATCTGCGATCTGCTGGACACCTTGAGAACCAGCTCTGGGTAGTTCTCAGCTTCCAAATCAGATTACACTCTGTTCCTCTTGATGATCCCACATTTTTCTTAATTTGGATTTCTGGTGGTTGCTGTGATTAAAAGCAAACACGTCCAGAAATCAACGTTGAACTGGAAATGGGGTGGCAGTGCCCAATCTGATTCCAAGATTTAAGGGGTTGCATGGCACCCAACAGATGCACATGGCCCGTAACTGATAACTGCCACTCGGGTGCATGAACTTACTACAGGATCCCCATGGCTGTCTCCACTCCTGTCTGACCACAGCTCCCTCCATACGTGGCTCTCATTCCCAGCACTGCCTCCCAGGACTCCTGAATGCTTACTCTCTACTCCTGCAAACTTCTTTCTGGGCTTCCAAAACCACTCCACTCCATCTGCTTGCACTCACACCTACTTTGCTTTGTGTCCCTATAGCTCATCAAATCCCACCCAACCCTCAATATAGGCAGTAAAATAATAACACCAACAAGAAGAATGGCACCACTCACTTACTGAGCATCTACTATGTGTCCAGCACAATGCTGGGCACTCCATAAACATTATGCAAGCCTAGGGGTGGAGCTTATCCCCAGCCTACAAAGAGATGGAAGAACAGAGGATCAGAGAAGGAAAGCCCCAGAGCTGGCTGGCAGCTGAGGTGGGAGGCTCACCCCATCTGGTTGACCCCATTTGGCCTGGCTCCCAAGCTGGAGCTCTTTGCTCTGCACCTGTGGCCTTCCCTCCAGGTCCCAGCCCTTTCACTCAGCCTCCAGCCCCCTGCTGCCCCACTTCCGGGCCCGAGACCGCAGGGGCCAAGACTCAGGATTAACAACCCAACCTTTGCTTCCAGCAAGAACAATCGTGCCTTCCAATTTCTCAACAGAGTTGAGAAGTAGAGCTAATTTGGAAAACAGAATGCAGTGTATTCGGGGGAAAAGAAATGAATCCTCCTTTATTCACAGGGAACAGCATGTTCCCAAAATTCAAATCAGTTGTAAGAGCAGATTGATCAAATCACTGGCATTTTAATGCACTGTTCTACATTCAGGACCAGAGAGAGAATTTGCAGACCCCAGTGCAAAATGAAAGTGCAGGGGCTCCTTGTTCCAAACTTATTAAGAAATCCAGGATAGTAGCAGCAGAGCATTAACCCGGCTAATGGGGCCCTTCTGAGAGTGGGCTGTACAGGCTGTACCAAGAAGCCAGCCCTGCCTGCATTTCAAATTCATTTGATCTTAAACCCACAGTGCAGGTCAAGTGCTGAGAAGTGGCCAACGCTGCTCAGGAGCCGACTGAGACGCTGCACTCATCTGGCCAAACCCTGGGGGCCCAGAGGGGTCTTGGGGGGCCAGCTGAGCACGCCACGTTGTGTGGGGTAGGCTCCTTCCTTCCTCCATCTGTGGCGCCGGGCACAGCTCACACACTGTACAAGCCCAGGCAAGTCCCCCATGCTGAAGGTTCCTCAGCTTTACAGTAAGGAGGCTCGTAGGGTGGGGGCCCCCGAGGTCCCTCCTGGCTCCCACAGAGAAAGGAAAGAAATCACTTGTGATTTTTCACCTAATTGCTTCAACTTTAAATGACACCGAAGGTTTCGGTACTCAAAAGACTACCAATCGTAGCACAGCCCAGTTCCAGCAACGGGCAGGACTCTGGGAAAAGGATGAAAAGTGAAGGAAGACATTTGGCCAAATGACTGGATTTGGCCACAGTCGGCTCGCCGAGGGGCTGTGGCAGGTGGGTCGGGCATCTCCCTCAACTTCTCTTATTTCTGTCCCCTAATGCTGCCAGATGGGCCCTGATCTTCCTTCTGTCTCACGGGCCTGTGCACAGGTGACAGAAGAAAGAAAGTTTCAAAGGCAGGGGCATAAAGTGCATTGTACAGAGGTTGGACATGAAGGTCAGTGAAGGGCCAGGAGACCCCCTCCTGACCATGTGACCACCCGAAGTGATTACCCCGGTGATGCCAGCTTGGAGCTACCACGGGCTCTAGACTCAAAGTCCAGCCGACAGCCTGGGAAAGTCTCCCCTGGACACCAGCAGCCTCTGCACAGCCAGTGAGGTTCCCACTATTTTAGAAACTGTACATGTGAAGCAAGCCGAGCAGACCCTGAGTGGGGTGTCAGAAAAGTTAACGGCCTTTGGGAATGAGGCCTCAGTTGCTTGAGTGTGTGATGACACACTCCTCAGCTGTCATCAGCTGCCTCCCAGCCCCAGCACTCCAAGCAGGAGTCCCCCACATGGCGTCTGCTCTCAACAGCCCCATCCTCCAAGGACCAGCCTGGATTCAGGGCTAGAATCCAGTGACACCCCCAGAAGGCACTGCCGTGGGCATATATGCTGGAGACTGTTCCCTTCTTCGTCTTTAGATGGTCTCAGGGTCACATCTGAACATTTCTTTGTCTCCAGCATGACTAGGTTCAAAGTAACTGTAAAGAGGCTACTTGCTGGGTAAGTAAATCCAGGCCAAAACCTAGAAGGGCCCCAGGAGGGACTCCACTCTAGGCATAGCATATTCATGTGCCCAGGGCCTCGCTCACCATCCTGTCCCTCTCATGGCCTGGCACCTTCACAGGGAGGCCAAGTGGAGCCTGCTGAGGCTGGGGGAAGCCAGAGCAGTCCGGGCTCGATCCAGAGCTTGTCCCTCCAATGTTCCTACTTCCCCAGCATCGACTGCCCTGGGCCAAGGCTGCCCCACACTTCCGGGGGGGTGGGGGGCACAGTAACAGAGACAAACAGCCAAGAGAATGAGCAGGCTTCAGCCAAGGCCAGCTGGGAGTGACAGAGGACTTGGAACACTGGGCTTTATGCTGACAGTGGTGCCCACCGTGCTGCTTGCCACACCAGGACTTCTGGGGTCAGAACTGGGACTTGGGCCCCACCGCTCCATCCTAGCATGGGCACCTGAGGCCCAAGGAGAACACCTGCCCCACTCGTGCGGGTACACAGAGGCCGGAGTGGAAGGCAGGTGGTTAACCTGACGCTGCAGCCAGGAGGGGTGCCGGTCTGCATTCAGGGAGGGAAAGGCGGATGACTTTTCACAAAGAAAAGCTCTCTTTGTGAGGTGGCATGATGAATTCCAGAATACTGTGAGGGGCACGGTGGGAGGGGGGTTGGCAGGGGCGTGGAGGGTCCAGACCAGAGGAGGGGGAAGGACAGGCAGACAGGCCGCATTTGAGGGAGCCAGCACGCAGAGAAACAGAATGCTTCCTCCTCTTCCAATGAACTTTGACTACTTTCTCCCTGAGGGTCAGGAGGAAATCAATTTAATCAGGTTCCTAACGGGTAATGAGGCGTGAAGTGCAAAGGGGACGGGGCCTCCCGTTTGCAAGAGCAGTTGTCTGTGAGAGGAAAGAAAGCATGACTCAGTGAATACAGCAAAGATGCCCTGCAAGACTCATTTTCCCCGTGTTTTCAGTTTGAGTGACGGCATTCCGTCTGTCCGCTCCATTAAATTCCAAGGAAACTTGTCAGCAACGGCTCCAACCCAGAGGCTGGCCCAGAGCTGGTCTGGGGCATGGAGGCAGCAGAAACAGAAGCGAGACTGCACATTCCAGGAAACCAGATCCTCATTCTAATTATTGTGGCTGCAAATTTCAGGGCACTGGAGACCCCCTTGCAACCAGCTTTCTCTGAACGTTGCAGAGAAAAAGCATAGGAAAGAAAGGGGCATCACCTGGCTGTGTCCAAGGCAGCAAACGGGTCTAAGTAAACCTGAAAATCCTGTGTATCCTCAGGGGCTCAGTCCACAAATATAAGGAAGGAGGAAGAGGAAAAGACACAGCTTTGGTGTCAAGGGGCCCCCGGGCAAAGGCTTTCAAGCCTATTTATGTTAAACTGAATTCACAAGTAGCAACTGTTAATTTTGTTTAAGGTTCAAAACTGAATGATGGACTACTATCCTGTCTTTTGCATAGAAATAAACAAATAAAAATCAGGAGAGTTACGTGTGACCCATTTCTTCCCTCATAAAGAATAAAGGAGGGAGAGGAGGTGGAGCCCGGGAGCCTGGCCTCGGTTTCCAGCCCACACTGGCACTTCCAAGCGCTGGCAGCCCCTCTCTTTCCGGCAGTCTCCCAGACGGCTCTGAGTGGGAAAAGCTCGCCGGACGCCAGACCTCAGACTGCAAATTTGTCCCCCACATCCATGGTGCCCTGAGCGAGTAACTGTTTGCAGAGGCTGGGCCAAGGCTGCAGCGGATGGCTCTGGAAAAGACGGGCAGGTGAAGTGAAGGAGCAAAAGGACCCAAACAAGACTAAGACAGTCCCCCCGACTAGCAACAAGCCTTCAGGGCACCTGGCCAGCTGGCTGCAAACCCCTAAATGTGCTGTCAATCACAAGCATAGCCCAGTCCTGCAGCTTCAACTCACTGGTAAAAGGTGGTTTCCAGACAATGTGTCTATGTTTAAAGGCGCCTTTAAAGGTGTCACTGATAATCACTCCCCAGTCTCGGGAGCAAAAAAATAGGAAGTCCTCGCTTGCACACCACAGGAAATGCTTGCGTTTGGTATCAGTACTGTTGCATTTGACAGTCCTTTCTGACTTAATTTATGTATTAGGAAACAAGTTTCCAATCAATTCCACCACACAATTATTTTTTCAGAAGTCTCCTGAAAGCCCAGCAAGATGTGTCTATTATTATCTTCAAGGAAACGGCTGACTGCTCAGTTCACAAAAACACTCTTAACTTTCCTCTTGATAAGCATCTGGCTCCGGTCTTGACACTCCCAGGTTTCTCCCCTGGGTACTCTCCCTGCTCTGACTGCTCCTGGTTGTTATGTCTGGGGCTCCCAAATCCTCCAGCCGCAGGCAGCAGGCAGGGAGGACACGGTTTGGGTGATAAGGGGCCCTGAGCACCCTCCTCAGCTGTCCGCAGCCCTGTGGAGAACTTGGGCCTGGGGCCCAGGGAGAAGCAGGAAGGTGGAGGGAGGGATGTGACGGTGAACCAAGGCCCTCCATCCAGGAAGCAGACAATTCTTGCACACAAGTACCCTGTGCCCACTTGCTGATGGGCACTACCCTCAAAATACCAGGGGGAGGATGAGGGGAACTTGTGAAACCAAAACAATAGCCAGAAGGAATCTTTGGCTCAAGTCAGAAGTGAAAAATGGGCCCTGAGACCCCAGACAGGTCGCTCTCCCCCTTATGGCCTCAGTTACCTCACCAGCAAGATGAGGGGTAGACTAGACCATTTCCGACAGCCTTTCCAGCTCCAAAAAAAGTCTTACGAGCTAATGAATCTGAAAAGTGCATTTTCTGATCTTTCCCTTTCAGCAAGCAACTCCCACCTGTATAGAATATTCCTATTTTCTACACACCGGCTTCCTGTGTCATGTGTTCATTACTTCTGACAAAACCAATCAGTGCTGCCTCAGTGGTTGAGATTTTCAAAGTGACTTTCAGGGCTGGATCAGGACTCCCCGTCAGGGAGAGGAGACAAATAGAAGTCCTGTATCCACACAACAGAGCATTAGTCTGTCACAAAATGGAATGAAGTCCTGATACATGTTACAACACAGATAAGCTTTCAAAACATTACACTGAGTGAAAGAAACCAGACAGAAAGGGCCACATATTGTCTGGTTCCATTTATATGAAATGTCCAGAACAGGGGAATCCGTAGAGACGGAAGGCAGATGAGTGGTTGATTAGGGCCGGGCAGAGAAGTGTGGGATGCACGTAATGGGGATGGATTGGGCTTCTTTTTGAAGTGACGAGATGTTCTGGAATTAGACAGTGATGACAGTTGAATAACTCTATGAATAAAGAAAAACTCTGAGCTATACACACTTTAAAAGGTTGAATGTATGTGAATTTTATCTCAAAGAACTGCAATTTAAAAATGTCATGCTTCTTTTCAGTTTTTTAATGTGGCTCCTAGAAAACTGGATTTTATATATGTGGCTCGTGTTATATTTCTGTCTGTGTGTACAAAACATTTGGATAAACATATTCTTCAAAACAAACAAAACCAGTCTGGCCCCTTCCTGTATCCTGGGCAGAGCTGGCATGCAGAGGGTCAGTGTGAAGAGCCCTGGGCTGGGCAGCCAGGGGCTCTGGTTCTCCGTCCCAGCCTGCCTGGTGACCGCGGCCTTCATGTCCCTAGCCAGGCCCTGCTCCTTGCTGAAAGCACCAGTGCTGGACCAGACGACCTGCCAGCCATATGAGCCCTTCCAGGTCAGATGGTCTGTGACCACAACTCTGACCCCAGGTAAAACCAAATTTTAGAAGTGCTCATTCTACCCCAAACCCTGCTTATCTCCTAAAACAATCAACCTGAGAATAAAAGTAACTTACAGACAAACCCGCTAATTTACCAGCTGAGCAGAATGGCTAGGTTGGTGCCCTCCTATCCATATCTCCTGGAGGATTTCTCTCAGGAGAATTTCTTTGTGGCTGCCCCCACTTTCAGTGACTTAAGAGGTTGATAACTCTATAGTTGATGGCAACAAATATGGGTACAGCCTTCTGGAAAACAACTTGGCTGTGTGCACCAAGGGCTGTAACAAATCCATACCCTTTCCCCGGCTGTTGCACTCTTAGTATCTATCCCAGGGAATAACCCTAGATAAAGAAGTAACCATGAAAGTGCAGATGCTCCTTTCAGTGTGCTTGCAAAAACACAGTAACAACCACGGTCCAAATGGACGCAAAGACGGGACTAGAGACCCTAATGGCGTCGTGCTCAGGACAGAAGTGATGAGGCTACTGCAAGGATTGTGGCATCATGCATATTTTTCCTTCTTTTATTATTGATGTGATTAAACTATATTCATAATTTTTAAAAACAGATAGATTATTTCATCAAAAGTAGGACTGCATTTCCCATAATGTCTAAACAGCATGTTGAAAGAAATCAAAGAGACTTTATGCTAAGAGAGGAAAAACTTGGTATATACATCCTGAAGAAAATCTAACCACAGATTAAGCAGACATTGAAGCTTCTCAGCCCCAGTTTATCGGCGGTGTCCACCACAATATTTATACTTATTTTTTCCCCTTCAACAAGAACATTGTAATTATGGTTCTGGAGTAATTAGTATGTGGTTATAACTCCTGAAGGCAAAATCAGTTACTACATGATTAGCTTTTGGGTCATCTTTCAACCCAGAGACCATTTTTTAGGGAAAAAAAAATTTCTTTAGCATCATTCTGTAATGGGAATCCAAATGAAAGCACCCCCCATTTCTCAGTCCCATGGGGAAATCACATGGCTGGACGCTGGCCTCTCCCAAACACCCACCTGTTCCTGCAGGAAGGTGTGGCTGAGGTGGGAAGGGCTCTGCCCTGAGCCTCAGGACTGAGTCCACACTCATCCCCCAGTGAGGAGCTGGGTACTGCGAGGGTCACATTAACTTTGGGTGCCTCAGTTTCCCCCTATGTAAAGTGAAGGGTTAGCCCATCGGACCTGGAAGGACCTTCCACACTCAAGTTTTATGCCCTGGGATTCAATCCTCTCTACAAGCTGGTTGGTGGCTTTGTCCAGCCATCAGTGTTCCTGCAGGGAAGGAGGTCTAAGAGCACCTCCACAAGATCCCAGGAAAAACAAAAATGAGGAGCTAAGGTTAGAGAGGGGCTGCAGAAGAGAAGAGCAGGATGGCATTTTTTCAGAGGATGGGGGGTTCTACGGCTGGCCAGTGATGGGCACCCCAAGGGAGCAGATCACAGAACCCCCCACAGCCACAGGGATGCATGCACAGCAGTCCTTTCCCCATGGTCTCCAATTCTTGCCCTGCATCCTGTATCTTCTGTGCTGTGATCAGATTTCTCCTACTGGGTTTTTTTTCCAAAGAGGGCTGACCCATATTGAGCAATACTTTTCAGAACCAAAAATATCAAATTGGTGAAGAAGCACTGAGTTAGCATCTAAGGAATCTCAACTCAGTCCATTTCTTAACCAGCAAATAAATGTTCAATAGAAACTCAGAATGCAGACTGCAGGCTCCCCAGTGAGCAGTTTATACCCTCCACGGTGTAGGCACAAGAGAGGGTTGTGTGCTCTGTATAATAACTGGGATGGTGTTTTGAACCAAAGCTTTCTGCCCTTGGAGCTTCCAGTAAACTCCACCTTTGGCGTCCCTGAAACAATAGGTCAGTGACTGAGGACAATTCAGTCCCCTTGACTACAGGCTACCATGCCTTAGTAGGACAACAGAACATGCCCAGAGGAGACCCATGTTTTGACACCCAGGAAGAAAACCACTTTTTCCTCCCTTCTTGCTCCACTGTTCGGTGCTGGTTCTACCAAAGTCCTCCAAGAGTCTGGAATGATTGATCAGAGGTTCAGCACCTCCAGTTTACAAAGGACCCTCACAGTGTCCTTCTGAGGTCATCCAGGCAGCTGCACTACCCCCCAGGTCGCAGATGAGGAAACTGAGGCTAAAGGGAGTCAGTAACTCATCCAGAAGGTCCCAGCGGGGCTGGAACCCAGGTCTCCCAACACCAGTGGGCTATAAAGGAGACACCGGTTCAGAACTTCAGAACGGTCTCAGGAGACTTCCACGTCCCTCTTTCAGGAACTGCCAGACCACACAGGCAGAAAATCAGAAATAACGGCATTGACCGGAACAGCACTATCAACCCACAAGACCTAACTGATGTTTATAGGACACTCTATCCAAACAGAATATTCTGCTGTCCTCACGGAACAGTCACCAAGACAGACCACATTCTAGACCAGAAAACACTCCCTAACAAATTTTAAAGAACAGAACTCCTACAAAGCATGTTCTCAGACCATGATGGAACTTAACTAGAAATCAATACCAGAAAGACAGCTGGGTAACTCCCCAGATGTGAGGGTTAAACAACATATTTCTAAATAGTGTTTGAGTCAAATAGGTCCCAAGAGTCATTTGAGAGTGAGACACACTTGCATCCAAACCCTGGCCCCGCCTCCCTACTGGGTAGCCTTGGACAGTAACAACTCACTTCTTGGAGCCATATCTATTTCGTCAGCATAGGGACTGGGGATGATACCACCACCTCCCTGGGAGGCCTTAAGGGAAGAAAGAGGCGAACCCATAACATAGTTTGCACAGAGCCCAACTCTGAGGAAGCCACCAGCGATGGCAGTGTTTTGTCCAGGTGGTAGGTCACAATCTTGTCCAGCACTGTTTCTGGCTGTTCTGGAAAGTACTGCCCCCAGTCCCCTGGGCTAGCTTACTCTATGCTAGAGAAAAGCAGATGTGACAGCTAAACATGGGGCCTTCCCTCATCTGTACCCAAGTGGCCACCACCGGCCCAAGCAACGCCAACTAGCAGATCCTCTGTGTCCATCCACCCCCAACAAGTGGTGATGGCCACCTGGAATACTGGCACCAAAGAAAGGGCTCTCCTAGTCAAGGGATGTGAGATGACTCAACCGCTGAATGATCTGGCAAAGTCTCTCCCAAGACTATGTGAAAGGGACTCTACTGCAAATCTCACCAAACTGAGAAAAAAAACAGCTCCTCAGACAGACAGGCCTACCGTCTTCATCTCGAGATCTGATTGCACAACTAATGAAAACGATGTTTCCTAAGGCTTGCAAACATTGCACAAGGCTCTGACTCATTAAGACAGGACTTATTCAAAGTTGAAAATTATCAGAAATTCCAGCCACAACAATATATCCTCCGAGACCATTATGTGCCTAGAGAGAGGGGATTAGCTCCTGGCTGTCACATGATGCTGTGGAGGACTGTTTTCATAAAATGCACTTACTTGACAATTTGTTCTAGGTACCTAAAATAATAGGGTATCCATAGATTCCCAAACTTTTTCTTTTCCTTAAGATGTGACAAATCTTTCCTTGTGAGGAATTCCCAAAGCATAGAAACCACCAATCCTCATTCAAGGTCTCAGGGCTTCTATACACAGCTGTCCCCTTCCCGTCACAAACTGCAGGGAGGGTGAACAAGGTGACATTTGTTAAATCCAGGCATTGCAGATACGCAGCTCTTTGTTCACGAGAAATCACACACTTCTCAGATGATACAGGCAGCTACTGGGGGCTTCAAGGGCTGTCAGGCAAGGTAACATCTGAGTCCCTCTACCCAGAGAAACTTTTCTAATGTGTAAACTGGCAAATTCCAAGTCAGCCTCTGGGACACACATGCCATATCGTATCACCTTCCTTCTTTATGCAGCCTTCCCACCCACCAGCCTGACCCCCAGGGAGCCAAGATCATTGCTGCCCTTTCCCCACCAGGAGGACCCCTTGTTAGATGGGTCAATGATGACACTGTTATAGCTAATGTTGACTGAGTTCTAGTAACACATCAGGCACACTTCTAAGCACTTCATATGATTAGATGTTTCCATTCTCCAACCCTATGAAGTATGCACATATGTACTATCGTTTTCATTATTTTACTGAGGAGGAACTGAGATTTACAGAGATAAAGTCACGTACAATGAATCACACATTTAGACTCCTGAAGCTGGGTGTTACATAACCTATTACAAACTCCTTGAGATCATGGGCTACTAAGCATTACTCACATCTGACTCCCCATATGTGGACCTTCAGAGTACCTAATAGGTGTTCAAGAAATGCTCTATATGAACTTAGAAATACAATTCATCACTAATTCCAACAGCCACACTCTGTGCCCTTCCAGCAGCAATAAACAGGCCTCTTCATTGCCACTCGTTTCTGTCCTGTGGCATGTTGTACTGGCTGGTGTCCATAGGTGGCTCTAGATACACGTCACCCAGCCACACTGAATCACACTAGCTTTTCTGCCACTTCTGGGAACCTTTTGGAAAAGCACTTGAAATTTCTCATTTCTCTGTTGATAATAGTTTTCCTTCTTTCTTAAAAAATTAATGGCAGAGAAGGTGGGGAAGGAAAGGCGAAATGGCTCAGGAAGAATTTCCCTGCAGAGAACCCAAGCAGCCCAGCCTCAGGACCCCTGGGAGACAGTGAGGGTCACCAGGTTTGGGGGAGCTCATCTCTTGGAGGTGGGCAGGTCAGCATAGCGCTCACCCAGGGACATTCAGTGGCTGGCACAAAGCTGACGTACAAGGCAACCAAGCCCAAGATGGGCCACATATATTCAAGGGTAACCTTGACTTTAACCATCAATAATTTAAGAAAGAGAAATAACTCTTAAAGAAGTCAGCCCAGACTTTAAAATAGGGAGGAGGTGAGCACAATTTTTCAGAGACTGGTTTTCTTACAAGAATCACAGACCCTTCCAGCTAGAAGGAACCTCAGATCATCCAGTCTAATTTTCCCTTTGCTGAGCTCTGAGAGGTCAGGGATCAGTCACCTGGTCAGGTAACAGCCTAGGAAGGGTCAGAGCCAGCTGCAAGCCCCCCAGCCCCTCCACTCCAGCTGGCCTTCTAAGGAACCCTCAACCACTGCCAAGCTTGACTTCTTCTTCAAATTAGGCCTGACCAGAGCTATTTATTCACTTGAAATATAAGCTCATGGAAAGTCTGATTTCTCAATCCAAAGCACGAAATTGAGTCCAGGATCACACAACTCCAAATGGACTCAGAATCCAGCCCCGAGGTCCTGAGGCTGTCGGGTGTCTGACCACAGTTAGCTCATCATCCCCCCCATAATTGCTTACTGAATACAGTTATTTTAAGCTCTAATGCAACCTATTTACAGCTCTTCTGGATGGGATGAAGTTACTCAAATGCTTGGCTTTTGATACTGTTAACTCACTGACTTTATGAAACCTTAATATTTCAACTCTTTAGCAAGACCAGCAGAGAACAAAAGAAGACAGCCAATGAGAGTGAGCAAAGCCTTATGAATGGTTCAAAAGACTTCAAAATCAGCGGTTCTTCACCAGAAAGGTGAGGCCAGCCTCCGTCTTTGGAGGCCTTCCCTCATCAGGTCCAGGTGAGACCAGGCAGGAGAGGTCCATGTTCATCGGGACTATGTTTGGGGGAAGGTGGGCAGTAGAACCGTACAGTAAAAGGAGAAATGGACTACGTTTCTGACGTCTGGGGAGACTTGTTCAGGCCTTTTGCCTGGCTTCTTGGACATTTTTAGCAGAGATCTGTAGCGCTGCACTTCCTGGCGAGTCATCTGCAGTGTCTGGGAATTCAGAGGGGCCTCTCTCTCCCCAAAAGCAGTTTGAAAACATTTTTACTACAACCCCTTCAGCTCTTTTACTTTTCTTCAGCAAGGGCTGCATTGATGGCAACTGGGGGCAAGCAGGTCCTCTGGTCCCCGTGCCTGGGGAGTGAAAGCTGTACCGTGTGCTGTGCTGCATCGCAAGGCCATGGCCATCTGGAGCGCTGTTTATTCCAGCTGTTAGCTGCAACTTAGTTGACTTACAACCATAGTTTCTCTGTCAACAGGTCAGCATGGTGATTATGAATGGGCTCCGGACCAGATACATGGGTTCAAGTCCTGGGCAAGGAACTGCTTGGTGACTGTCTCCCAGGGGCAGCCTTGGGAAGACTGCAGCACACCCTCCCAGGACTGCTTGGAGGATCGAATGGGTTAATGCACACCTGGCACAGAATAAGCACTAATATATGTTGGCCCTTATTATTATACTATTATTAATTGTAATTTCTTTCTTTTTTGGAGTCTCCTAACCATAGAGAGTTTTTGCTTTAAACTAATCAAACTTCTGCCCATGGCGGAAGGTGACAGATTTTTGTTCTCTAGAATAATTGTACACTTTCCCATCCAAACCCTGACAGCCGCACTGATTTCTGAAATAGATTATCTGCCTTCATTTCCAGAACCATGATAAGAGACATTCTCTGAAGTCTTCGTTAAATAGTTTACAAATAAAAGTGCTTTCTTTTAAACGGTGACACATTCCTCTATTCAAAGATGCACCGCGACTCCCAAGTGCTGTTCGGTCTGAAGCAATTTCCTACCTCTCTTCCCTCACTCCCTGCGCCTGACAAACCCTCCTTACGACCATGGAAACCGTGCAGCCTGCTCCTGTCAGGGGAGCTGCATCTCCACATCCTCACACGGCCCACTCCAACTTCAGGCCTCCAGCCCAAGGGCACCCTTCTCCAAAAGGTCCACCCTAGCTAAAAGAGCACTCCTGCCAGCTGTCTCAGCCAGAGCAGGCGGCCAATTCACCCCCTTTAACAATGACGTCAAGGGACCTGCTCGTGGGCTGGGCTTCCTCTGAATGAAGTCTCGGCTGCCAGGCTCCTGTCCTCAGAGGTACCTCTGGGAAGAGTTGGCCTCCCAAGGGCAGAGTGTTAGATGTGGGGAGAGGGAAACGCAAAGCCCAGCTCTCCATTAAGGAAAGACTGGATGGCCGTGTATCCCCAGCCCTCTTATTTCTTGATTCATTCACATTTCCATTTATCCATCAGGGGATTCCTATATGTGAGGCAGGCAGGCAAAGCACACACAGCGCTGAACACACTGCAGAGCTCAATAAATATCTGCAGCAGAAGGGAAGGGAGAGACCAGCACCCGCCCTCTGTCTCTCCTTTCAAGGCACACTCATCCTTCTGTGCTGTCCCTGCCTGGCTCTCCTGGGAGCCTGCTGTGGGCCTCAGGGCCAACTGGAGAGGACCTATTTCTCTCCTCACAGCGCCTACTAATGACTCCCCCAGACTCCAAAGCTCCTGAGCAACTCTGCCTCTCTGGTAATAAATCAGGGGCTCAAATCGGGCCACTTAGGACCCCATGCAGCAAGACTACAAAGTAACAGCTGGCTTGATTTTGACAATGATATGCAATATGCTTTTGTAAAGCCACCCCGTCACACCCAGACTCTTGGGACCACCCTAACTCCCCACCCCTGTGGTCCACAAGCCACCACCACTCAGCCAGGCTCTGCCAGACTTTCTTTATGCAGCCCCAGTTCAAGAACATCTGAGTACACAGCACAGCCGGGCCTCGACTCTGGGACTCTGCGCCACCAGCCTGGGTCACTCCTGTTGCCCTCCCCAAATGTCCCCAGTCTGGCCAGTGTGTACACCACCTCCCAAACAGGTCTCAGGCTTTCTCAGGCTGTTCTCCACTCTGCCTGGGATGTACTTCCCAGAACTCTGGAAACTTCCTTTACCCTGCCTGACCTCTGTTCCTCCGCCCGGGCAGCTGAGCACTGGGCTGGCTCTGAGTAAGGCTCGCTGGGTTCAAATTCCAGCTGAGTGGCCGTGGGCACATCGCTCCACCTCAGTCCCTCCATCTGTAAAACAGGACGGTAGCAGAAGCATTCTCCTCCAGGGTCCGTGAAACCAGAGGAAGTTGCCTGTGCAGCACACCTGGGACGCGGACTGGGGCACAGAGTGGGCACTCAACCCGTTTTTTCTTCATGTCCACCCTTCTGTCGCTGTTGGATCACTTCTCTCTGGCCTAACTCTCCTCCAGCTCCGCATTAGGCTCTTTTCTGAGCAGGGAAGCTGGGTTCCTGCCCCTGGGTGGGAATACACAGCCTCCAATTTCTCCTACACCCCTCTGGCACCTTCTTCGCCGTGTGAGCCCTGTTGTGCCAGCCCTAGTTGGTGGTCCTGGACCAGAATAAAATCTAGACAGGCCCCTCCCGCTGAGCTGCCCTCTCCCCTCTCCAAGCACTTCCCCGTAAGCAGGCGGCCAAGGGCACCGCCAAGCACGGCGGCCTGGCCCTGCACGGCTAGACCGGCCACAGCTGAACCCCGGAGGTTGTTTTCCACATGCTCTCTCTGCCTGCAGATGAGAAGCATCCCTCTGGAAGGTCCCGCGGGCGAGACCATGTCTCCACCACACCCCCTGCCAGAACCGGTTTCCTTAACACAGAAGAGATGCTTAAAGGAGAAGGAGCACGCTGCTTCTTCATCCCTACCCCGAATCCCTGCCCTTTCTGCCTCTGCAGATTTCACGATTCAATGTCCCGTTCAGATTATTCCAAAAGAGCCACTTTTATTTTTGTAGGGTTGACTCAAAACACGGGAAGCAAGGCAGGCAGCGAGGCTCCTGCAACGTCGGCGGCGCTAACCCGGCTGCCTGCCCGGACAGACCATCTGGGGAAACCGGAGCGGGTCCGGCAACTCCGGTCCTTTCAAATACAAAGTTAAATAAAGTTTCAGCGGACAGGATCCCCAATAAAATGAATGCTGGGTTAATTTTAAGGGAGGAGGGGGAGGCGGATGCAGAGAAGTAGAGGCAAGAGAAATGACAGACACAGATCCCAGAGGTCCCTATGGTTACGGTTCGCTCAGCACAAGGGACATTCCTCAGTCCCCAGGACTTCTCTTCATGCCCACATTCCTCTCCTGTTTGTACCCGTTCCCCGGCGCTGTGCGGTTCCCCGTGGGGCACCCATCAGCTGGCCAGCGGCGGGATGTCCCGTCACTCCGGCCCCGGGCTGCGGGGACAGAGCGCTCCCAGCACCCGCCGGGCGCGGAGCCCACCCAGTGCTGGGCGCAAAGCCTAGTTCCGAGGAAGCCCTCTCCCAGCGAGTGGGGGCCCTCAAGACCCCGCAACGCTGAGCTGCCCTTCGGCTCCCGCCGTGCCGCCGGGACTGGCCAGCGCTCGGAGGGCGAGACCGGGGAGCTCCCCGGAACCCAGCGCGCCGCGGGCCTGGGGACGCCTCCCGCTGGTACCTTGGCCGCAGGCGCCGCGCTGCAGGACGATGACCGGCGGCTGGTGCAGCCTCTCGGAGCGGCGGCTGGCGGCGCGCAGCTGGCACAGGTTGGCGTAGGTGTTGGCATCGCTGCCGCACACCGGCTCGCCGCTGGCGCACACACAGAGGCCGGCCTGCGCGCGCCGCCGCACGGTGGCCGAGGCGGGCACCCCGAAGGGCACCACGCACTGCAGCCCCTCGCCGCACGGGCCCTCCTGCAGGCCGCACGCGGCTCCCTCGGGCGCGCCGCACACCTCGCAGCAGCCGCACGCGTCGCGGACGCGGCCGCCCTCACAGGGTCCCGGCGGCGGGACGCAGCGCGCGAGCTCGCAGCGCTCCGGACACTCGGCGGCGGTAGGCGCCGAGCGGCCGGCCCGAAGGAGCTGCGCCGAGACGGGCGCCGCGAGCAGCAGCAGCAGCAGCAGCGGGAACGAGGCGCGCGGGGGCTGCATGGCGGCTCCGACGGCGGCGGCGCGCTGGCGAGGGCCGGAGAGCAGCGCCGGGAGGAGCGCGGGAGGGACAGGGAGCCGGTGCGAGTGCGCGCGGCCGCGCGGCCCAGCCCATTGGCCTCGCGGCGGTGACGCGCCGCCCCAGGGCCTGGCTGGGCGCCCGGGAGGGGGCGGCCGGATGGCGGGGGGGCGGGCGGGGGCCGCGGCAGGACGGGGCCCGCCCTCTCGCGGGGCGCAGTTTCCCGGTCCACGCGTCCTCTTTATCCGCCTTTCGCGGGTTCACTCATCGCCACTCGAGACCTTAAAACTAAAAAGAGACTCAGCGCCGGGGATCCTCCGGCCGCCCCGAGCCAGCGGGCCCGGAAAAGCTCCCGCAAACTGCCAAGGTGGAGACCCGCCCCGGCAGCGGGAGGGGCCGCTGCTCAGACCTTGGGCGGCGGCGGCTCCGCCGGCCCTGGTCACGAGCTCCCGGGGAGGAGGACGAGCACCTCTGTACTTGCCCCCGGTGCTCAGCACGCGCGACCGTGACCGCGGACCCTGTGCGGCCGCACACAGAAGGCGGCACCCGCAGGGCTGGCAGAGAGCCAGCGCCTGACCCACTGTTAAAGTTAAGCAAAAAGCAGTAACACTTAAAATGTAATCATTCACGTCTGATTCTTTTTTAAAGTTGTTACAGACGCAAGGCATGCTTGGACACGCACAGAATAGTTCCGGAAAGCCCCGTGGGGAGTTGGTAACGAAGGGGGAGGGGGGCGCGGGGTCTAGGGAGAGAGAGGGGCATTGCACTGTTTGAATTTTTCACTACATTCATGGTTTTCTTAAAACACTATTGTTAAACGGAAGAGCTCCCCTTGATCTCCCACCAGAATCAGGTGCACCTTTTAGGACAGATACAAATCTAGGCAGGGGCGACCTGAAGGAGCTCCCAGTGCCAGGGAGGCGCCAGGCCTCAGGGCAGCGGCCTCCCGCCCAATACCCAGCAGATAGGCAAACTTGCACCGCGCCAGAGCAGAGGCCTTCAAGGGCAGGTGGGCTGGCAGGCTGAGAGCGCTGACCTTGGGGTGGAGTAGGCTGGCCTGGGAGGCTTGGAGTTCTATTCTTCAGTATTTGGGTTGTTCCCTTGTGTGCCTGATACATTTCCAACAACAACAACAAAAATGTTTTTAAAAAGTAAAATCCAAATATTTATAACCACCCTCCCCTCCCAAGCACTGCTCAGATATCGGGCTCTCTTAGCTTCCAGAGTCCAGGGGGGTTCTTGGAGCCAAGAGCCAAGAAACAGGAGGTCCAACAGCATGGAGCCTGAGGAAGATGCTGGGGGCCGGAGCCTGGGTGCCTAGACCCGAGGGCAGTATTTCCTAAAGCCAGAACCTAAAGCCTGTGAGAACGGAGGCCTTGCCCCAGAATTCACTCAGCCCTGGGCACCAGAGGGGCAGGGGGCATACCCCTGCTGGGGCCTTGGGTGCCTGGCTAGCTACCACTATAAAGGGGTGGGGTGAGGGAAATAATAGCCAAGTCCCTCAGAAATAAGGACTCTCCCTACTGCAGTGGGCAGATGAAACAAGCAGGACCTGTAGTGTGAATAAGTTGGTGAAAACTTTTTATCCAGTACTCTTACAGATGAGAAAATTGAAAGGCAGAAGGCTGTGACTCCCCGGGCCTCACCCCACAGCTAACAGAGATGGAGCCAGGCACCCTCCCGGCCATCTCTGCCTGCAAGCCCATCCTCCATCTCCACGTTGCCAGACTGCAGAGTGAACCAGCTGATTGAAACAAAACGTGACTGCAGCTTCCCCACTGCTTCAACACGCTCCTTCCCTGTCAGAGAATAAGTCCCTGAGGGTCCCACTGAGTCCTCACCACCCCCTGACCCTATCCCCCACGCCATCCCCATGCCTCTATCACTTTGCTGCCCCAGTGCTGAATAACTTGCATCTTCTGTAACATACCTTCCCATTTAATGCTCTTCCCTCCTCTTGAAACTCCCTTCCTCCCTTCCAGGATGGGTTAGTGTGACTCAGTGAGGCAGGCAGGAGCCATCTGAGGGGCTTGGCTTCAAAAACCTACTTCTGGTCCTTAATTCTGTGACTTTTGGCAAGTTGTTTAAGAACCTCAAGGACTTTGATTAGGAAAATGGTGGTGATGGCATGTCTCCCTGGAGTGACCGACCTAAGGGTATTCATAGACTGGAGCCACTCTTGTGATGGGTCACAGCCCAGAAGTGGGGTCTGTAACGGTGGTGATCAGCAGAGCAAGACCTGGAGGCTGCCGGGCTTTTGCACCAGGGAGGAGAGATGGCACTGCACTGCCGCTGGAAGCCACGCTGGTGGTTTCCTCGGGAGGAGGGGACCGAGGGAGGAATGGGAGACCAGCAGAACCCGGAAAGCAGAATTCTCAAGTCCAAGGTTTTAGAAAGGCCATGATCACATCATAATGGTGTCCCAAGTGTGGGGGCTCACCCATCTGCTCTGATGATACACACCCAGAAGACACCTCAGCGGAGGGGGTCCCACCAAGTCCTTCAACTCTGCACTAGAGAAATTAAAGTCCCCAGGAAGGATTACAGGACATCCACTTGGGCGTGCAGCGTGGAGCACCCAGTCAATCAGCCGGAACCCAGCGTCGGGGATGGCCACCACTGACCATGTTCTGTCCTCACACTTCCATGCCTATGAGTAATGCTTTTGATCCAAAAGGGTTGTTCTTCCTCTGCTTTCTTTCTTTCCCCTCTGATGCCATGTATAAATAAAGACTGTGTCTTAAAAGATGGATTACATCATGAAAACTCATTTCTCTCTCACCAGGTCTTGACACAGAATCCTAGAGAGGATTTTTCCAGAGAAAGGGGGGCAGTTCTGAAATCTCACAGCAAGTTCTCTGCCATCCTCTCTGTGGCCCAGATTTGCACGTAAGCTTTAATCCTGAACAAAGTCAAGTCTATTCGTGAATAATGATCAGCGAGACACCATGGCCGACAAAGTCTTGGTTAGGACACGAGGCGTTTCAGCTGGAACACAGCAACCATGTCTGGGCTGCCCAAAAGGAGGATGGTCTTCCACTGAGGCCTCTATCTTCCCAAATGTGCGAAGGATGCAGAATGGCTGGGGATTAACCCTCAGGACCTAAAACCTAAGGAGCTGTAATAATAACACTGACTCTTCCTACAGTCTTAACACTTCCCTACTCAGTAATTTCCAGCGGCTCTCATTCCCAGCAAAATGAAGTCCAAACTTCTTGATCCAACATCCAAAATGCTCCATGCTCTCACCCAAGCTGCCCCTAAGCCCAACTTGTTCCAGGGTGGCAGACATCCCAAGGTGGCCCTACCACCCATTCCCTCCCTCTGCAGAGTAACAGAATGTTGGCTGGGGAGATGCTGCCCAGATAAAAGGTGGCTTCGGGGCTGGTTTTGGTTCCCTTCCCTTTGAGTACCAGGCACATTCCCATCACCTCCCATCGCATACCATGGGAAGGCCTCAATCTCTGACAACAGAAGCACCCTGGTCCAGCTTCTCTGAATAGTCCCACACCGGTTCAGTTTGGTTTAGTTCAAAAGAAACTTGAGCAGCCGCCATGTGCTGGACGCTCTGCTGGACACTGGAGATGGAGTATTGAATATCTGAGCCCCCGCCCCCAAGGAGCCCAAAGTCGAGAATTTTCTGCATTGATGGAAATGTTCTCTACCTGTGCTGTCCAAGATGATAGCCACTATGATGTCTGACTAGTGAGCATTTGAAATGGGACCAGTGCAACTGAGGAACTGAATTTTTATTTTTGTTTCACTTAAAGTGTACACAGCCACATGCGTGCACCCCATAGCCACATGAAAGTAGTGCCTGTCACGCTGGAGAGAGAGGGGTATGAAAACACAAGCAGGCTGCGGGGAGCACACAGTTGGGAAATTCCAAACTGCCCAGTAAGGCTGTGGGCAGGACAGGGGTCCCCGTGGGCTAGAGAAGCTGTTGGATGGGAGGGCCAGGTTGTGAAGGGCTCCAGCTGTTGTGTAAGGAATGTGGGTTTTATACAGGTGCTGATGAGACCTCCAGGAGGCTTTTAATAGGTGTTTTGGAGAATCACTTGCTGCAGTGTGGATGGTAGATTGAAAAAAATGGTTTCAGTAACAGACATTTTTAAATATAGATACATTATTACATTTAGGTTAAGGAACATTTTGAATTAAACTGAAGATGCAGTTAATGCAGCCCAGTAGGATAAGAAGTAAAGAGATTTCAGTATCATTATAACAGTTAATTCATTTCAGCAGGACCTCTTCAATGCAACCCCCCTTTCAAAAACACTGCAAATGGTAAGGATGTTTAAAATATTTTTGACAATTTCTGAAGCACTTTTGAAATGTTCTCATTTCTAACATCAAATCACAAAACATTCATGCCTGTTAAAGAAAGACAGACCCCTGAAAGCCAATCCCAGGCCTGGCTGCTATTCCATGCTTCTTTCAAACCATCAAGATCTACATTCTTTCATTAATTTAGACTAACCTGTCCTCTTTAATCAATTACTGAAGACCAATAGTCCATATTGGCATTAACTGGCTCCTTCCCACATACTTGCTTTAGAAAATTAAAAAATGCCATGTGACCAAATTTTTCCACTCTCAGTGAGCAAACATCAAACAGACACAAGTTCAAACAGGACCATGGGCAGCCACCAAAGTGTAATAAATGACTTGTCAATTCTCTATTATTCAGGAACAGCACGAGAAAAGCTGAGCAAGGTTATGTATAGAACACGCTGCCTTTAAGCAAGATTGTTTGACTTTAAATCAAGCAAATTATGACCCAAAATTTTAAACATGCTTGTAAAAAGAAATAAAAGAGGGGAGGCGGTTTCAATCTTTGAATTATTTCATCATCTAGTTATATAGGCAGTAAAGTGTATGCGCATCAAAGGCCAAAATCCATTAGCAATAGAGAGTGTTGGCCGAGTTGGTTGATCAATAGGCTCTCTGAAGTGCTTGGATGTTGAAGTTTTAAACCAATTTGACCCAGAAGGCCCAGATTCTTTCTCTACAAACTTGCTTTGCTGTTTTCTTATATATACAGCCAACTGTTGTTTTTTTTAAATCCCTAAATAACGGGAACCATGAGAAATGAAAAGCAGAACAGACTCACTGTCCCAGGCCCTCCAACGCCCTGCCTTTTCCCTCTGCCTCCTCAGCTACAGTCAGCCCTGGGTGGAAAATGCGCCCTGTGCTAAGGGAGCAGGGGGCACCGTGCAATGGCACAACAGGGGTGGAAAATGGCCTAGCTGCTTTCAAAACCAGTCTAGTCGTTCCTCAAATAATTAACCAGAGTTACCAAATGACCTAGCAATGCTACTCTTAGGTATAGATCTAAGAAACAAAAGCATATATCACACGGCCACTGGCCAATCTGTTGGGCCTGTTGCCCATCTGGTTCAGCTACAGAAGAGGCTTCTTTTCCTAAGTCATTCAAGCTGCCGCAGGGACTGGGACATCCAGAAAACTGCCCTAAAGTGTTGGTGACCCCAAGAAGGGCATTATCCTCTCTGTTTACAGCCCCCCTTTGTAAGAAGAGGTGCCCGAGATCTCTGATGCCCATTGGAATCACCCAAGGAGCTTTTTGGAAATGCTGATACTCGGGAATTTGGCGAAACTTGATTAAATTTTATATGTATTGAGTCAGTGTTGATTTTCTGATTTTGATCATTTTACTGCGGTTGCATAAGAGAAAGCTGGGGTTTTGTTTTTGTTTTTTTCTAAAGAAAATACACACTGAAGCATTTAGAGGTAAAGGGCCTTCATGTCTACTTAGTCTCAAATATTTCTGAGAGTGAGAATAATTAAGCAAGTGTGGTTAATTTTGGAGAATCTGGGTCAAGGGTAAGTGAGAGTTTTGAACTATTTTTACAGCTTTTCTCTACACATAAAATTATTTCAAAATGAAAAACTCTAAAAGGTAAAAAATACCCCATATCAATTGAATGAAAAACTTTTAGAAATGCCAATAGGCACATGAAAAGATGCTCAACATCATTAGTCATCAAGAAATCAAAACCACAAAGAGATAACATTTCATGCCCACTAGGAGGACTAGTATTTAAAAAAGCGTGACAGCAAGTTGGCAAGATGTGGAGAAATGGGAACCCTCATGCAGGGCCAGTGGGGTTGGAGAATGGTGCAGCTGCTTTGAAAGCCAGTCTGGTTGTTCCTCAAATAATTAACCAGAGTTACCATCTGACCCAGAAATTCCACCCCTAGGCATATATCCAATAGAAACAAAAGCACATATCACATGGAAACTTGTACACAATGTTCATAGCAACATTATTCGTAATAGCCAAAAGGAAGAAATAACCCAAATGTCCAGGTGATGTGCCACATCCATACAGTGGAATATTACACACCCATAAAAAAAGAATGAGGCACTGACCTGCTACAACATGGATAAGCCCTGAAAACATTATCCTAAATGGAAGAAGCCAGTCACAAAAGATCGCATATACAGGATTCCATTCATGTGAAATGTCTAGAACAAGGAAATCCAGAGACAGAAAATAGATCAGTAGTTGCTTAGGGCTGGGGGAAGAAGGAAGGAATAGAGACCTATTAGCTAAAGGGTAGGGGGTTCTTTTTGAGGTGATGAAAATGAAATAAAATTGCAGTGATAGTTGTACATACTGTGAATATACCAGAAACCACTGAACTATATCCTTAATGTGACTTGTATGGTATTTGAATTATATCTCAATAAAGCTGTTTTAAAAAAACTCCTGGGGGAGTTCCTGAGCATCGCTAATGTTTTAGTCTTCAGAGCCCTCAGAACTCCAATGAGAACCACAGACAGGTCATCTCTATGTGCTGACACTGTGTGACTAGATGCGCAAACCACCCTGTTATTCTAAAGCAAGGGTAATGTCCTTAGACATCCAAAATCTGGTAGCACTGGGAATTGTTTAATTCACAACCCTTATTTGATCAGCCAGTCTGGGTTCAGATGGGCCACCACATTGTCCCCCCAACCCCCCCAGCAGGCTGGAGTTACTGGAATGGAAGCCTGATGTGCCCACTATGCCAGGTGCACTGCCACTGGCCTCATTTCAGCTGAGTTAGATGCTTGCATGGAAGTAATACATTTCTATCATGGTTTTCACTTACTTTCCTCCCTTAAACTTGGTTCTATTGTTGATGTGGCCGGCGGCTGCCAGCTGTCGGCACTCCTGGGTGGCATGGCACCACAGAGCATTACCCAGATGGTTCGTGGCTGAGGTACTTTCCACTAGGCCAGCAGCCACAGCCCCTTCTCACCCTTCCTTACAGCCCTGTCCTCTCGCGTTGTGGGGGCTGTGTCCTTCTCTCCCAGTGGACTCCACTTCTTGGGGGCAGTTTCTGGGAGATCAAGCCTAGCTCAGTGTCTGGCACCCAGTAATTAAATTAACTTGCTGTTCCTTCCTTTTAAAAAAAGAATAATCACCACTTTCAGACATCAGGCCAGAAAACCCAGTCTCTCGCATTTGCACCTGCCTTCCTAAGACAAAGACCCGCAGCTTGACAGGAGGGAAGAGAGAAACAACCCAAACTCTCAATTCCAGGAAGACCAAGCCCAACCACTGTGACCATTCAAAGGGAATTCAGGAAATCCTCGCTAATGGCCCAACTTCCCTGGTATGAGATTCCAGAGGAACCAAAATAACCACCCAGGGAGATACTTACACACTGAGCAAGAAATGCAGAATATGAAACTGTCCATGCTCTTTGCTCCTGATTATCTAAGAAAGTGAGCATCACACTCAAACCTGGGCAGATAAAAGCCTGAGGCTAATTCTGGGTGAAAGCGTGGTGGATGATGGTTGATGTTTTCTGCTCTCTTTTTATTTTCTGAACTAACCATTAACACTGGAGGAGATGAGCCATTACAAATGAAGGAAGGAAGAGAAGGAAAGAAGGCCAAAGCCTTTTCCATCCTGGGGAGCCAGGCGGCAGGGCATGCTCTCCTTGAAGCAGGGGCTCTCCCTCTGAGGAACCCCCCCAATACTGGGCCGTGCTCCTACCTGTAGTCCCTCCTTGTCCCTCAGGCACTGCCAACCTCCCCTCCCACCACCAAGCTCAGCGTCTGATCCCCATCCTTTATAAACTCCATCCATGACTACCTTCTATGTGTCTGGCTCAGAGGTGAGCATGCACCACCACGTTCTTAGCACTGAATGAATACAAAAAGCTTATAGATTGTTCCAAAGCTGTATTTCCTGACATTTTAAAATGAGGAAGCTTTTCCATGCTTTTTAATCCACAAGGACATCTATACATCTTTTTAAAGAAGAACTTTGAAGTCTTTAGAAAGGTCTTTGGAAAAGTTCTGTCTTTATCTGCACTTGGGTTATTTAAGCCCTTCCTATTTTCCCAGTTTCATTGTCCGCATCCCTAGCAGCCAGTGCTCTGTTTCCTGGCACAGTGAACTAGCCTTGGAACTCTACAGAGGTGGAAACTCCCAGGATGCCTTTCAAGATGGTGTTTAGATATCACAACCGAACTTGATAGTAATCAGGACAGTTTGGTATTGACACATGGATTAACATATAGAATGAACAGGAGGAACCCCAAGTCACACTCATACAAATAGTCACCCAATTTAACAAATACATCACTGCAATTAACTAGGGTCTTTTTGAAAAATGTTGCTGGATCAATTGGCTGTTCACATGGGAGAAAAAATGAACCTAGGTCCCATATACACATCAAACATAAAATTAATTCAAAGTGGACCATGAACCTAGGTTTGAAAAGTAAAAACAAAGAGTTCAGGAGAAAAGGTTTCCAATAGGAAAACTTATGATCCCAGAATAGGCTGAGATTTCATAAACAGGACACAAAAATTACTACTAAAAAAAAAAAAAAAAGATAGATAACCATAACAATTAAAATAATGAATTGGCAAAAACGAAAAGGCAAACTAGGGAAAGACATTTACAATACCTGTATCTGACCAAGAACTTATATTCAGAAGACACAACTCAAAAAAAAAAAAGACAAACAAATAGAAAAAGACAAGATTGCACAAAAGAAGATGAAAGAATGGACAGTGGCATCAGGAAAACACAGATTAAAACAAGACATACCCACAAGAATGGCTAAGATTAAAAACACTACCAACCCACCCCAAGGCAGGCAGAATTTAAAGACCACCTCCAAGCTTTCTGCCCCCTGGTGTACATGCCAAAAATATCCCCTCCCCTCAAGTGTGGGCAGGACTTGTGGATATAGTGGATAACACCTCTGGGATTAGGTTATATTATATGCCAAGGGTGGGGATATTCTGCATATGCAATTAAGGTCTCTAATCAGTTTAACTCTGAGTCAATCAAAAGGGAGAGTTCCCCTATGGGCCTGACCCAATCAAGTGTGCCTTGCCCCAAACTTATAGAAATTCTCTTGCTGACCTTGAGGTTCTACAGCACATGGGAGTGAATGTGGCCAACAACATGCTAGTTTAGAAGAGCACCCCAAGCTCCCACAACATCCCCATCCATCCCTCCTCCTACTTACAAATCATCTTCGCTTGATGATGGAGCAGGGAACTAGAATGTCAGCTCTCCGAGGGCAGGCACCTGCTTCACTGATCTATCGCAGTACCTTACACAGAGCCTGACACATTGCAAGAACACAGCACATTTTAAATTAATTCACAAAGACATGGAAAGTTTGGCTGTTTGCATCTGTCTCAAGTGAAATGCAGAATTTGTGAATGAAAATTTCATGTATGTCATCATCTAAATTTAAAAGAAAATCTTTGGTTGTTACAGATATTTTGCATTGTTGCTGGTCCTCTATGGGTTAGATTGTACTGTTTAGATATTCATTGCCCTCACCCTTCCTCTGCATAGAAGGATTATATTAGGTTGAAGCATATAATATTGCTGATGTCTGGTCATTTTCAACTTAATAAAATGGCAATCTCACAGGACTCAACCTCATGCTTCCCTGCCCCTTTGAGGTCAGACTTGACCATGTCATTTTCTCTGGCCAATGAAATGTGACTTTAGTTTTAGGAGTGGCCAATTGATTGGCAAGTATATTTTTCCCTCTGCCATGACCACCATTTTCCAGGCAGAGGCGGCCCGATTCACTTGGGTCCTAGGGTGAAAATGAAGAGCAGAGCTATAGCCTGTACACAATGGACGTAGAGCATAACTGAGCAAAAGCCTTTAGGGTTACAAACGTCTGTGATTTTTGTTACTGCAGCATAACCTGGCATATCCTATCATGTAATCTTTAGTCTACGTGTAGTAGAGGTAACTTGTGTGTGTCTGCCTCACTTATTTCCTATACTCCAGAGTCCAGCAAAATTTCTTGCCCATAGGAAGCCTTGAAAAATGTTGACTGAATTTAATTAAGCACAGCATTCCTCTCCTAGGGAAAAAAACTGGCTGGGCACAACCAAAGACGTTTTGTGGCATTTACTAATGGCTGTTCTCCCTTTAAGCCCAAGGACAGGAATCAATCCCAAGCCAAACTCAATTATGTCAGCAAACATCTCAGAACAATTACAGCTCCTTGAAAGTTGGAATGGAGCTGTTTCCAGAATCAGAATGAAATCCAATTTTCACCATGTGTTTGCTGGTGTCTCTTCTCAGGGGCCCTCATGCCACTCTAAGGGGGAGGATGAGATGTCCCCTCTAGCTCTGACACCAAGCCCAGGGTGGGAGGAGGCTGGAGAAAGCTGGGACCACGTCACGTAGGGCCTTCATAGACCATGGGATACAGCTACTATTCTACGAACAATGGAAAACTGTCAGAGGTTTTACTCAGGGGAGTGACGATCTGGTATTTTAGATGTTGTGAGAACAGATTGTAGGGAGACCAGTGGAAAAGGGGACATAATAGAAATTGTTTCAGAAATCATAAATTACCAATATTAACAAAAGAAAAAACCTTAAATAAACCAGTATCTATGGAGAAAAAGAAATATTTGTCAAAAACAAACAAATAAAAATCACCTCCGGAAAAATTCTTGAGGCCAAATGGTTTTCATAGTTGAATTCCTTGAAACCTAATGAACAGACAATTTCATGTTTTTAGGCTGATTTAGAGCATGGAGAAAAGAAATGAAAAACTTCCCTACTCATTTTACAAAGCAAGCATATGCCAATATTAAAACTTACAAAACACAGCATCCCTTCTCCCTCTGCAAAAAAATTTTACAAATCAGTGTTATTTATGAGTACACATAGGAACTACTAAATATAATAGAAGCAAAAGATTCTGCCATTCTATTAAAGAATGGAGCAAGAATTGATAAATGATATAGCTATTAAGAATTATATTAATACAATTTATCACATCATCTTAATAAATTCCCAAATCCCAAAAAGTATCCAATGAAATATCCATTCCAGAGAAGACATTTTTTTGATAAACTAAAAAAAGCAAAGAACTTCTTTAATATGATAAAGACTATTTCAAGTCAACAGCCAGGATCATACATAATAATAAAACCACCAAAGACATTTCTATTAATTTGTGGATTAAAGCAAGTATACCTCATATTAGAAGTTAGGGTCAATCCAATATTAACAACCAGTCCTCTGGAAAACAAAAAAAAGTTTATTATAAATTTTACTGATATGAAAGATAAGTAGCACATGATTTACAAATAATAACAAAATATACAAAACTTTGCATTGTGAATTCCATATAACCAACTGATTCTGAGAGAATGCTTTCTTAATTATAGACCAGGGTTAGGAAAAACTATGGCTTTCAGGCCAAATTCAATCCATCTCTTGTTTTTATATAACACACAAGCTAAGAATGGTTTTTGCACTTTTGAAAGGCTGAAAACATTTTTAAAAATCGTATTTCATGACACATGAAAATTACATGAAATTCAAATTTCAGTATCCATAAACAGTCATATTGGAGCATAGAGTTGCTCATTCGTTTACATATTGTCTATGGCTATTTTCCCTCTGCAATGGCAGTATTAGTCATTGTGACAGAGACCTGTGCCCTGCAAAGCCTAAAGCATTTACTCTCTTACCCTTTTTGGAACAAGTTGCCAACCCCTAGTCCAGGCGACCCACAACAGAATAAATCAAGCCTGACTTGTAGCATTTGCCAATTTCCAGGGTGCAAATACCCTATTGTGGCCAGGTTAAGTAAGCTACCAGTGTGACGTCACTGAATTCAGAATTGGGAGGAGTGGCACTAAGCATGGCATTATATAGAATTTCAACATACAGAAAAAATAGATGGAAATAGCCCCAAGAGCATAAACAACAGTCAAGTTTAGTAAAATAACTACAAAGTGATGAATTGCGAGTTTTAATTACCTTGGTTCCTAATGCAATTTCATTATAAGTTTACATAGTCTAATTTTTAACAATGGCTATGTTTGACAACCAGCTTGCAACAATTCCCCAAAATTCAACAACTGACCCTCACGAGCCAGCCCTAGCACCCCACTGATTTGGAGGGACCAATGTTACAGCAGGGAGGTGAGCCTTGAGGCTCGTGTCCACACCAGGTTCCGCAGAAACAGAGACAAGCCCTGCTCTGTGCCCACTCCGCCACCGTGGTCCCGGAGCGGCGGTGTCGGGCTGAAATGCAGGTTTACTCCCAGCCTGCTCTGTGTTCAGAGCACCCACCCAATCTTCCCCTTCTCCATGCACACAAACTCCTCTTGGCAAATCTCCTTTCCCCAAAAGCTCGTGCTACCAGGACAATCCCTGGTTGGGGGAACCACCTGCCCAAAGTCACCAAACACAGCAAGACTCCGAGTGTCATCTCAGATTTAACAGGAGCCAGCAGCCTGACAAAATCACAAACTTAATGTAACTCCCAAGTTTTAAAAAGGAGGATATTTTGCAACTCAAAAATAAGGACTCAGAGGCTCAAAAATAGAACAGAAAAATGTATCTGTAATACTAAAATGTAAACTACAGTTAATAATGTTGTATGACACTTGCAGAGAAATACTCATATTCATATTAAAGAAAGCTGAGAAATGGACTCCGGTATAAATAGTTACTGCCTGAGGGCTATAGATTACATTTTTGTGTTCCCCCAAAAATTCATGTGCTGAAACCTAACCCCCCAGGTGATGGTATTTCTGTTGTTTTTAAGCCACCATGTCTATGGTATTCTGTTATAGCAGCCCAACTGGCTAAGACATTAATATAAGTAGTATTTCAAATCAATGGGAGGAAAGGGATTTTTTTAAAACCAATAGAACAGAGAAAACTGCCTGAACTCCTGTGGGATGGTTGGTAGAGTAAGTTAGATCTTAATACTACTTGCCAAAATTAATTTCAGACGTATTTAACTTCCAGAAGTAAAAACTTAAAATAAGTGTATCAAGCAATGTAAGAGTGTATATGTATTATATATGTGTGTGTGTGTGTGTGTGTGTTATATGTAATATATATATATATTTGTGTGGAAAATTACTTTCTAAGCATGACAGCAAAGGTAAAATCCATAAAGAAAAGAAAAAAGATACCCATAAATAAAAGACAAATGATAAACAAGTATAATATTTAAATAAAGGACAAAGATAAAATATAGCTTATATAGAGTTCTTAGAAATAAAAAAGAAAAGTTCAAACAGCAATAGAAAAACAGATAAAGGAAAAAAACAGGCAATCTATAAGATGGGTAAACAGAAATGGCCAATTAACATTAAAGCTCAACTTCCAATAGTTTTCAAAGACAGGTAAATAAAAATCACAAGATACCATTTTTTTTCCCCAATCAGATTGCCAAAAATGAAAAGTATTAGTGAAATCCAGCACTGTCCAGGACGTGAAGAAATGGGCACTCTCATGCACTGTTTGTGGGAGCATAAATTAATACATCCTTCCTAGGGATTCGTTTGACAGTATCAAGATGTGATGTGACAACATAAGATGTGAAATATGCATGCATACCTTTGAGACCAGCAAACACACAAATAAGGACGTACCACCCTCAGAGGCAAGGACGGGACCTGCGGTATTGTCAGAATAGTGAAAAGATGGAAACAATCAAAATGTCCAATATAGGAATGGGTAGAGAATTTTTATAGATACATGCAAGAGAAGACCAAAGGTTTAAACCTTTAGAAGTGGTGGGGTTGACACATAAGGTACTGTTATGTGAAGGTGTCCATACTATTTTGCTGCATGCAAGAAAGGCTATAAAAGACCTTGTATAACATCATTCCAAATGTGTAAACTTGCCTGCACACAAGTGCAGCTAAGCACAAAGGGGCGTCCAGAACAAAGTTAAGCAGTGGGATGTCAGCTGATTTTTACTTTTATTGTTTTGTGTGAGGTGTGTGGGTGAGCACATCTGTGTGATATCTGGCTTGTTTACAAAGGGTACAGGACATTTTTATACACACAAAATAATGCTGTTTATAAAAACATGTAGTGAAAGACTTGGAAGGATTATGACTGAAATGTTAACAGAGGTCATTTCTTGGTGATGAGGTTACAAGTTATTTCCATTTCTTTCAGCTCAAGTGTATGTTCCACAGTAAGGTGTTCACTTCAAAGTTGGGGGTAAAGCAGGAAGGCTAGTCTCTTAAATGATAAAACAAAGACCCTCGTCTTGAGGAACTCCTGCTCTTACAAATGGGAAAATGTAAATATAATAAAGTGCAATAATGGCCACAGTGGATATGCAGTGCTGGGAGTCTAATGTGTTCTCAAGGCACTAGCAGGGGCAGAGTCAGGGGAGGCTTCTGAGAGGATGTGATGCGCTGTACTGAGTCGTGGAAGGCAACACAGTTTCCCACATGGACAGGGAGGGAGGCAAAGGTATTCAAGCCAGAGGGAATGCATTTCCACAGAATTATACAAATGACTTGTTCTTGGCTCTAAGGATCCCTGACAATGGAAAGTCATCTAAGGAATTTTCCATTTTCTACAAAAACTCTATTAAGGACATTGGTCCCATGTTATTCAGTGTCTCTTGCAGTATCATCGCCAGGACAAAAGCTTTTGAACATTTAATGCCAAGAAGTTTCTCTTCCTCAGAAAAGCAGACATGCTTCTTTTGATGAAACAAATGATGACAGAACTCAGTGTTTGCCTTTTCCAGTGCCAGGAGGCTCAGAGTTGAATTGGTGTTTGTGTGTAGTAAGCCCCCTTCCTAGATTCCTGACGAAATTCTGTCTCTATAGAAGATATCAAAAAAGAAAACTTTTTATTCCAATCTGAGTTTGTTGGGGTAATGAATTCGTTCTCCTCAGTTCTCGTCCCCGCAGCCAAGGAACTGAAGGGCAGAGGCAGAGCAGTGAAGCAGAATGAAAGTTTTATTCGAATGCACTCCCGAGGAGCCGGCTAGAGTCAAAGTAGATAAAGGCAGGTTTACGTGAATAAAGCAGAGAGGAAGGGAAAACAGAGGGAGGAAGAGGTCACTCACTGGACTGCTGCTCCGCGTAGGGCACCATCCTTTGCCAACTCCTAAAGCCAGGGTCACCTGGCATCCAGTGTCCACTTGAATCTAAACAGCATGGGAACCAAGTCCCTACCACCCCAGGGTTTGGGGGAGCCGCAGAGCACTGGATGGAGTGAGATTATGTTCTGAGAGCTTCTTAGAGGCAAAGAAAAGAGATTTTCAGGCAGGCTGCTAAGGAGCATGACTGTACAGCTACAGTTCCATCTGGGTCCCCCAGGTGACAGGAACTGGCAGGCCCAAATCGAAGCTCTCAGCAGCGCATCCCTTCTTATCTGGAGTAGGACAGAGGGAGTGACACACTGAAGACAGGCAAGTGCGGGCGACTTCAGAGAGGAGGGGGCACATGCAGAAGCTGGGATTCTGTCTTGTAAGGAGTTTCAGGAATGGGATAAAGGTAAAGGGCCAGAGGGCATATGCTTGTCAGGCAGTCTCACGATGTCTATCTTTGATGAGAGACAATATGTCATTGTCTATAGCCAGTCTTCTAGGTAATTCTGTAGGACAAACTTTTTTTTTGTTCTTTTCCAAAACAGTGGCTACTCCCAAGCCCGGGGAACATATCAGTTAAGACTGCTTGCCCTGCCTTAGGATAAGTCTTTGGCTGATTACCAAAAAATGGTTAGGAATCTAACTCCCCAACCCTCTACTCTTAGTTGCAAGATAAGTCTATCTTGTTCCCACTATGCTATTTACATCTCAGCATTTTTCATTATAGGCAGGAAAAGTTACTCATGATGTTTGTCCCATGTCTCAGCTCTACCTCACCAGATTAGCTAGAGCAAGTCTTAAGGTTAGCCCAGCTTCAGAGCATGAGGAATGAACTCACGCTGCAAAAGGGCATGAACTCTGTGAGTCCTTTCTGGCTCTCTGGCTTTCTCTGATTAACTCCCTGAGTTCTTGGTGGGCCCCACCTTGTTTTCGTCCTGCTCATACCTGTCTTTCTACCTAACAAATTTAATCTGTCAGAGTTGATACATGCAAGCTTTCTCCTCGGGGTCCTCATCTGAACCATGAGACACAGATGATGATTTGGTTGACTATTTTCTCAGCTCTCCTAATGGTATCTAACTAGTGCCACTCTTAGATGCATAGGAAGCACTTAACTCATTTCATGCAATGGCTGTCTGATGACAGTGGCTCCCAAACCATAATGGCCATCAGAATCACCCAGAGGGCTTGTTAGAGGGAGGGCTGGCACCACCCTGGAGATTCTGATTCAGTAGCGCTGGGAAGGGGCCCAAGAATTTGCATTTCTAGCAAGTCCTCAGGTGATGTTAATTTTGTTAGTCTTAGGACCACACTTTGAGAACCCTAGGGAATTAGAGTTTACTGTCTCTCACTGCAGGCTTAGAGCCATGGGATGATTATAAGTCCCCTGAAAGGGAACCATGACCCTCCAAGAGCTGCGAGCAACTGCTGAAACCCCCATTCATGCAGTCCTTTCACAGAATGGCCATTACTTCCAGGATCTGTTTGAATTTTGCTTCCTATCTTATTTATTTCTCTTTGGGGCCAATCTAATCAACAAAGAGCTAGGTTTGGGCTGTTTCCATTTTCTAATCTCTTCCAAATTTTGAAGTCATTGACTTTGCAGGGGAGAGAGAAAGCTATTTAGTCAGCCCGGGTGTAAGCACAAAAGCTTAACCTGAATTCCAGTTCCAATGAACTGAGTTGAATGTTGGTGTGGGAAGAGAGAGGGAGTCAAGTATTTTGGGGTCATTATGGCTTGTACTGCAGGGAAGATGAGAAAGCAAGTCCAACACCCCAAGGAGAAAGTTGCATCTTAGTGATAATTGAAGGACTGGGTGGGGGTGGGGGTGGGGGGATAAAAGGGAAAGATGATCAGGAAAGTGGCATTCAGGCAAAAGTTATAGCAAGACTAATGGCAGAGAGGTGGGAAAGCCAGCAAACAAAGAAGGGTTTAGTTGAAATGCAGTGTAGGATATATAAGAAGCTCTGTGTGAAAAGGTAGAAGTAAAAAGGCCTTGACATTTAGCTAAAAAGTTTAAACACTGTTCATAAAGAGTGCTTCTCAAATGGGTAACTTGGGCTTGCACTCCAGCAATCACACACTGCTTCTTTATGGGAAATTACACATTTCACACTTGAACTTTAAATTTTAAAAGACTCATGAGACTGATTTACATGGCCTGTATACCTGTGTACTGTCACTTTATTCTGGTGTCCACATTTGTGTTTGTAATCTGCATTCCAGGTTAAAACCAGGTGATATCACAACTTGTCAGATAAGGAAAGTCTTCACATTGATTCATATATATTGAGTTGAAGACAGCGAGCTTTTCCTGTATATTTTGCTCAGCTCTATGCAAATACATTGGAAAACTTAGAATGTATAATTTTCTAGGAATATAACTTATCAGAACTGATTCCAGGAAAAAATAGAAAACCTAAGCACATCAATTTTCAAAGACGAAATAAGGCGATTATCAGATACAGCCCCCCAAAAGAAGTCCAGAGGGTTTCATAAGGGAAGTCCACTCAGAGTAATAATTCCAATTCTTATTAAGTTGTTCCAGAACAGAAGACTTCCCAAGTTCTTTGTATGAAGCTAGTATAACACCACAAATTCTACAAAGACTAGATCTACACAAAAGAAAAGTAGGCCAGTATCACTTATATTTATGTAAAAATCCCAAATAAAATAATAACAAACAGATCAAGCAGCATATTTAAAAAAATACATTGTGACCAAATGGTATTTAGTCCAGAATGTAATTATAGTTAATTATTAGGAAATAGATTAATATTCATAATCAGTTGATCTAAGGAGTAAAAAATATTATTTCCACAGGTATTGAAGATATTTAATAAAATTCAACCACCATTATTCATTTAAAACAAATAAAATATGAATTGTTGTATACTTGTTTAACCTATTAGATAAAAATATTTCTATCTCAGCCCCAAAGCCAGCATCATGCTTAGTGGGAACCACTGGAGTCAGAAGCTTTTCAGTATCTGTTTGGATCTACAGTACCTGTTATCCAACGCTGTGGTTCATAACCAGAGCTCAGGGGCTCACTGCTGCCCAGGGCATTCTGTATTTCCTGAGTCCACTCCTTCTCCACAGTCCTAGGCAGTTTCACACCTCCTACTTGCCCCTCAAACTTCAAATACCTCCCTCCCCATTTCATTCACAGTGGAGGATTGTTTCCAAATTTGTTGGGACCAAGGCAATCAGACTTCCAGAGACTTACTCTCTCTCTCCCATGGACCCCCCAAACCAGCAATGTGCCCGCACCCTATGCCCTCCCACCACAGAGGAGCACCCGCACTCACACTCTTGCCTAAAGCCAAGCCCTCCACTTGTGCACTGGATTCCATCTCATCACACCTGCTCAAGGACTCGGTTCCAACAATACTTCCCATCTCCTGCCCCGTCAATCCTTCTTTTGTTATTGGGTCATCCCATCAACAAAATGCCATTATTTCTTCTCTCTTAAAACAAAAAAAAACAAGTCTTGATTCTGCTTTTGCTATCCCAAACCATCCCATTTCTCTGTTGCATCACAACTCCTCGAGTGGTCCTATTTGTCCCCAGCACTCCATCAAAACTGGTCCCGTTAAGATCACTAGTGGCCTCCACGTTGCAGACCCAGTGGGCACGTCCCAGCTGGCTTCTTACTTGGCCCATGAGCAGCATTGGGCACATCTGACCACCTCCTTGACTCATTTTCTTCCCTTGGGGCAAGACACCACATACCCTTGGCAGCCTACTGACTCAGTGTCAGATCTCCCCATTCTCTCCCAGAGCTCCTGCTGTCAGAGGGCCCCTGGCTCACTCCTCAGTCCCCTTTTCTTCTTTCCTGATCTCTCCAATTCAGTCTCCTGGCTTTAAATAGGACCTAATAGGTTACAGACCCCCCACATTCTTATCTCCAATGGAGATTTCTTTCAATTCCAAATTTGTACATCCACGTGCCTTCCTGACATTTCTATTTGGATATCTATTAGTCATCGCAAACCACCACATTCAATACTGCCATCACGATCTTGTCCCTTAAACCTGCTCTGCCTGCAGCCTCTGCCACCTCCGTTCACAGCCTCTGTTCTGTTCCGTCCAGACCAAAAGACTTGCCAACTCCTTAACGCCTCACATCCTCTCAGGCATCAGATCGAATCCATTAGGAAATCTTCCAAATTTAGACAGCTAAAAGGAGAGTGAGAAGAAAGGATAACATGAGTGGGAACCAAGACAAAGTCACAAAGTAACAGACATCACTGGGACCAAAGGCCCCTATTTGGAAATCATAGCAAATAAGGGTCCACAGGGAATAGGTTAAGTTCACTTTATGAAGGTACCAGAGCCAGGTAAAGACAGGTTTTGAGGTGGTAAATTCCTAAATCATGGAGCTCCCCACATTTCTCACCCATTCATTGTAATCCCCCCATTCCCCAACCCCCAGAGCTAAAGAAAATTAGTGTTAATGGCATAGGTACCATAGTTTACAAGGGAAAAAGAGGCAGTGAACCTTTAAGAGAATAATTTAGATTTTATGCACCAGTTTGGACCTTTAAATTCCAAGTCAACATTTACAAATTTATAAGTTTTTACCTTAAAGTACCTTTTCCTCTTATGAGACCTATAAGGGCCCCTCCACCACAATGCCTCTCCTACCCACTCCACCATTCAACAATCTGTTTCTGGGTATGGAATTTTCAATGCGTCATTTTATCACATATTGATATTTCTTTTGGCAAATTCCTTATAGAGCTGGACCTCTGCGTCATCTTAGGTGCCCTATGTGCTGAATATCATACAATGAAGACATCAACTTAACCCAAGACTTATCAGAGGGTCAGAAACTTATCATGGAAAAACACCTCACTTTCACCGTACATCAAGTCCTTACTATTTCCAATGCAAGAATTTGGCCTCCTAAAGCTATTCTATAACACTTAATATGGCAACCGTACTATTTTATATAATATCAGGGTTTAAAATCTGTTATGATCAGATACTTATCTATTATTGGTTCTCAAATGTTTGATTTAAATGTAAATATAACAAAATCTATCATCTGAAATATTATAGTTCTGGAAATTTTGAAAAGAGTGAATGAAGTTAAATTTAATAATCTGGAGATATTATAACAAAGAATAGTTTTCAAGATTTCTACTGAGGCAGTAATACCATAACAATTAAGAGCCCAAACTTTGGTATCAGTAAGACTGGATTTTAAACTTAATGTGATTCTGGGCAAGTGACTAAGTTTATTTCCAACCCTGTAAAATGGGAGGTGGATGTGGCTAGGAAAGGGCAACAGTGGGGGAACTGATGATGGAACTGTACTGTATCTTGACTGTATCAGTGTCAAAATCCTGGTTGTAATATTCTGTAGTTTTGCAATATATTATTATTGAGAAAAATGGTAAAGGGTATACATGAGCTCTATATTACTTCTTACAACTACATGTATATCTAAAATTATCCTCAAATAGTTTAAGAAGTCATTTGCAAATGTTGACTTAAAATTTTATATTAATTTCAATGTAAGTAATTATTTTCTATGAGACTCCAAATTACTTTATTCTAAATTCAGCAATGTTATAACCAGAAGGTGGCGCTATTACCACATGACTGTGCCATACTAGGCACTATTTTGCATTAAATGTCATAAAAATGGGATACTAGTATTTATCAATCAAAATTATAAATGTTACCTCCAATTCAGCAATATTTTAATACATGTCTTATGTGAGGCTTGAGAAAATCTTTTAAAAATAACATACCAATAATTTGGGTCTGCATAACATGGAAGGTTGCAAATGGAAAATACAACCCATCTAAGATTTTTCATCATGTCCTGTCTGGACCGTCAAACTCTTCCAAAGACAAAGAAAGTCTTTTCAAATCTGGTATTAACCTGTTGTATCACTGCGTTTTTTAATACAAACATTTATTGCTGTAGTTTTTTTGAGCTCAAAACAGTTCTTTTGAGAAAGCACCACTTAAAGTCCTTAACTGCAACTAGAAGTAAAAAGGAAAGCTGAGAGAGGGTCTCTCTTTCTGTGAAGGCAATGAAGTTTAGAACTTTCTCTTGGGGTTTTTATTTTTATTCTTTCAAGGATGTCTGGGTTTTTTTATTTAAGTGTGCCAATACACAATTTTATATTGGTTTCAGGTATAAAACACAGTGGTCCTCCAGTTAACCCACATTAAATTCTCACCCCAAGTAGTGCAGTTACTACCTGTCAACATAGGAAGATGCTACAGAATCACTGACTATATTCTCCATGCTGTACTACCATCCCTGTGACCAACTGATGATTGAGAATTTTGTGCCCCTTTATCCCCCCATCCTCCCCACCCACCCCAACCCCTTCCCCATGGTAACCATGTCACGTCTCAGTGTCTATGAGTCTACTGCTGTTTTGTTCATTTTGTTTCTATATTCGACAAGTACGTTAAATCATGCGGTATTTTTTTCTCTGCCTGGCTTTTCACTTAGCATAATACCCGCTAGGTCCATCCATGCTTCCTTTTATGGCTAAATAATATTCCATTGTGTATATGTACCACATCTTCTTTACCCATTTATCTATTGATGGACATTTTGGTTGCTTCCATATCTTAGCTATTGTAAATAACGTGGCAATAGGTGCAAGTTATTTCTCAATCCAGGGTCAGATGCATCGGTGATCTCATTATGTTGCTCTTTTATAAAGTGCAAATGTTCTAATCACTCTTCTTTGTGTACAGTATCTCGTAATAAAAAAAGTGAGGTGCAGAAGTGCATAATATGCCATCATTTGGGTAAAAAAGAAGATATATCTAGAGGGGCATGCCAGGAAGGTGAAATAGTGTTTACCTACCCTGGAGAGCTGTGGGCTTCGCAAATGCTGGAGAAAGACTTCAGCGTTCTAAGGGTTTTTAAAATCTAAACCATGTGACCCTTATGTTCTCATGCCAGTTCCCTACTGATGGACAGTTAGTTTACCCCTTTTCCTCCATTAACACAAACATTCTTGCCCATGTTACCTTATGCATCTGTGCTAGATTTTTCTCTAGACCAGAAAATGTTTATACCACTTACACTCAGAAAAGGAATGGCTGGCTGGGTGACAGGGTGTGAGCTCTTCCAGTATTGACAAAAAACTTGTCAAACTGTCTCCACTTACTCCATAAGTCAGTTTCTACTCCCCCCGCTCTCACCAAACCAGATGCTACAATTTTTTAAATTTCCACTTAGAATTGATATTGTGCTGCTGTTTCTAGGAGCATTTACCTAATGTTAATAGGATAATCCCCTAAAATGGTGAGGTTGGCCACCCTTTCATTCACTTTCTGCATATTTGTGTATCTTCTGGCAATTTTTCTGCTCAAATCCATTCCATTCTTCTTAGATTTCCTATTTCTTCTTACTGATTTGCAGGAGATCTCCATGTACTCTGGGTAACTGTGATGTATGTCATAGATATTTTTCTTCCTGGTCTGTGGCTTGTGGAATGGTTTCTTTGGTCATATAAAACTCCATTTTATGTAGACCTATTTTTCAATACTTTCTTTCATGGCACTTGCTTTTGGAGCTTCTTTTTTCTTAACTGGTTAAGACTGATGACCAGCCTGCAGGGTTCTTATGAGGAATAAAGACAAAGTGAATAGAGTATCAAATGTTCCTTAGTTTGGCAGCCTCTGCAGGCAACATGCAAGGCTCCTCTGCCAGCCAACCATCCCGGTGGCAGTCCTGCGGCTCTGCCCCACCCGGCCAGGCAGCAGCGGCAGTGCTGGGGAGGGTCACAGGACTAGGGTGTGGGTAGGTACGGACAGCAGCGAGGCGCTCCCCTTGGCTCCTGAGCCAGTGTTCATTTTTGGGTTTTTAAAGAATACAACATTTCAAATAACTTACAGGGAAAGGAAATTAAGCTGCATTTAATAAAATTATCAAAACAGAAATCCTTGATTCAATTCCATTATTATTAAATGCTGGAGATACAGCAAATGTAGACTATTTGTTACTAAGAGCAGGTTTGCAAGAAACGGCCTCTAACACTTGACTGCGTTTTCTGAGTGCAAGTCAACCGCCCATTCCCTCTGCACTCAGCCGTGCTCATGTCTTGCCCCGTCTAACCAATAGCCAAACACTGCAAAGGCAGCCCAGACGATTCAAAGTATGCTCTGAAGCCAACATATTTAATTTTGTTTTAAAGAACACGTTTCTAATTACACAAAATATTTTCTCCAAAAAGATTCACCTTGCCTTGTGCAATTTCAAGCTATGCCTTTCAATGGTTACTAATTAGTCTTTAAATTCATAACTTCAAGTCAATTAATCAAGCACATTTTGTACTAGTTCTGTTTGTTAACACAAGAGTTAAACCAAACCAAGTGAGAAATAAGTTAGAATTCTGAGCAATTTATTCTCAAATCATTACAGTGTTCAACTAGTTTGACATATAAAGATAACAGACATAAAAGTAAACATTGGGAAGCACACACATATATTCCCATTCTGAAATAAGACATGTTATCTATACAGAAAAAAAAGCAGCAAATATTAAGGTATTCAAAGTAACTTTTTTGATAATTCAGATGTGACATATTTACAAGAAAAGTATAAGTCTTAAAATAATTAAATAATTTTTATAGAATTACAAAAGTATTGAGATAAATATTAGGAGACCTTGACAATCACATTTTCCTATGCTATTGAATACAAGGGTAGTTCTATAAAAAGTCCCAAAATAGAGCTTGTATTTTGCCACTATGAAACATATCAAATTACCAATACCAAAATATGCTAAAATTAACATGCAATGTGGAAGCTGTACCAAAGAAAACAGCATTAGGCTCCTGAATGTTGCAAACTGCCTACACAAGATTTCTTAGGTGTGTTCACGAAAAAGGAACATTCAAAAACGCCATTATAATGGATATATCCAGCAGAAAAAACTACTAAACTTTTCCATTCTATCATGTCCAAATGTAGCTTAAAAAAAGAAAAAAATCTAAACATAACTTTAAAAAATAATAGCTTATGAATAAAAAAGTTGAGTGGTGCATTCTTTATGAATTTGGATTTTTTAGACTGATTCTATGATAATTCTAGTATACTAGATAGTAATGAACATCTGGACCCTACCACTGTAATAGGAAATCTCTTTCTCAAACAAGAAGTCATCTTAGAAAATGGAAAGGAGAAACAGTGACATGCATGAATTCAAAACAAAACGGAACTGTAAAATGGCAAAATATAAAAATAGCAGCATGTGAAAATTCAAGACTAATTTCATGAAGCGAATGTTTAAGTACTGTAAAGATGGTACTTGCTCAAACTGGTCTATTATTCAACACCTGAAACTGAGGATTTTTTTTAGGGAGGTGCTTGTATTTATGATATCCCTATGATTAAATGTATACTCAAATTGTGTTTTGAAACATATATATTGCACAGGTAGAATAACAGCATTCTGGCATCTCTAACATAAAGTGTTATCTTACTTGATACACTGAACTATGCTACTGAAAATTAATTTTATCCCAATGTTTAAAACCAAGCATGTGCGGCTTTTGAACACATTAATCTCAAAAGACTCTTAAACAAGATGAAAAACACAGGCACTTGAACACAGATTATTAATGGCAAAAAGTAGAGGCTATAATCACATGACTAAGGGCAGTATGTCTTTACATATAAACTGGAGGTCTTTCACTGATCCAAATATAGAAATAACTATTTATAAAACTTGGATGAGGAAATCAGATCTCCCAGAAATTTCATACCAAGTAATTTTCATTGAATAAAGTAAGGACATGTAAGGACTGCTCTAAGTCCTGATTAAGCTTTTTCAAACAAATGTACAAGATACAGTTGTTTGAATTCTAATTTCTCCTTTTCTCCACCCCAGTACAACCTACAACCCTTAGTTGTCTAATAATACCCTCTAAGAAAAACTTACCAGTCACTTTGAGATCCAGAGCATCAAAAATGGGATCACTTCAAAACAGCTCACACTGTAATATAAATGTTACAGCACCACGGACATTATGAGTTTAGTTATCTGAGTCTGGCAATATTTCATTCAATAATATTAACCAGTAAGAATATATAAATATCAAATATCTAAAAGGAAATCATAGTAGCATTTTAAAAACAACCAAAATAATAAGCAATTTTAATGTTTTAAGTTGTTAAACATTAAATTGTCAAATTCACTAGGAAAAAGTATCACACGACATTTTTATCACCCAAATGAGAGCACACAAAGCTTTGGACAGTTGATACTGAGACACTTAGGGTTTCTCTTTTCATTTTTTAAAAGAAATTCCATTTAGTTTGGCCACTTCCTAGATTCTTGGCTTACCAGCTTATAAAGAATACATCTAAGAGGCAGTATAGTATATGTATTAAAAACCTTTCCACCCTTTATCATCTTTGGCTAGAAGCCTCATGAAAGGAAACTGAGGGGCTGTGAGGCGGGGCCGGGCTCCATGTGCTTCCATCCTACACATCGCTGACTGGAAGGCTTGCATCATCCAAGTCCACTGGGTCACAATCTTTTTCCTGAGGGCCATTTTCACTTTGAGGTTTTAACAGAGCTTGTTCAGTCACTTTGGGAGCTGGTTCTCTTGGAGAGACAGTCTGGACCTTGAAGTTCCCTGGCTTGACCTTGGCAAGAGATTCGTAAAATCCTCGCTTCTCCATGGTAAAGCTTGAGACCAAAGAGCTGCTGCGAGAGGCTGTGGAATGTGAGGAGGTGGCTGCTGCTGTGCCGGCAGGGCGGAAAGGGTGTTTGGATTCTGCAAGACAGCTGGAATGCTCCTGTAAAGAGGAGTGGTGGTCAGACACAGGCAATCATTAACGACAAGGTTAGTAACTCAGTGTGAGACTTTATTCTCTGAAAAACAAAACAAAACAACACACACACACAGAGCAGAAGCATGAGCCAAGCAGCATACGTGTGGAAGTTCTTCCCCGAAGCAATGCATTTTTAGGAGTGAATTTAAAGCAATGACAGCCAACAGCCATTTCCACTAGAAACCAGTTCTGTCACCAAAGCTGAATGTGGCAGCTTTCACACTCTGAAGATTCAGTCAGCCTAGGGTGGAACACAGTATTCCAACTGCAACTGAACTGTGTTTATCAATTTATTCAAGAGTATATTCTCAATCAACATTAGGAATTATCTGACATATTTTAGAAAGATAAAAAATGAAAATACAGAATATAAAAATGAGGGCCAGAATAAGAAGCACTCAACATTTTTCAAACCTATTATTTTGTCTGGCAGTCTCACAAATTTGGTTTCTGTTTCCCTGAATTCCACTGTACCCAATAGCACAGTATTTTCACTTTTTAAAAAACTGCATTTATTTCATTTTGCATACGTCATATATTCACATGGCTCAAGATTTTAAAGGTAACAAAGGGTACATACTTAGTTATCTATTAGAACTGTGAAGTAATTATCAGTTATGAAGATTAATTTTAATATGCTTCTAACTATATCAAATCTAAAGCTATACTTAAATATGACCATTCCAAATGCATTGCCATATAGTTCTTCATATATTGTGTTCAATTATGATACTAGTGGCTTTGAAAACAGTGCTACAAGTTACCAAAACACTATAGATTCCCATTAAATGGCTAAATTTCACCTGAGACTTAAAATGCCATGCAAACTATAGTAATGTAGGATTTATCCAATGCATATGCATGCATGAGTTTGCACATATAAGAACAAAAGGTGCATTTTAAGTAGTGTAGTATAAAAAATTTCAAAATACGAAAAAAAGTACAAATTGAAACTCTTGTGGCAATTCAGTAAATTAATTTTTAGAAGATAGCTTAATATGACTTTTTCAATTAGTCATTTTTTTCATGATTTTTCTTTTTTAAATCTACATATCCAACCTGATGACTGTAGTGAAATAGTTTGTGTTAGTGTTGACAAGGTCAGTTATGGTAACTGCAAAAGGCAGTTCGGTTAACTCAACTTTCTATGATCAGTTGTAAGTAGTGAGTCCGGGCCCCCTAGTAAGAAGGCACGGCTGCGTGAGAGCCCACATACGTGCTGCATTCACCAGTTCTTGATGTATACCTCTGTATACAAGGATTCGACAGCCTTCTGGCCTGCCGCATCTGGAACACAGTGCAAAGCTAAGATTAGAGTTAATCTATACTGGGAGGGGGAGTAAAAGAGAAAGTTCTGCTGAGAGTTACAGCTGGATAGTCCGATTTGCCCCCACCATAAAGCATAAAACACAAATGCCCTTCTCCAACTTTTCCTCTTCCCAACAGACATTGTTTTTGCAGAGAGTCTCATACTTGGTTGCTGAAAAGGTCACATAAAACACAGGCAGTTACAAAATAAGCCCCTATGAAAGTGACTTCTGAGATATTCCAAACAGGATATAAGGAGAATAACTTAAGGAATGAAAATGACGGAATTTTATTTATTGATCTGCAGTTATTACTGCCAAGAAACTACTGAAGGACAATATTACTACAGGAAAATAGTAAAAGTGCAGAATATCTAGCATGTATAATGCATTCAGGCTATCATGCCACATATCAACTACATTCTGCAATATAAAAGTGCTATACTTTAAGACACTTAAAAAATGTTCCTTTCTCAGTAAAATGTGTATTTTCAGATCAGATACTAGTGGCCAAAATATCTTAAGTCAGATATTATTCCTATGATGTACTTCAACATGATAAATTAAAAATTAAAAACATTCTTCTTACTATTTCTGAGAATGTTTAGCTGTTTCAAATTTATTATCATACTACCACAAAGATAGTAATGCCAGTGAAAAGAAGCATCCTTTTAAATTAACTTACTAGGAAATGAGAGTGAAAACATGAAATGGAAAATACTGACTGAGTAGACTGAATTGTATTTAAGTTCCAGCTGCTCAGTGGTCTTACGGCATTTAATATTGAGCCAAAAATCATTAAAAATCAAAATTAGAGGAAGAGGAACTTGAGATGTTTATTAAACAGTGTAATGCAACACCTAAAGGTGCCTTACATCATTAGGACATGTATCACACTAAGAATTTGTCAAGTAATACCAAATCTAGACCTACTAACATGTAAGAACTCCTAAAACAAAGCAAGGAAACATTCATTCTTTAGTTGCCCTGCTTGTGCATTTAAGACAATACAATGCACAGAAAGTTATGTATACATAACACTACAAGGAGGCATTAAATTAGAAATGCATTATTTTTTTTGCAAGTCCAATCGGTATGAAAGTCAACATGCAAATAAATCTCAATACAGAAAGAAACCAGAGGATTAGGGGGAGAAGAAAGAAACTTGAGAGGATGGGGGGAACGAAGGTAATATCACCCCAGCGAACAGGAAACATACAGAAGATGCTGATCGGCCAGGTCCCCTCTGTGCTACAATGGCACCAGAAACTGCTTTAATCCAGCTGTGCATCTCTTCAGGGCTATCAGCCTAATGGAAAGAAAGGACTCATTCAGTCAATTTTTCCTCAAAATCAGTTCGGTCTATAAATCCAATATATTCACTTTGGTGATTAATATTGTCAGCAACACAGTCTTAAGGTGATAGTTTACAGAAATTTTTAGAGACCACCTTTTTAAACTATGTTTTGTGACTAAGGTATCACACAGAGACATTAAGTCGAGCACTTAACATTTAAGATGAGACTCATCGACAAGTGTTAAGTACTTCTGGAGAGAAAACTATATATAAGGAAAAAGTCAAAAGAAGACCTCATTTTGCTCTATTACTGCTACATTGTCTGAATTTGTTACAAGAATATTCAGGTAATTGTGTAGTTAAAAACTATTCTGACATCATTTGGCTTTCCTTGAAATAATTTCTAGTAGTACTCTAAATCCTAAGAGAAGTTCTGGTAGTAATATTCCAAGTAGCATATTCCTTGAAAGGACCTTGCCTTTCAATGTGAATTAAAAACCTTACTATGACTTCAATCCCACTAAACAGGTCCTAAGGAGGGGTATAGAGACATTGCCCTTCACTTCTAGATTTTAAAATCTAGAAGTTCAAAAATTTCAAACTACAAGATGAACATTTTTGAACTGATATTGACAAGGACTTTTTAAAAGGAAAGACCCAAACCAGGCAAAAGTAAAGAGTATATTTTCATCCATTGCAGATAGGAGCACAAATCTAGAAATCAATTTGGCAAAATAAAAGGTTTAAAAGGTCCACGTTCTGATGATAATTATTGATCTTAATCTAAAGAAGGAAATTCAGGCAAATTTATGCACAAAAATGTTCACCACCACATTATTTATCACAGTAAATATATCAAAACTATGTAAATGAATGATCAGTAACAGATCAGTAGAGAAAGAGTTGAACTACAGAACATTCACACAGTATAGTATTTCTAAAAGGTTTTCAGAGAATTTTTAATGATGTGGAAAAAAATGACAATATATAAAACAAATAGGATATAACACTATACTTAATATGATCCCCTACTTCTTATAAAAAGATGTCTTTAAAAAGGCTATAAAAAAATAAGAATGGATGCCTGAATGGGGGATTCTGTGTTTTATAAACTACCATTTTCTTCATATTTTGCTTTTTTCCATATATTCTGCAGTAAGTATATGTAACTTTTATAAAACAAAAACAAATGTTCTTTTATGAATCTTTCAATCTAAAAAATTCAATGTGGTAAGTAAAAAGTATACTTTAAACTTACAAACAGGATGCTTATCTACCATTAGTGAAACTATGAGATCTACTATCTACATTCACTAAGGGTATTTGAGTTCTCTTTATCAAATTACCAAGAAATGATATAATCAAAATTCCAAAATATGTGCAAAAATAATCCAAATTGAAAGCTAGCATCTTAATCAAATAGCATTTCCCTTCCTCCAAATATGACTTAATTCTATTCAATAATTCACAACAAATACCCCTATTTGCTGCACATATGACCTACCAATAATCTTATATCTAACTTTTTTTCAGCTGGTGAATTACAGTCATTAGATTTTTTGCTTATTCTTATAAGCAACAAAGTATATTTATGCTTACTTCACCTCTAAATTACTGATTTCTTATTAGAAGGATCTACAATCTTCAAACAGGTATCTTACCTGCACATAGAAAGTTCGAAAGGATGTTACAATTTCAAAGAGGTTGTCCCTCATCATTATGTCACTGTTAACAAAAAAAAAGTTTTTCCAATTGTACTTAAACTGCAGTTGTGTAATAGTTATTCTTTCACTTGTTTATCCAGTACCACATGTATGTCAACAAGAAAATCAATATTAGAAGTAAAATACTGATTTAATTTAAAACCAAATTATTTTTCAATTTATTTTTGTATTACATTTTACCTATTTTATATAGTTGTATATAGTTTCAGCACCAACTAAGTTTAAATTCAGTTCTCAACTGTGAAGAAATAAGTTTGCTCTAAGAAACTGGTACAGTTAATGCATTTTCTTATAAAGCTCTATGCTGCAGCAACCTCAAAGTACTAAAATAAATAATACATCAACTTGCCAAATATAATGGAAGTCATTCACATTAATTTTTTTCTATCAGCAAGCTTAAGGTCTGTTTCCTAATTTTTAGTTTTCAAATAAAACAAAAAAATTAGTATTTTAGTCTGAGGGTTTTGAAAATTCTGGCATATCCCAACTATAAAGAATTAAAATAATACTAGAGGTAACACAAAAAAATCCCACCTATCAGCACAACTATCACACTGAGGCACTAATGTGCATTAATGAAGTCACGCCAGGGCCCCAGTAAAAGCTGGTACTTACCTCTGCTTACATTCCTGGACTTTATGAACCTCTTTAAGTGGTATTACGCGAAGAGGTTCCTTTTCCTGGCAAAAAACCAAACAGATATGTGACATATATTCTTAAAATCTTTTTTAGGGTTAGTTGTCCTATTTGGAGATCTATGAAAATTAAGTTTCTTTATTAAAGCACATCTAAGACATTAATCTAACTTACTGAACCATCCAGCATCAGAACAGCTCAAATACTGTAACTTCATACTGTTTGAAACAAGGAAACTGGCACATAACCCATATTCACATTATTTCTGGATTTAATGACAGTGTAGCTTATTAGCAGCTGTTAACCTTCGGACTTTTCCCTGACATACCCCTATGTACCAAGTAGTGCAGTACCTTCCCTTGGAATGTTATTTTGATATAGAAGGTGCCAGAGTAGCACATACCCAGCTTCTTTTGAGTTTAATTTGTCATTTTAAGAATATCACTTTTATATATTATTAAAATATAATTTCATATAAAATATCATATACAGTATTAAAAGACATTATTTTAATAACACAATTAATTGAACACTTACTAAATGCCAGGACAACTGCTAGGTATTAAATGCATTATCTCACTTAAACAACCCTACAATACATGCACTATTTTTCACCTGAGGAAATGGAGGATTACACACATTAAGTACCTCACCTAAGATTAGAAAAATAGATATAAGATATAAACATAAGTAGTTTGCTTCAGTGCACAGAGCTAGGGAGTATATTATATACATATAGACATGAATGCATTTGTATCGTATTTCTTCATCTATCTGTATATGTTAAAAGTGCACATCAATACATCCAATTCCAATCTAATACAAAAGTTTTCTCCTTTTTCATATTTATTACTTCTTTCTTTGACAATGAGAAACTTGGCTTCCAGTATCCTAAATATATGTCCTTATTTTATCAGTAAGTGTATATGGAATCCTTCTCCCATTTCTGCCACCTCACTTTCTCCCCAACACAGATGCCCTCTTCTTCCTACTCCCTGCTCGACTAACCCCCAAAAAGGCAGGCATCCCTGTCCTGGTTGGGCCCTGACTGCCCACACCAGGCTACTCTAGTTCCTTCTGCCCCCACCTACACACAGAGTTAAATGTTGACTTTCAGAGACTCACTTCTTTCCACCACCTCCTCCAGTGCCCCTTTAGAGGAAATTTGCAGACTGAGGGGTTCTGATTTTTAATTCTTTCAAGGTGGAATGGCTTTGAAGATATGATCTTTTTTGCTTAGGATATATTTTACAAAATTATTATTAACCCAAAGTATCACAACACAATAAACTGAACAGTATCCACCTCTCAAAACCAGAGTTTAATTACTGTATTTTAAAAATAGAAAACAGGACAAGAAATGTCATGTATATATATAACTACCACAGTGTGACACTTCTCAACCATTTCAAAGCAACATTTATGACAAAGCAACATACCAGTTCAGATTTGAAGTAGCCTATTGTGTTTTCATCCAATTGAAAGTATCTTCTCTTCCAGTTTTTCATCTAGCAGAGATGAACACAGACATAAGACTTCTGTTTCTAAGAATGTCAAATGTTAATAACCACTTAATTATTCTGATATGAACCCACAATCAGAAATGTCAAGCATGAAAAACCTCAGAAATGTCCCTTGGTGAGGAGATACATGAAACTTTCTCTCTTTCACTACTCAGGCCTTGAACTCCTAATTCAACCTTGGTGGCCGGCTTTCAGCCTTTATTATATGATTTTATAATAAGATTTCGTATTTTTAATTGCTCCAAAAGTCTTTAAAAAAAAGAAATTCCCCATCCTTCCCATTCTGCCCACTCCCAAGTAAATGTTATCAAGAGTTCAAGAGCAACCACAGGAAATGTTATTAAACCACATAAAGTTTCTCCATCTGTAAAATATATGAATCCTTCTCCAGACACTTTGTACTTAGTAGTAAAAGCAATAAATATTTAATAAAGTGAACCTACTCTGTACAAATATTTTTTGTCAATGAAAAGAAGTTTTTGTGAAAGCACTTTAATATCTCTAAGGGGTGTTATTTTGGACTTAAAACAACAACAAAAAAAGAGTGTGTGCCCTTAAAAGCCCTAATTAACACACAGGTAAGTCACAATCTGATGAGAATTCTGACCTTACCTGTAGACATGCGATGGGTAAGAAGCCTCCATCCCTCCCCTTCATTTCCCTTAACCTTTAACCTTAAGAAGCTCAAACAATTACGCCTAAAAGAACTTTCCCATGGCTGACCTAAGAAAGTGATGTGAAGTCAAACAGAACTACCAGTAGAGTTTTAAGTATTTCTTTAGTCATCGATTTTTTTCTTTTATTTTAAACTTTAAAGTTTATTTCCTCATGAAACTTTATAAAGATTTAGTTCCCACTCAGAAAAAAGAAAATGACAAATTTTAGAAAAGTACTTTGGAACTTGAGAAATACTGGTAAATTTACTTGCTCTTCCTACAATTCCCCATCATGGATCTGACTGTGTGTTCTTACTGAGGACCAGGTGTTCTGCTAAGTACTATCTTAATTTACACCTTTCGAAAAACCTCTGGATGATAGTTTTTATATGATTTTCCTTAAAAGAAATTGAGAGCCTGAGAGGTTAAGTACCCAAGGTCAGAGGTCTTTCAACTGAGGTTAGCACAAAACCAACTGAGTGAGTCTTCCACTCCTCTGCTCCCCGCTTTTCCTGCCATCTTTGTACTAGAGTTCTCTTTCTCTGACCACTCCAAAGGAGTAGAAAATAAATAGAAAAACTTTCTGGAGTAAATCTAAACTGTTAGGAGAGTTCATTTAAAACTGAAGGCCAGAGGTAATAAAGCATCAACTTACCCAGCTGCCCATAAACGGAGAAAATATTATCACTGAGTTATGAACACAGAATAACCCCTATTTCATCTCCTGACTCCTCTTGAACATGCTGGTCTCTCAGTTTGGTTTTTCACAAAACAATTTGTACACTGAGAGTTTGCTAATACATTGCCGTTTTTTATTATTGCATATATTTCGTCAAGCTACTCACCACTGCTCCTTGTTTCACACAATATCCAGCTTTGATAACTGCACTATCTGAAGGTGGTTTAGGAGGAAAGTAAGGAAGATGGCTTTGTGACCGTTTCAAATTGTTTCTGTCAATACTTTCACCACATTCATTTACTTCTTCTTTCTAAAATGAAGCAAAATAAAGAAATTCTTTCTTGCTTGCTTAACTTCAAAGCATATTTGTATTCCATGTTGTTATCCTAATAGAAAATCTTCAAATCTAGTCTCAGTTCAGTTAGGAACACCGGTTTTGAAGCAATGAGTTTTCTAATTAATTTGAGATATTTAATCATAATTTCCACATTATTGATTAAACCACAGATTTCTAGTTCTCTTTTCTGCCAAAGTCTTGCCATGAGTGCTTTTTTTTTGGTGGAGGTAGGAAGGTAAATAGGGAGTGGGGGTTAACTTATCATTTTGAAAGAAGTATATAGATCCACAGGAAGATATAAAAAGTAAAACAAAACAAACAAAACATACAGGAGGGCCCTATACACCCCTTCAACTGGTCCCCCCAATAGGGAAACTAACTATAGTACATTAACAGAACTGACAATGGAACATTGCACACCTTACTCGGATTTCACCAGTTTTACGTGCACTCTCTGTTTATGCATCTTTCTAAGAAACTTCATCACATGCAGATTTGTGTAGCCACCACCACAACCAATACGCAAAAGTGTTCAACAGCACAAGACTCCCTTGTGTTACCCCTTTAGAACCCTTATCACCAATCCCTCGGCAACCACTAACTTGTTCTCCATCTTTGTTATTTTGACATTAAAGAATACAATATAGATGGAATCACACAGCAGGTGACCTTCTGAGACTGGTTTTTTTCATTCAGCATAAATCTCTGGAGATTCATCCAGGTTGCTTCTTCTATCAATAGTTTGTGCCTTATTGCTGAGTAGTATTTTATGGTTTGGATTTAACCATTCACCCCCTAAAGGGCATCTGAGTTATTTCCAGTTTTTCACCTATTAGGAATAAAGCTGCTATGCACATTCATGGATAGGTTTTTGTGCAAACATAAGTCTTCAATTCTCTAAGATAAATGCATAGGAGTACAAATACTAGGTAGTATAGTAATTGCAAGTTTTTCTTTTATAAAAAAACTGCCAAACTGTCTACCAGAGTGACTGTATTATTTCACATTTACCAGCAATGTATGAGTGATTTAATTTCTCCTCATCCTTGTGTTATCATTAATTATTTGGGTCATTCTGCTGGGTAGACAGTGATACTATTTCCCTACTGGCTAATGACAGTGAATATCCATCTAGTGTTTATTTGCTATCTGTGTATCTTTTATTTGCTATCTGTGTATCTTTTATCTATTGGTGAGATGAATTCTGAAATCAAAATTCAGAAATCATGAATTCTGCCCTTTTTCTAATTGGACTGTTTGATTTTCTTACTGTTGAGTTGTGACAGTCCTTCATATATTCTAGATACAAGTGCTTTCTTGATCTGTGGTTTGCAAATACTTTCTCTCTGTAGTTTTTCTTTCCATCCTCTTAACAGGATCTTTTTTTTTAATTAAAGTATCATTGATATACAATCTTATGTTGGTTTCAAATATACAACACAGTGGCTCAACAATTACCCATATTATTAAATCCTCACCCCCTCTACTGTGGTCACCATCTATCAACATAGTAAGATGTTACAGAATCATTAACTGTATTCTCCATGCTGTACTACCATCTCCATGACCAGCTTACACTGTGATTGCAAATTATTGTGCCCCTTTATCCCCTTCACCCTGCCCCCCACCCTCCCCAACCCCTCCCCTTCTGTAAACACTAGTCCCTTCTCCATGTCTATGAGTCTACGGCTATTTTGTTCCTTCTGTTTTGCTTTGTTTTTATACTCCACAAATAAGTAAAATCACATGGTATTTGTCTTTCTCTGCCCGGCTTATTTCACTGAGCATACCTTCTACATCCATTCATGTTGTTGCAAATGGGAGGATTTTTCTTTTCTTTTTATGGCTGAATAATATTTCATTGTGCATATGTACCACAGCTTCTTTATCCATTCATCTATTGATGGACACTTAGGTTGCTTCCATTTCTTGACTACTGTATATTGTGCTGCAATGAACATACAGGGGTGCATATGTCTTTTTGAATCTGGTTATCTTGTTTTCTTTGGGTAAATTCCTAGGAGTGGAATTACTGAGTCAAGTGGTATTTCTATATTTAGTTTTTTGAGGAACCTCCATATTGCTTTCCACAATGGTTGCACCAGTTTACATTCCCACCAATACTGTAGGAGGGTTCCCATTTCTCCACATCCTTGCCAGCATTTGTTATTTGTCTTTTGGATAGTGGCCAACCTAACTGGTGTGAAGTGATACCTAGTTGTGGTTTTAATTTGGATTTCCCTGATGATTAACGATGTGGAGTACCTTTTCATGTGCCCATTGGCCATTTGTATTTCTTCTTTGGAGAAGTGCCTGTTCAGGTCCTTTGCCCATTTCTTAATTGGGTTATTTGTTTTCAGGGTGTTGAGGCCTATGAGTTCTTTATATATTCTGGATGTTAACCCCTTATCAGATGAGTCATTTATCAATATATTCTCCCATACTGTAGGGTACCTTTTTGTTCTGCTGATGGTGTTCTTTGCTGTACAGAAGCTTTTTAGTTTGATGTAGTCCCACTTATTCATTTTTTACTTTCTTTCCCTTGCCCGAGATGTGTCCAGGAAAAAGTTGCTTATGCTTATAATCATTCAAGAGATTTCTGCCTGTGTTGTTTTCTTCTCAGAGTTTTATGTTTTCATGGCTCACATTCAGGTATTTGATCCATTTCAAGTTTACTTTTTTTTTTTTTTTTTTTTTTTTTCAAGTTTACTTTTGTGTATGGAGTTAGACAATTCAGTTTCATTCTCTTACAGTTAGTTGTCCAGTTTTCCCAACACCAGTTGTTGAAGAGGCTGTCTTTTCCCTATTGTATATTCATGGCTCCTTTATTGCATATTAATTGACCATATACATGCATAGGTTTATATCTGGGCTCTCTATTCTGTTCCACTGATCAAAAGGGTCTTTCATAGAGCAAACATTTTTAATTTTGATGAGGTCCAATTTATCCATTTTTTTCCATTTGTGGATTATGCTTTTCATGTTAAGTCTAAAAACTCGTTAGAAAATTTTCTTCATTCTTTTCTAAAAGTTGTGTAATTTAATTTTTTTTTACATAGAAGTTCAGCACTATTGAAACGCTATCTACGTTTACTCATGTTTTCATGCTCCCCAAAGCATTGGCTTCCTATTTATTTATAATATACAACACATGTGACAATCTAGAATCCCATAAACCAACCAAAGGTGTATTTTCAAGAACTTCTACATTTCAAGAGAAAAACTAAATACTCAAATAGTATCTGGAGGAATTTTCAACCTATTCTACATTTAGACAGGTTAATAACACTAATTATATACTTAACTTTGTAATCCCAGTGCTAAACTGGCTGCTAACCCAATGGTTACTGAAGAAATTAAGCAAGCAAATGAGATTTGACATTTTCTTGGTAACATATCATTTAAACACTTTCATAATGAGTGAATACTACTTTTAATTTAAAAAACTATGTTGCAAAATGGTAAAGCAATAAAATTCTTTGGGATTTTTAAAATATGCACCTGCCATGGAATCTTAAAACCTACTAAACAATCTATACCAAAATTAAAACACAAGAAAATCTTAATTCTATACAAAATTAAAACAGCCACAGATACACACTACTACAATATCTTAATATAACTATATAAAAATTATGTTACCCTTTATATCAACATAAGATATAACATAGGTAAAAGCAGCTTAGTCTAACTATATCTTAATCAGAACTCTTACAAGTTAAAGTTATTACTTTAAAAAGAAAGAGTGACTACACATATACAAGATCTTTTTTTATCCAACTTCGGTGAAAAATGTAAGCCTCCATTAGAGCAAGGATTTTTGTCCATTAATATACCCTTTGCCTATAAGAAAGCAAGCATTCAATAATTGATTAATATGGTAAGAATTCTTTTTCTACTAATCACTCTTCTTAACAAAATACCTGAAAAATATGATGCATAATACAATTTTAAAAGTTTATAAAGTGCCAAAGCCTATTAAGTCCAAAAAGGCATACAGGTGTCCAACACTGGCAATACCATCATGTGAAAACTCTTGGTTTCTCAACTGCTAATAATTTCATTTGCATTACAAATTCACTCAATAGCAACACAGAAATTTAAGTTCATTTAGGTTTGAATGTCATCAAACTTTTAAGTAAATTTATATTTTTCCAAGATTCAACTTAGCATATTAGCACTTTTGGGAAAGAACTGAGTCAAAATTCCAGTTCTCTGTTTGACTTACCTAGGCCTGGTTGCAGAGAACAGGTCTAAAAAATTACACATATTTGACTCAGCAATTTTATTTCTAGGAATTTATCTTAAAAAAAAAAACATTCTCTATGTCTCTAAAGTTTATGCTAAAAGATGTTCATCATAGCATTTATGAGACAATAGAAAATGTACATTGGTCTCTGTCCCTGGTTCCTGGCACAGGGCTCCTAAAACCCTTGCAAATTCCTAAGTGACAGGAGCACTAGGAGCATCTCTTGTTCTAATGAGGTAATTCTGGGTGGGCTCCTGGATGGCTCCTGAAGGCGGGCTAGTCACCAGAAAGACTAAACCATGATCTTGGAATTTTTAGTCCCAGCCTCCATTCTCCAGAGAGAGGAGAGAGGCTGGGAACAATTAATGGTCAATCATGCCTATGTGATGAAACCCCCATAAAAATCTCAAGAGTGTGGTTTGGAGAGCTTCTGGGTTGAATGCATGCAGGTGCTGCAAGAGTGCCAGGGGAAGACATGGAAGCCCCTTCCACACATACTGCCCTACCTATCTCTTCCATCTGGCTGTTCATCTTCTATCCTTTATCATATCCTTTTGTAATAACCATTAAACAGTAAGTAAACTGTTTCCCTGAGTTCTGTGAGCCACTAGGGAAGAGGCTATGAGAACCTCTGACTTACATCCCATTGGTCAAAAGCACAGGTATTAACCTGGACTTTCAATTGGCATCTGCAGGTGCATTGGCGGGGGAAAAGGGAGCAATCTGGTGGGACTGAGCCCTTAACCTGTAGGATCCAGATAGATAGTGTCAGAATTGAGTTAATTGTAGGATACCAGCTGGTATGCAAAAGTGCTTGGTGTGAGATAAATACCCACACATCTGGTGTGAAAACAGTGAGTGTGATAGTGGTATGACAGTAAAGGAGAATCATAGGAAGAGTTGTTTTTTCCTACTCATACTGTCTGTAAAAGAAAAAGGCAAAAGAACTCTGTCCAACAACAGAGGATTTATAAACTATGGTAAATTCATGGCAAAACTACTATACAGTCATTCAAAATGATGTGGAATAATTTTTGATGACTTAGAAAATGTTTGAGATATAAGTGAAAAAAGCTATTTACAAAGTATCTTTATTTCTGGGGGCAAAGATACACAGAAGAAAGGCTCAGAGAAAGTATGAGAGGCATTAAGTGTTGTTTATCTGTGATTTCCAAAATTTTACAATAAACATATTTTTGAAATAAATACACAGACACACACACAAATTTTTATTGACTACTATATTAATTCAGTAAAGATGTTCTGTTTTAGTTTTCATAACAATATAAAATCAATATACAGTACTTCAACCATCACACAATAGAAGAACAAATTTATTACCTGAGTTGGAGTAATGATGGGTACTCCACCAACGATGTCAGTTCTGTAAGACACTTGTTTCTTCCCACATTCACCTTGGCGACTCAGGTTCTCAGAATGAGGGTGTGAGTCCGACTGCTTTGGTACCTAAAATAATAGGTCAGATGAATCATTTTGCAAACAGCACAATATTATATGTACATACTGTATTTGCAACCCTCTTTTATCACAGATATTTCCAACTAAGTGTCCAGTTATATATAATTGACATACATAAAAATTATTTATAATGTATATGTATATGCCCTTTAAGTCCTCTTACTAATCCTTCTGTTACAAGAACACTTTATAATACAGCCATCATTAAATTACTGAGGGCTTACTTGGGCAGGTACTATTTCATATAATTTTCCATTTGATTCTCCTGCCAACCCTATGCATAGGAGCACTATCTTCTCCACAGCAGCAGTTAAGAAAACAGAGGCTCAGAGGATTAGGGAATGTAGGTTTACATCCTGGCTATACAACGTTCCAGCTAAATTGTGTAACTCTCTTTGGCATTCTACCACTATACTACACACCCTGTTTATTAGAGCACATGACATTGTATTACAGCTTGTGCTGTTATCTTTCCCTTTCCTCCGTCCCTGCCCATGAGTCTGGAAAGTCTCTGAGGACAAGGATTGTGGCAAATTCATCATTACTGGCTTCAGGACAGTCTACTACTGAAAACACAGTAAGTATTCCATAAATGTTGAAAGACTGATGCAGTAGATGAATCTAAAATCAGCAGGAAAAAGAAAAAACACTTAACATCAGTTAAAAGTCAAAATGTTCAGAATAACTTAAAACTTCTTAGGAATTTTTAAAAAGGAATTCCAATACTCATATCAGTGATAAATCACTCACTGACTTATCAACTATATATATATATTAATTTATATATATATATATATACAGGATAAACAATGACTGTGGCAGCAGCAGAATTTCATATTAACACCTCACTAAAGCAAATTAAAGAACCAAAGGTATCACACAAGTTTAATACACATTTTAGCTTTTCTTATATGGCCTAATCAGGGCATAAGCTACTTGGCTAATCAATAATTCTGTTGATAGATGTTTCATGTAGTCTGGACTTGAATTATAAATTTTTGAAGCTTTGAATAAAACGTAATAAAAAATGATCACACTTAAAACCACAATGAGTTATCACCTCACACCAGTTGGAACGGCTAACATTGAAAAGACAAGGAACAGCAAATGCTGGTGAGGATGTGGAGAAAGGGGAACCCTCCTACACTGCTGGTGGGACTATAAATTGGTTCAACCTTTGTGGAAAGCAGTATGGAAGTTCCTCAAAAAACTAAAAATAGAAATACCATTTGACCCAGGAATTCCACTCCTAGGAATTTACCCAAAGAAAACAAGATCCCAGATTCAAAAAGAGAGATGCACCCCTATGTTTATTGCAGTACTATTTGCAATAGCCAAGAAATGGAAGCAACCCAAGTGTCCACCAGTAGATGAATGGATAAAGAAGATGTGGTGGTACATATACACAGTGGAATATTATTCAGCCATAAGAGAAAAACAAACCCTACCATTTGCAACAACATGGATGGAGCTAGAGGGTATTATGATCAGTGAAATAAGCCAGGTGGAGAAAGACAAGTACCAAATGATTTCCCTCATTTGTGGAGTATAATAACGAAGAAAAACTGAAGGAACAGAACAACAGCAGCAGACTCACAGACTCCAAGAAGGAAACAGCAGTAACCAAAGGGGAGAAGTAGGGGAGGGTGGATGGGGAGGGAGGGAGGCAGGGAGGGAGAGGAGGATTGAGGGGCATTATGATTGGTACACATGGTGTGTGGTGGGGGGTCATGAGGAAGACAGTGTAGCACAGAGAAGACAAGTAGTGACTCTGTGGCTTCTTACTATGGGGATGGACAGTGACTGCAATGGGGTGTGAGGGGACTTGATAATACGGGTGAATGTGCTAACCACAATGTTTTTCATGTGAAACCTTCATAAGAATGTGTATCAGTGATACCTTACCTTAATAAAAAAAAATGCTCACACACCCATTATGCTACTGAGCATTATATTAAATGCCCCTGGAGCTGCTTCCCTCAACCCGCCGGCTTTTCCCCCCAGCTTCACGAGCCCCCTCCCCGCCATACTTACACTGCAATGCCAGTCCACTGGCAGATGCGCAAGTGCAAGAGGAAGAGGAATGAATCCTGATCTGAAGGGGAATGCCTCCAGAATTCTAAGAGTTGTTTCTAAGAGGTTGTACATTTCCAAGTGCTTTTTAAAGACAATACAGTAATGGATAGAATTTTATTTCACAAGATTTCCATAAATGCTTAAGTGCCAAAGTGCTACAAAGGACACTACACTTGGAAACAATTCGGTAAGGAAGCTCATTGTGTTTCCCATGAACAGCATCATGTATTTTGATTACTCTGAAAGAGAAAATGTGACCAAGTTATCCCACTAAGAACAGAATATAGTATTAAGGGAATTTGAAACCAGAGAGATTCTGAGTTATCTATTCAACTGTATTAGCTGAATGTGATGCTAATAGGTGACCCATATAAAAAAAGTGATTCCCCCTTTCAAGAAGTTGAATTTAGTCATATATGGGAATTTCCTATGAAAAACCTTTAATACAACCTTAAAAATATATTGAAATTCACATTGGTTTTTCCATTTTTCTTCCAGAAATGATAGCATATTGAATCTTTGTCTATGTTGTTAAGCCCACTGCTTCTAATTTGTTCTTATAAGAAAGCAAAATGCTAAATTCAGCATTAATTTCAATATTAGAGTTCAATGATTAACTTAGAATTGCATTTTACCATAAAAATTATGTGAATTATAATCATGTCCTAAGAAAAAGAAAAATACAAGCAAAACACCCACAAATATACCAACTCTCTTAAAAATTCTTAATGAAGAGTTAGTCTAAATTCAATCATTAAAATAAACGTATTTCCAGGACAAAAAAAAAAGAATCAGCCAACTATTTAATGAGAATCAGAAAAGATATCTCACTAGACAGATAGTATCAAAGGCCCTGAACACCCTTGGTTTCACTGCATACTGCCTTCTTTCCCTCTCCCAGGCTTTCTTTCCTCTCGTGACTATTTTTTGTGAGAAATTCGTAGGTATTTTTAGTAGGCATCTGCACGTGATCCTAACAGTAGGAAACGGAAAGGCAAAAATGACTACAGAATGAAAAGATAAACAAAATGTAGAATTACAACACGGTGTGAAGACTGAAACCAAAAGGTTCCAACACGGACTCCTGAGTGTTACAACCCTTGTGAGGGCTCCACCTATGACCTGCTGACTGAAAACCACTAGTATGAAGTGTGAAGCCCTTGCACCTTGAGGCACATGTAGCATTTTGTCAGGACCAAAGTCCTGTGTTCCCAGTTGCCAATTTAAAAAAAGAAAAAAAAAATGTGGAAATTATGCCACAACTTCAAGACACTAAATTTTAGATTAAAATCTAATACAGATTTTTAATTAAAATCCATAGTGAGAAAAGACACTTTTAAAAAATAGTAAGTTTCTGTTTAGGAATACATACATATGTATCTTGGATATCCCTCAATCAGTAGAAGACCAGAGACTGCCATAATTATGTTAATAGAAATGAATAGTTAGTTGGAAATAGACTTTAAAATTTGATGTTCCAAACTCTAGTCACTGAGTCTCCTTTCAGGATTGATTCCTCTACTACTGTTTTTTGTTTTGTTTTGTTTTTTTAATAAGAGGAAAAAAAATTTTAATGGCAGCCACCTTCAGGAAGGTAAGGAAAGCTACATACTACTGCTGGAGGATAACCTGGTAAGACGGCAAAGTACTATAATTAGGAAGGGCTAAGTAACCACTGCGCCCCTATGCAGTTTCCTCTAGCCACCTTATTCTGAAACCACAGAACTCTCAAGACCTAATTTGGTTAATTTTTTAGTTTTTTAAATTGAGTTACATGCAATGCACAAACCTCAGTGGCACAGGTTGATGAATTCTGACATGTATACATTCGTAAGCATCACCTAAATCAAGATATTAAACATTCTAATCTTTTTCCCTTTGGATTTCAATAAATATTAAGTTTATATATTGTATTGTACTCAGACCACTAAATTACAGTTGACCAAAATGTCATTTGGAGTGATTCCACAGAAAGGTAAACTGCACATATATTAAAATGTAAACTTAATTTTTCAAGGTTATCTAAATATAAATCATCAGCAATTTCCACAGGAAAGTATAACAAATTAGAGATAACACGTTAATCCACTCAGATGTGTAAAATGCATCTGGCAAGGTTTTTTTTGAAGAAAAAATTAAATAAAATGTATCTTACTAAAGTATGTTAAATTCTTTCATTGCTACTTTATGAGTAAATATTTATCTATATAAAGTTGATATTTAATGTGTTATCAATTCTATATTCACTTCAATATATTTATAATCATTTTGTTGACAAGCTAAGGATTTCTATCTTTATGTATTTATAGTTTCTAAATATGAATTATAAAAATATTACTCATAAAAGCATGAATACCAAGATTTCTCTTAAAAACCATAAAGATTTCAACATGTAAAATAAATCTGCAAGACCACAAAAGCTATTTAAAAGTCCACATACTTTGAAACATCAACAAATCAGTTTCTCCAGCACTCAAATAAGCTTAACAATGTCATTTGTAAGACAGTTTCACACCATTAATAAATTATATGTAACAATTCAGGAATCCCCCAAATGGCAGAAAGCCTGAGACATTCACTATTTTTTCTCTAAAGCACTAAGAGAGCTGTGCTGTTTATTAGTGCAAATTGTAAAAAATGAATTCATCCAGTAAAGTTACTAGATACTGTCTTTCTAAAGAAACTTTCCAATAGGGAGTATTTATTAAAAGAGTTAAAAACAATCAGTTGAGACCTGTTAAGAATATGTACTTCTGAAGCAGTTCAAAACATTGCTTTCCTGAAAGTGCACAAACCTAAAATAACTTCTGCTTCATGTACAGATCAGATGCAGTACGTGGGTGTTTTCTGTGATGTGGTAACAAGCTGTTCTGGAGCAAAACAAAAAATTCAACTTGACTCTGAGAACAGCTGTAGTTATATTAACTCTTTATTGTGTTGCAATATAAATATGGAATCACTCTTTTTAGATGGAAGCTAACAAGTGACTAACATATGCTAACTTTCAGGGCATATGTTTTTGGTTTAGGGTCGGTAAACAACTACACTTTAGTAAAAACACACTTCAATTTACACAAACCTCACACAGGAACTCCTTCCTGCCCCTTCCCATGCAGGCCTACTATGTGTTTCTACAAGTATATAAGGCAAGAAAGGTAAGGAGAGGTATAATCAGGTAACCATCTGTTTACTTGCTTATCATTACCAGGAATAAACACTCCCTAGAGGGGAAAAGTTTGCTTTTGGCTTTAGGAAAAAGAGTAATAAGGAAAGGGCTCTTATTTTCAGGAAGCCTGAGTTAAGCTCCAGGGTCAAACCATCTGATTTGGCTCACAGCACAGTTCACCAACTATGAAACCTGTAAAAGTTACTCAATCCTTCTAAGCCTCACTTTTCCAGATAATTCAGGTAAAACCTTCAGCACAAGGCCTGGCATACTGCAAATAATAAACACATATTAATGTTCATCAGAAAGCCAAAAAGAAAAGTCCAGATTGGAAGCAGGACGCCACAGCATAGAAGAGGAGGGCAAGGCGGCAAGAACTCAAAGCAAAAAAAAAGCAGGACAGGCATAAGGCTGACAGCCTGATACACACGCCACAAGAGCAGGACCCTCCAGCGGCCACAGCTCTTCAGATCCAGTCCCTTCCCTGTATGTCATTTCTAAGCCCTTCACCTCCCCTTTCTGCCCCTATCTTCAAATCCTACCCTACCTAACACCAGTGCCATTTCCAGCTTGGAAGAAGTGGGTGCCTACTGTATTACGGGTGGGCGGCAGAAAGCCTCTTCCTCTCCTCTTGAAGGAAAAACATATTCTCAAGGTAGAACTCTACATGCACTTTCTCCTAGAAACATTATTATAAGCATGGTTACAATTAACAGTAATATGTACCATTATTAGGTAAACAATGGGTTAAAAAGGTATTTATGGGCTGATTTTAAGGGCTGTTAGACATATATACAAGAAAATACATCAGTATTATAAACAGCTGTGTTAATACAAAGTTAACTTTGAGCATGCAACCTGTTGGTAAGCTGGGGACATTCAGCAGGCATATTTTCAAAATGTAAAGATAACTTCCAGACATTAAAAAACTTTCACAAAGAAAAACACATACTTACTGTGATTTTTATAGCTTTGTTCAACACATTTACCCATTCTACTAGGTCCTGCTGATCATTAGCTTGTAGGAAATATTTCCTCATCCCTGCATTCATAACTGTTGAAAGAAAAAATAAACTACAACACACAAAATTTTGCACTTTTTACCTCTAAATTTATGTTTTGCAGCAGTTGAAAAACCATGCCAGGTTCAATACTGTGACTCTCTTGGATTTGACAAAATGTTAAACCACATATAACACTGCTTTTAACACTCAATAACGTAAGTAAAACTTTTTTTTTTAATGACCATGTCTTTCCTTAAATAAAGGTTAAATTTTAAAAAAAAGGAAAAAGAAAAGAAATACCATGATATATTTAGCCAATCCCCTAATGATAGACATATAGGGTATTTCCAATTCTTGAAATTATATAAAATAGCCCAATGAAACATCACATACATATATTTCTCCATACTTGGTCTAGCATTTCCACAGGAAAAATTTCTTAACATAGACTTGTTGGATCAAAGGGAATTCACATTTAAAATTACTACAGATACTGGCAAATTGTCTTTCCAAGAGGATGAATCCATTTACATTCCTACCAAGTGTATGCAAAGAAGTATTTCATCTAATACCGATAATTAGTACCTAGGTAGTTAGGTACCTCTTATTTCAGCCCCAAAGCTCCGTGACATTGAGGCTGAAGAGTCTGAGAAAATTTTCCTCAACCTCCTTGCCAGCTCAGGCCATGTTCTGCTACGGGAAGGTACTAACGGGAGATTGGAAGGTGAGCGGGAGGTCGGGAGAGGAGGCCTGCAGACTCCCACCGCCCTCTAGCAGCAGCACACCGCTAGCTACTGCTCCAGGCTCCTCTGCCGCTCTCTATGCCAGCCTTGCAGTCCCCTCAGACTCCTCACTAATTCCTGGGTGGTGGGCCCCTCCTTCAAAGTCCTCGGGTTCTGGCAATACTACCTGTTTCATCTCCCCGGGCCCCTAGGGGTGGCAGCTGCTTCCTGCAGTTTCTAACATCTGGGTCACTTCAGCATTCCCTTTGTGCTCTTTCGGCCCTCCAATATTTCGGTAATCAATTCCCTGTAACAAACCCCTGGGTTTGAAATACCTAATGTGGTATGTTTTCCTCATTCAGGACCCTGACTGATACAGCATTCCCTGACCTAACTGATAAATAACTATACCTTATTTAAATTTGAATTTCTTTGATGATTGAGACAAATTAGTTTTACATGTTTAATGGCCATCTGTATTTGTTTTATAGGGTTTTTAAATTTATTTTCGTTACCAATACTTCTCCTGAGTTGTTCACTTATTTTTGATTGATTTATAAGAGCTTTTATATTAATCCTGATTTATTTCAAGTACTTTTCCCAGTCTGTGATTTGTCTTTTCACTTTGTTCATGGTATCTTTCATCAAATAAATACTCCATCAATTTTCCTTTGCCTTTAATAACTCTAGCTTTCTTATCATGTTTAGAATATCTCCCCAATTCAAGATTATAAAAATATTTTTTTCTAGCACTTACGTGTTTTCTTTATATTTAAAATCTTAGTACATTTAGAACTTTTTATGCAATTTAGTTTATATACACCCCTTTAGCGACGATCTGCTTGTATAAAGTAAAGCACACCTGCGCAGTTATTTACAAACTACCATAGTCAACCCCTGAATTAAAACTTATTAATTATATGTGTGCTTATTTTTAAGAAATTATTATTCTAGGAGCTAATGCATCTGAGTAACTACACTGTTGCAATTTTTGAAATACAAAAATAACTTCCAAAGTCTCCATCAAAATTTTAAATGATATATTTGCATTCAGTTGAATATGACTAAAGGAACAGGGATATGATTTCTCCTATGCACAAGATTTTTAAATTGTAAATGAGACCGAGACACTAAGCTAGAGAGCTTCCTGGGTTGGGATGATGGTCTTACAAAGGAAGTCAAATCATATATTGTGAAATGCTATAAAACAACTAATCTGGAAACTAAGGTAATTTTTAAAACACTGTGAATCAGTTCTTTTATATCTTACTAGAGAATGGAGAAATTATAAATGCCACAAATATAAGTTAAGATAAATTAGTAACTCACTAGGATACTGTATATGTCAATATGTATATAGCTTTTGTTTTTAATTTCTAACGATCAGTAAAGCAGCCTTCCATAATCTTTTTCTAGCTTAGGTTTGAAGCTGATCTTTTCCCATGATGGCTTCTTCCCCTCAGCATTGTTTTGGGCATCTGCCTAGAACAACTGAGGAGTTTGAAAAGCCCTTAGTAATACACTACTCCTACTACAAAGCAAGTGCTTCAGACAGACATTTTTTGGATGAGTATCATTTATATAAGGACCTCCTTTAAAGGAAGGGAGGCAAACATATCTCTAAAAGACTCAGCACACCTTACAGATTGAATAAAAACTCATGTGCTTTCAAGTATTACTACATGGCAGGAAGAGGCACAGTGATAATGATCAAGGGGGAAAAAAATCAGAGCCTGGAGTCAGTCAGACCTGACTAGTGCATGCATGTATAGCAACATTATCTTATAAAAATTATTTAATGTCTCTAAGCCCCGTTTTCCTCATCTATGAAATGGAATACCACCCATCTAGTCCTCAGATGTGGAGGTGACGTGTGTCAAGAAACTAGCACAGTGCTTGGGACACAATAGACCTTCTTCTTCTTCATCATCATCATCTGGAGATTTCTAAGTAAGGAAGCATTGTGGAAAACGTGAAGCAAATTACTGAAAAGTGGCATATTAGCAATGTTGGGGGAGGTGAGGACAGGGAAAGGAAGAAAAAAACTTCAATGTAAAAAAAACCCTACAAAACCTGTAAGTTCCCAAGCTTTTAAAGCAATACATGTATTTATCATGTGTAAGGAATACATCCCAGAGACTGTGTTCTTAGTACCTTTTCACTTAGAGTACTTCTTTACTTCAGTTCAAATCTTTACCATCACAGTGAACATAACAAATAGATAAAACCTGAACAAAAAACATTAGCATGACTGCAAACAAAAATCATCTCTCAACCTAGAATCAACTAGTAATGGTTCAAATATGTTACAGATTGAATGGGTGAGACAACTATTTTTTTTTTTTCAATTTTCTCTATTCCCTCCATTCTTTCTCTATTATCCAGACATTGGGCTTTCTTAATGGAGCCTCTAATTTTCTTATTTCTCTTCTTATCTAACTTTGTTCTAGTTTTAGATTTTTTTGGCTTTTTCTTCTGAGTTTTGCATTGTCTCAATTCCTTTTCTGAGTTTTGCATTGTCTCAATTCCTTTTCTGAGTTTTGCATTGCCTCAATTCCTTTTCCTATTTGATAATTCTCTCTCTTCAAATGTCACGTAATCCTGGGCTGCCTATTCATATTTAAAAACAAGGTCCTAAAAACGGAAGCTCTCTTGAATATATGCAGGGTTGCAGGCTGGTGGACTAAGCTGCATGGCAAGTTCTTTAGCATTAATGTCCAGATGTCCACGCTTATGGCTCTCTTCTCTAGGTGTTCAGTCTTACCACTTGCACCTGGCTGCCCAGCGCTCTGGGGCTGGACACAGGAAAGGGTTGCATTCAGTACGCAGACTTCCATTCAATCCCTCTACTTTCAGTTTCATGCCTCATCTCTCCCCTTCTCTAGGACTAGTGTCCCCAAGCACAGAGGCTCCCTGATTCTATTTCTGGAGATACTACACATGGCATTTCCTGCTGGGATGGGGGAAAGGCAGCTGTCTTGCTGAGCAAGATGGAAGCTGAGACTACAGGCTGTTTGACAATCAAAGTTCCTGTTCTCAGGCCCCTCTCATTGTTGCTTCCAAGCCTGTATCCAGTACCTAAGTCTACCTAGAATTGGGGTTGGGGCAGGACACCGAAAGGGCTAGCTTTTCACTGGCCTCTTCTTCTACCCTGCTCAGTCATTTACCGTTCCTCCACCCACTTCCCATCTTTATACTGTGAGTGACAGATGTCTGCTAGTTTCATCAAAAATGGTTTGAGTCTTTTGTATTCTCCCTGTTTTTGGGCAATCTGAGAAGAAACAGAGGCTTTGTGTTGCCATTCTGAATCGAAGTTGTGGTTCTGTTTTAGAAGCCAGTGCCTCCCTCTCTGTAGGCTAGCATTTTATGAATCTTTTCTCTATTCCCTCTAGTAGTAGAGAACTAATTAACTATTAGCAGACCAATAATTAACAAATTTTAATTAGTTGTTTGATTCCACCTATTCACCTATTCCAAATACCCCAATAACGGAATGTCAAATCTATTAGTGTGTATTACTATTCCTTCAAACTGTAAGTTTGAGATTTTACATTAAAAAGACTTGTTGAGAATTATGTGCATCATTAATATAAAATATAAAGCTAAATATAAAGTTCTCTGTTACCTGACTTGCCGCCAGCAGCCTTTCATTCACAAGGCTCTGAGGCATTTCCCTATTTAGTAACCAGCATTATAAATTTGTAATGAACACCTAACTTTAAAAAATGTCTTAGTGGTACCAAATACAGCATGATGGATTCTCTGAACAGCTATATTACATGCTGCTCATAACCTATTTTCTTACTGGACATATATGATTGCTATCAGATGCTCTCCCTAACCTACTGCCTACAAAAGACACCTGCACTTATCAAGCAAGAGAGAACAAAGAACTTCAACATTAATTCTACTGCAAGAAGGATATTTCATGTAAAATAGTCCCCTTTGATGTCAGGTGGCCACCCCTAATTTGGTCCCTTCCATCAATAATGTCCACTAACATACTCTCAGAGTGTATCGATTCTCCCAGCTTCAATTATCACCCACTGTTTCAACAGATTCCAAATCTCTCCTTTCTTGATCTTCAAGTTCCATCAACCACTGTCACTACAGCATTCCCATTGGGATGTTTCCCCCTTCCAAGTCCTGTCCAAACACTTGACACTATCTAATCAGCTCTCTTGGATTCCTCATTTCTTCACTTGAAGCAAACCAACCTGAAGCATGTCTCTTCAACTCCCACATAACCAGTCACCAAGTCCCTGCACTTTCCCTTCTCATGCTGTTGATCCTTCCTCTTTTTCTCACGGCCACCGCCCTAACTAGGTCCTATGTAAGGATAGTAGTATGAAAGCCACTTACCTAATCTACCTGCATCACAACCCTCCTATCCATACCAAAAAAAACCCCTTCCTTTATCTTGTTTCTACTTTCTAGATGCTCTCGATTTCTCACTGCATTTTTAAAAACAAACAAAAAAACCACTTGTCCACATATTACACCCTGACTTCTGCCTGCCTTTTTTACTTTTTAGTCTCCATTCCCTCCAGCTTCCCTGAGTGTTCAATCCCCCATGCACACCATGCTCCTCTCCTCTGCACGCCTGTCCATGTGGCCCTCCCACCTTTTCTCCCCAATGGTAAAGAATGATCAGGGTTAGTTGGCCACCAACTAAAGTGGTTCCTCATCCAGTGTGGTTCCCTGACCCCTGAGATCACCAATAAGGATTTTAAACCCTTCCTTTGTGCTTCTTTAATAGATTATACATCCCTTTATCTACTGACTGTAATAAATGCAATGATATTATACCTGGTACTCCATCTGTCTTGAGAAAGCCAGTCTGTGAGATTTGAAAGGGCAGCAATTGCTTGTTATTACTCTTATAGCCCCAGTGTCAAGCACAGTGTACATATACTAGACATTCACTAAATGTCTGAACAAGTTAATCAGGTATCTTTTATTACCCCTGCCCCCCAACTATAAACTTCTCATTACCCACAAGCTGAAAACCAAATCCTTTCCATTATTTATGTATTTAATATAGAATAACACAAGGCAAGAAAGTTAAAAATGACCTGAAATCTCACTGGAGGTGATCACAATAAATGCCTATATAATGATTTCAAATGGGGAGATGGAGGAGCTGGTGACAGGATGGAACATGGAAAAGAGGCTTTAGGGGAAAGGGGAAAGTTTTATTTCTTCACCTGGGAGGTGGTTTCAAGGGAATGTGTCTTAGAATAATTAATCACACTGTAGGTTTCTGTCTGTAGCTTTGGTGACTCTTCTTTTATAATATGGTGTATCAAACATAAAATAACGAACACATAAAATATGGCTACTTACCAAAACAGAACTCAGCCTTTGGCCTTAGCTTAGTTGCATCGCTGACCTAACAAGAAAGAGAGAAATGAGTCACACACTTCTTCATATGCTACCATAACCAACCTTAAATACAGTGTAAACTTCCACACGTATGATTTCCCAATAACCATATACATTCAGCACATAGATCTAAAATTAAATTTTGAAGGAAACTGAAAAAGAACTGCAAATTAAATATAGGGTATGGATGTCAACTGTAAGGTGTTCAGAACAAATGATACTACTGTGTGTCTCTGAACAAACTTGTTTTTTCTTCAAAGGAAATGTGAAGACACTGAAAGTAAACCATTAAGTTTTATGTCACACATATAAATATTTTTAAACATAATTTTCAAAGTACCATCAATGAAAACAGAAACTATTCTTTCCAAACTGCATTATTTCTAAGTTAGCTGTGAACTGCAAAAGAAAACAGAGGGGGACAAGGGGGAGATTGTCTTTTTAGTAAGGTAAAGTCCAAAAATCCAAAATTAATGGGGTCACTTCACTGCATGCAGCACACGGTTCCTTTTAGAAGGTGGAGCAACTAACCGCACCTGGCTACAACTATCCCTTGAAATAAAGTAGCTTCCTGGGAAGCCCATTCATGCCTGTTGCCATGCTGTCACCAGTGTTAAAACTTAAAATTGCAGCATCTTTTTGCACCTTCAAAAGAAATTCTAAGTCTGGGATTCCTGACTGATCCCAACTACAAATTCACAGCCTGAGTCACAATGAAATTTGTTCCAGGAATAAATTCTGGAAAAAAAGTGGCATGTCTAGAGTACAAACTGTACAATTCAAACTTCAGTAAGCTATGGGACAGAGATGAAAGTTAACAGGACCACACAATGGAGGAGGGGAAAGCAGCTGGCCAGGGTGCCTGCTTGCTTAATTAATACTTAATTTTTAAAAAGAGCTCCATTTTTGAAAAGACCAGGCAATAAGCAATTGAAAAGATACAAGCAGATGGGCAATCTCACTCTCAACTGCCTATTCTAATAAAATAGGCCATTCCACATCACTTCACTGAAAGTCAAAAATGCTTGGCAGTATATTTACATTATAGTACATGTATACTGCAGGCAATCAAGCAAATCAGGGCTCTAAACATTATAATGTATTTTTATGCTTCTCGACACTAGGCTCTATAGACTATAACCTGCAAGCTACCCTGAAGCATTTATTAAATGTCTTAATTTATAGGAATACCTGTGGTATACTTACACAATATTTGTCAATATTTGTCTGTAAATTTACATAATATGGCTTTAATGTAAAATGTTTCCCTTTAAACATGTAATCTTTATTGCCCAAGGGTAATTTTTTTGTCAATGAAAATGAATAGCTCTACTGTGATATTGATAATATTTTATTTATAAAAATATGTCTTCAAATAGAGGCACATTTGTAAACTGATCTACTGAAGACCTTTGCTAACAAATCCCGATACATGCACAACAGTATGCATATTACTGAATCATACTGTGCTGCTACTTTTCACATCTCATATCTTAAGCCATCAACAAACTTATTATCTTGTATAAAATACAAAAAACCCATAAGGCTGTTACTCAGCATCTCTATCCCAGTTCCCCAAACACTAATAAAAGAAAATAAGGGAACAAAACTACCCGACAATATCAAATTTATGTTTTTGAAAAGAAAAGAAAAATAGTATTGCAAAAATTCCAGAAAAATTGACAAATAAGAAAACAGAAATTAGTACAAAGTGAAATGAGGGACAGATCATTCTTTCACCATGAAGATGGCTCATAGTTTCCTCAAAATAAAACAAAGAAACAAAAGGTCAAAAGTAATGGAATTAAAAAGTGGAAACAGTTTTAAAAAACATAATACAGACTTAGAAAATCTCCAGATTTCCCAAAAATTGAACCTAATTGTTAACTGATTTCTCTCTTCTATTGTTCATATACCTGATCATAAAAGTTAACTTCTGCAGTTTGCCACCTCCTGTTAACTCCTTATTCTTCCTAGTTCTATCAAAGAACTTCCTAAACACAGTAACCAGTTACTGTGTGCAGCACGATATGAACCTGAACATCATCACTAAATGACGTAGAAAGGAAATAGCTCCTTTTACTCACACTCCCATTCTAAGGGATTTTACGTCATGCATGAAAGTAAGACAATACAGAAAGACTACCTTTGAAATGTAGGTAAGTTTAATGGCTCCAACACGTGATGATCCAGAAGGAAGGTTCTAGAAACAAATTAATATATAATTAATATCCAATATTATGTATTTATTTTATAATGTTCTATACATAATTTAAAAAGTTAAGAAATTAGATATTTTAACATCACATTTTACAAATCAACTTTTTCAGCCCAAATATTTAGTAGGTCTGAAAAAAAGTTTACATGTGCTAACAAAATTGAACTCTACTCTGTTCCACCATAATGCATGAAGTGGCTGTGTTCTTATACATAATTATGCTTAGAGGTTTTTTTGGTTTTGTTTTGTTTTTTTAATTTTGGATAAGGAAATGAAATGATAAAATGTCTTCTAGATCTCCTAACTAATATCAAAGTGATTTTTTTCAAACACTGCTGCCCTTCCATTCAGAAGTCCTATTTTTCTTCTAAGTCCTCCATAAGTATATTATTTTAACTAGCTGAATACAGCTCTAAGCCTTTGTGTGAGGAAGAGCTATAAGAAACTGTGTCATTGGCTGCATGACTTAAAGGGTCATAAATTAGAGTGGCAAAGTACAGGGAAATGTAAGTAGCTGGGAGATAAAAAATATGCAAAATACCTAGTTTCTACAGACCAGTACAACTGCTGCCAAGTTCAATGAGGAAAAAACGCATTTCAAAATTTGATGTCAAATTTCTTGACAATAAACAAGAAACAACAAATCAATGTGACATTTAAGATAAGGGAAATAAGCTATTTGCATTCATTTTGCCAAAATACTTTTTCAAATTTCTTGAAATTCATCTAATACAGCTATTCAATTATTTAATTCTCCACCATTACCTAAGCCCTCAACAAGACACAGAAAATCCTAAACTGATCACTAGTAATAAGCTAGAATTGATTTTTAAACCAATGGTTAGTGGTAAAGAAATCAAAACAAAGGGAGAATAGCTCCCTAAGGATAGATGAGCCCAAAACTAATTTTCTTTCATTATCAGAGTTATTATGATCAGTATAACTGTGTAACAGCACTGTAACATAAGCAACTAGACTAAATCATGAAATTGTCATTTTTTAGTTTATCAAAATGGTAGTATACTGGTAATTTCACATGGTTCAACCTAATATAATATTAGCAAGACATTTTACTGGAGTTTTCATAATGAGATTTAAGTCTTAACACATTTAAAAGTGACACAAAATGGTACTGATGGCTAACACACTGGTTGACAGAATCAAGAGTATAAAAGATTCTTACCAGTTGGAAAGAAGAGAGAAAATTATTAAGAAAAAACTGAATAAAAAGACAGATTTAATATTCTGGACTACACTCATAGAAAAACCAGCGCACTAATGACACCATTAGTGTAATGAAGACCTAGCTGAGCACAAACTTTAACATATACCCTCCCTACTATAGCCAAAGTGAGCTATTTCCAAATATGCCACAGGCCTTCTTGCTTTGATTTCCTTGCCTATGCAATTCTTTAAGAACTGGAATACCCACTTCTCCACCTGTGGGAGAATCTTATCTGTCCTTTTAGGTCAATTCCAAATGTTACCACTTCCATGAAGATTTAACTCCCTCTGCTAACTATGAACTCGAAGTTTATTTTCTTCAGCATATGAACATATTCTATTTTGTACTTATTTCATTTAGCTCTGTTTAAGAAGGAAGCACTGAAAAAAGGAAGAATTCTGAGGGAGGAGAACATATTATATAAGGACAGAAAAACAACCAAGGAGTCTTAAATAAAATTCAGAAGAAACCATATTAAGTCAACCAGATCTTGTGAAGAGAGACAAATCAGGGAGCAAACAAAGGCAGAACTGTGTGTAATAGTTCGCATAGGTGAGGAGAACCAGAAACTGGAATCTAGTAAATAGTAATTAGAGGGAGTCAGAGGGACGTTACTTTCTACCTTGAGAAAAGGAGTTTGGGAGGGGATTGTGCCACAGATAAAGAGAGGTCATAAAAGGAAGGAATTTGATTTATGTTAAAAAAAAAAAAAGGGAAACATGAAATTTTGGTTTCTGCTGACCTGTTCCTTGTCCCACTGAGTCTGGCCAAGTAAATAAAGATATAATCATGTAGTTGCATAGCCATGTTACTGCCACCTACCACCCAAGAAAGCTGGGTACACCCAGAGATAAGGGAATAAAACAGAGTCAATAAGCTCTATAAGGACAGAAAACAGTTCCTAGCAAAAAGAGTCTAACACAAAGTCAGCACTCAAATAATATAGATTGAATTAAAATGCAAATAATCCTACAAAATTTGAAAGGATGCATGTGGGTAAAGGACTAACTTTACAGACAAGAGGGCAAAAGTAGGATTAATGGGTAGAAGATACAAGGAACTAGACTTTGGCTCACAGAACAAATAATAATTAAAGCTGTCACAAATATAGTAAGTACTTTTTAGGAATGTGCAGTTTAAACAACAGCTAAAGTGAAGATCAGGGATAGATGGGTTTCTGGCACTAAGGAGGGCATTAAATTAATACTAAGGTCCTTTACGACTCTAATTCCACACAAACGAATATAAATGCATTAGCACATCTGTATTTTGTCTAACCTATAATCAGTATAGAGTAGTAAAGAACACTAGACAAGCTGTCAGGGAATCTAGATCCAGCTCTGTGATACAGAACAGAGCCTCCTACCAGTTCCTGCTCTTCCCTCGCCTTTATGTTCCTCACCTGCACAAGAAGCCCACAAACCAGATCAGCTTAGAAGATTGCAAGGGATTCATCCCTTGCTTTGCACACACTTCCTTGCAATGTACATCTCAATGTGAATAAAGAGTTACATAGATAGAGAAAATGTAAAAACTAGTTGACAGATGATCTCTAAATTAAGGTCTCTCACAAATCTTAAAACTGGGGTTTTAAATTTTAATTTATGGCATTTCCCCCCAGTGATTTGCAAGGCGACAATAAAATCAAAGTGCATCTCATTCATACACAGCATTACAATGGCTAACACTCAAGTCTGATACTGTAAGAGACTACATACATGCAAGAGTGTCAACTGGTCTAGTTATTTACCAAAAGGTAGTAATTTCTGTCCTAGAGACAGTATCTTAAATTTATTTTTATTAAGGTATCATTGATATACAATCCTATGCTCAAGTTTCACATGAGCAACACTGTGGTTACTACATTCCCCCCTATTATCAAGTCCCCACCACATACCCCATTATAATCAGACAGTATCTTAAATTTAATGTTTTAAGAATTTTCTACTAGAGATAGCATCTCTCTCCCCAGGAAAAATTTTAAAAAAGTAAATGTACATGTGCACAAATTTTTATGAAATAAACTTAGTTTTATCTTCTGAAATTAAAATAAGACAGCAGGAGTTGGGGATGCAAGGCAGGAAGAATGCAGCCAGTAGAATTAAATCTAAGTATGTTCTGTTTAGGAAAACAAATCCTAACAGCTATATAGTTTGTTAAGTAATAATGAAAACTATGCTTTTGAAGAAAGGTAACCCTCTGGATTTTACAAACCTGTGGATTATCCATGTACCATACAAAACTATCTTCTCTGGTATCCAGTATGAAGTATCTTCGAAGAAATTTTCCACTGTTTTCATTTTCTTCAATGTCTAGAAAACCACAAATGCGATTCTGACGATCCACATAAGGCATTTCTGAACTTGAACATTACACTGTAAAATAAAAACATTAAGTGTTTCTCAGTGTACTATAAGCATAAAATGTGCTGTGGTATGGTTTATTCAACAAAGACCCAACTTTCCAACACTTGGTGGGGCTGGTTAATGTGAATATGTAACAAAGAACAGGCAAAAATCTCTTTTGAAATTAAGCCTACTATGAGTGGTTACTAAATTCAACTGTACACATTGATGGGAACAAAGGAGAGCTGTTTGCCTCAGCTGAATAATTTATTTACTTTTTCCCATAAGCAAACCCAGGCAGGTGAGCCAAAATATTAGCTATCCTAACTTTAATTTCCTCACTTATAAATAAAGAGGATCTACTTTTCAGATTGTTTTAGAATATTTTTAAATTCACAAAACAACAACAATATTGAATGTTTATTAACCACTTAATATATGCTAGGCTCTGTGCAAGGTTCTTTTCCATTTAATCCTCAAAATCACCCTAAGAGTAGGAATCATCATCCCCCTTCCACAGACAGGAGACTCAACACTGAGAAGAGGAACTGACTTAGGTAATGAATCAAAACATGAATCCAGATTCTTGGACTCTACAGCTTATATCTTAAACTCTCCATCATCTTCTCTAAAAGCCTTTGAAGTGTTAAAATAAATAAAAATTAATCAAAATAAAATTAGTTAACATCATGAGAAGAGATTTTGAAAAGTCATTCCAGGCCTCTTGATAAATGACACAAATATAACCCATGAAATAAACATGTAACAAAAAGTTTTTATCTGAACCTGATCAAGTCTCTAGATTGCCTTATGTCCAACTACTAATTTACAGGAAATAAAGAACACAGAGTAACATATTAAACTGCACCACAGGGATTCCATCAGCAAAAGTCAGACTTTGGAAAATAACAGGGCCAACAGCTCAGTTTCTTCAGCAAATAAATTACTACAGGAGAAAAAAAAAAAAGAGACAGGTTGTAGATTAAAAGACTCCAGAGGCATATCATACTCTGATTCTAAAGTACCAAAATTTTTGTTATAGTAAGTGAAGTTTAAAACCATGATGTACATAGAAAGCAGAACTTCCAGCTATTTTTTTCTTTGTGATTCCTTCCTGATATGATACAAATCTGCAGATGTTCTTATTCTGGTACTTCTAATAGCCAGCATCAGCATCTTTTGGCAGGCTGAATTTATTTATGTAACTAGTTCTTCATTCAAAGGCTCAAAGTAAGTTTATCACACTGTGAAAATTCAAACAGAATACACCAACACACTGCATATTTAAATTTCTATTCTGTATGCACCCAGAGAAATGGTGAAACATACCAAAAAGTTATAAACAACTATCTATCAGTTTATTTGTATGTGTGTTAGTGTAAATCTTAGTAGACTTACTAAGTGGGACTAATTTAATTTACATTAATTTAAGTGGAACTTAGTGGAGATAAACTCTTTAATGAATTTACCTATAGTTTTTTTATATTTCTAAAATGTAATCAAAACTTGAAAAATTTATATACTATACTGAAATACACTACAGGTTAACAGCTGTCAACTTGTATAGTATTGCCATGAGGATAGACATATACCAAAGGAATAGAATTGAGAGCCCAGAGATAAATCCACACACCCATGGCCTAATGATTTTCAATAAGCTGGCCAATAACATGCAGTGGGGAAAGAACAGCCTCTTCAATAAATGGTGCTGAGACAACTGGATATCCACATGTGTAAAGAATGAAACTGTACCCCCACTTTGCACTATATAAAAAAATTAACTGCAAATGGATTAACAATCAATATGTAAGAGCTAAAACTATAAGACTTTAAGGAAACATAGGGGTTAATCTTCATGATCGTGGATTTAGCAGTGAATGTTTATATATGACATGAAAAGCAAGAACAATAGAAGAAAAAAGTAAATTGGACTTTAAAAATTAAAAACTTTTGTGCATCAAAGACTAAGAAAATGAAGAGAACCTACAGAATGGGAAGAAGTATTTGCAAATTATATATATAACTTATAATATACGGCCTAGTATCTAGAATATGCAAAAGAAACTTAAAACTCTACAACAAAAAACAAACCTGATTAAAAATGGGCAAAGGACTTAAAGACATTTTCTCCCAAAGAAGATATACAAATGGGCAAGCAGAACATAAAAAGATATTCAATATCATTAGTTAGTCATTAGAGAAATGTAAATCAAAACCACAGTGAGATACCACTTCACACCCTCCATGTCAGCTATCGCTAAAAGAAAGGAAAATGCTTTAAGGGTTGGCAAGAGAAACCGGAACCTTTCTACACTGTTGGTGGAAATGTAAAATCATACAACAGCTGTGTAAAACAGTTTGGTAGCTCTTCAAAGTTAAACACAGAATTACCATATGACTCAGCATGTCTACTCCAAGGTATATACCCAAAATAATTGAAAACAGGTATTAAACACTTATATGAATATTTATGGCAGCACATTCACAACAGTCAAAAAGTGGAAATAACCCATAGTCGTCCATCAACAGGTGAAAGGATAAACAACATCAATACATTTATACAGTGGAATATTATCCAGACATACAAAGGAAATAAGTCCTGATACAATCAATCCAATCAAAATTATAGCAGGATATTTTATAAAAATTGACAAGGTGATTCGATGATGTATGTTGAAATGCACATGATCTAGAACAGCCAAATCTATTTCCCAACGAACAGACTAGGAAGATTTAACACTACTTGATTTCAAGACTTAAAATAAAGCTACAGCAATAAAGACAGTGTAGGACTGGTGAAAAAGAGAGATGTAATAAATCAATGGAACAATGTAGTACCCATAAACAGACCCTTACATACATCGTCAACCAACTTTCAACTAGATGCCCAGAGCAATTCCATAAGGAAAGGACAATTTTTCCAACAAACAGTGCTGGAACAAAGAACTATTACTATGGGAAAAAATCAACTCAGAATGGATTACAGACCTAATGTAAAAGGTACAATAAAGCTACTAGAAAAATACAGGAAAAAGACTTGGGATAAAAGATGGTGGCATGAGAGGTGAGACAGAAACCTCCTCCTAAAACCACATATAATATGAAAATATAATTAATACAACTAATCCTGAAAGAGCAACAGGAAAGAAGGCTGCGCCAGACTGCATACACCTGGAGAAAAGAGAAGACCTCACGGAACAAGGTAACGTACCAAAGCTGTGACCCAGCGGGACCCAAGCCATTCCCCCACCCCAGCTCTCCAGCGGAAGAAAGAGAAACAGAACAGGGAGGGAATGGAGGCCTGGGACTGCTGAACACCTAGCTCTGGGAATCTGCTCTGGGAGCACGAATCTACGTTGCATGTTGCTCTGTTAATTAATTAGTGGGGTTGGAAAGCTAAGACAGGCAGAACACCTGGAGAGACTGAGACTCCAGCTGCTTGTGGAAAACAGGGATTCATATCCAGCTGATCTGGGTGGGCAGTCTGAGAGATTTCCTAAAAGCAAGAGGGCTGCTTAAAGAGCAAAGATTGCAGAGAGCTTACTGCTCAGGAGAAAGGACAGGCAGACAAAATTGTCCAGGTGCACTCTGCCCAGCAGATTGGGAACTTAAATGATCTTCAGGCACTCCATCCCCCTGGCTGGCTATGCAGCTCCAAGGGCCCCCACCATGATACCCAGCCTGCTGCACCTTCCTCCCAGATAGCCCACACCTGGCTCGCAAACTGGCAGCCACTGCCCCGGTGTCAGGCCAGCCAGAGGGAAGCCCCGCCTACGGCAGCTACAAACACAAAGCATAGAGGCTTACACCCATGCATTTGGTCCACTGGTTCTGGCAGCGGAGACAGACATAGCAGCCAGGAAGCAGGAAACAGCTCTTTCCTACCCCCAGGCACCAGAACCACTCCCCTCCAACCCCCGAAATCACTCTGGGTGCTGAGCAGCTATGGAGAATAGAGCTTCTGGGCCCTAGACAGTGCCACATACACATATGAAATGTCAAAGGAACCTGGTTCAAAGCAAAATCTCAACACCAGAAAAGAATCGAGTGAGACTGACTTAATAAACCTTTCTGAAAGAGATTTCAAAATAAAAATCATAAACATGCTCCTAGAAGTATAGAAAAATATTCAAGAACTCAGGAACGAATTTAGGACAGAGATCCAATCATTGAGGAACATAATGGAGGGTATTAAAAGCATATTAGATATGGTGGAGATGATAAATGAAATAGAAATTAGGGAAAAGGAATACAAAGAAGCTGAGGTACAGAGAGAAAAGGATCCCTAGGAATGAAAGAATATTGAGAACTGTGTGACCAATCCAAAGGGAACAATATTCGTATTATAGGGGTACCAGAAGAAGAAGAGAGAGAGAGAGAGATAGAAAGTGTCTTTGAGGAAGTAATTGCTGAAAACTTCACCAATCTGGGGAAGGATATAGTCTCTCAGGCATGGAGGTGCACAGATCTCCCAACATAAGGGACCCAAGGAGGACAACACCAAGACATATAATAATTTAAATGGTAAAGATCAAGGATAAGGACAGACTATTAAAAGAAGCCAGAGAGAGAAGTAAGATCACATACAAAGGAAAACCCAGAAGGGAGTGGCATGATATATTTAATGCAATGAAGCAGAGGGCCTTGAACAAGGAATACCTTATCTGGCAAGATTATCATTTAAATCTGAAGGAGGGATTAAACAATTTTGAGATAAGCAAAAGCTGAGAGAATTTACCTCCCACAAACCGTCTCTACAGTGTATTTTTGAGGGACTGCTATAGATGGAAGTATTCCTAAGGTTAAATAGCTGTTACAAGATGTAATAAAAAGAGATAGACAAAGAATACAGAATATGATACCTAATATATAAAGAATGGAGGAGGAAGAAAAGGAGGGAAAAAAAAGAACCTTTAGTTTGTGTTTGTAATAGCATATTAAGTGAGTTAAGTTAGACTCGTAGATAGTAAGGAACTTAAACTTGAACCTTTGGTAACCACGAATCTGAAGTACACAATCGCAATAAGTACATACCTAGATAATCACCCTAAATGTAAATGGTTTGAATGTACCAATCAAAAGACACAGTCATTGAATAGATTAAAAAACAAGACCCATCTATATGCTGCCTACAAGAGACTCACTTCAAACCCAAAGACATACACACACTAAAAGTGAAGGGATGGAAAAAGGTATTTCATGCAACTAGTAGGGAGAAAAAAGTAGGTGTTGCAGTACTTCTATCAGACAAAACAGACTTTAAAACAAAGTCACAAGAGACAAAGAAGGACATTACATAATGATGGGGTCAATCCAACAAGAGAATATAACCATTATAAATATCTATGCACCCAACACAGGAGCACCTATATATGTGATACAAATATTAACATAATTAAGAGGGGAAATAAAATACAATGCATTCATTCTAGGAGACTTCAACACACCACTCACTCCAAAGGACAGGTCAACCAGACAGAAAATAAGTAAGGAAACAGAGGCACTGAACAACACATTAGAACAGATGGACCTAACAGACATCTACAGAACTCTTCACCCAAAAGCAGCAGGATACACATTCTCCTCAAGTGCACATGGAACATATTCAAGAATAGATCATATACTAGGCCACAAAAAGAGCCTTAGTAAACTCAAAAAACTGAAATTGTAGCAACCATTTTCTCAGACCACAAAGGTATGAAACTAGAAATA